>NW_004444062.1:625601-669756 GCF_000243295.1 Trichechus manatus latirostris
ATTTAGTGCTGTCATGTATTTTTTTGCCTGTGTCTTGTTGATAGTTTCTTTGTTCCACTTAATTTTCTGTACTGAGTTGTTTTTCTTTATGCATTGTCTTTTCATCCTTTTCATTGTTGTTGATTTTGTATTTGCTAAGTCTTTATGCCTTTCTTTTTTTTTACTTTGATGTATAGTATTGTTAGTTTCTTTTGTGGTTATCTTAATATTTACCTCTGTTTTTCTATGTTTAAACTAATATTTTATTTCTTTATATCACCTTGACTTTCTCTCCATAGGAAATATCTTTGACTACATTATTTAGTCCCTCTTTTTTATTTAAATGTTATCATCCTTTACATATTGACATCTCTGTTTCTCTATTTTCAGTGTTTTAGTGTTGATTTATTTTTGCAACTTCCCTAACTGGGTTGATATCTGGTTGTTCTTTCCTGTATTCTAGTCTTTGGTTCTTACTTGATGTTATTGTTTTTCTAACTGGAGGACTCCCTTTAGTATTTCTTGTAAATCTGGTTTGGTTTTTACAAATTTCCTAAACTTCTGTTTATCTGCAAATGCCCAAATTTCCCCATCATATTTGATAGACAATTTTGCTAGATATATAATTCTTGGCTGGCAATTTTTTTCCTTCAAGACTTTATATATGTCATCCCATTGCCTTCTTGCCTGCATTGTTTCTGCTGAGTAGTCCCAGCTTATTCTTATTGACTCTCCTTTGTAGATGACTTTTTGTTTATCCCTAGCCACTCTTAAAATTCTCTCTTTATCTTTGGTTTTGGCAAATTTGATTATAATATGTCTTGGTGATTTTCTTTTGGGATCTACCTTGTGTGGGGTTCGATGAGTTTCTTGGATAGATATCTTCTCATTTTTCATGATATCAGGGAAGTTTTCTGCAAATAAATCTTCAATAACTCTCTCTGTATTTTCTATTATCCCCCCTGTTCTGGTACTGTAATCACTCATAGGTTATTCTTCTTGATACAGTCCCACATAATTCTTAGGTTTTCTTCATTTTTTTAATTCTTTTATCTGATTTTTCCTCAAATAAGTTGATGTCAAGTGCTTTATCTTCAATCTCACTAATTCTGACTTCCTTTGCCTCAATTCTGCTCTTATGACTTTCTATTGAGTTGTCTAATTCTGAAATTTTGTTAATCTGTGTTTCTGATTGCTGTCTTTCTATGGATTCTTGCAGCCTGTTAAATTTGTCATTATGCCTTTGCATAACCTTCTGAAGTTCCTCTGTTGCTTTGTCTATATGTTCCTTGACTTGTACTGTGTTTTGCCTGATCTCCCTCCTGATCTTTTGAATAGCTCCATATATTAATCCTCTGAATTCTACCTCTGGTAACTCTAAGAAGTTCCCTTCCTCCAGAAGATTCCTTGATTCTTTGCTTTGGGAGCTAGCTGAAGCCATCATTTTCTGCCTCTTTATGTGATTTGATATTGATTGTTGTCTCCGAACCATCAATAAGTTATTATATTTATTTATGTTTTCTTACTGTGTCCTGGCTTCTTGTTTTGTTTTGTTTGATATGCCCAAATAAGCCACTTGTGTGAGCTAGTTTGATTATTGGTGCCTTTGAAGCGCTCACATCCTGTCACCAGGTGGTTAGAGCTGTTACTATGTATGTGAACCCAGGAGTCCATTTACTTCTCTTGTATGGATTCAGCTCAGGTGTCCAGGTAGTTGGTCATCAGGTGTGTGGTGCAGGCTCTCATCTACATTCCTAGATGGGCAGGGGTCATTGGAGTAGGCACAGGTATCTGGCTACAGTAAGGGGTCACGTGCTGAGCAAGGCAAGGGCCTAAATGCTGCCCCTGAGTGTCTGGGAAGAAAACATTTCCCTGTTCCCCAGAGAATGTAAATGGGTGGGTTTTGCAGTCATTCTATGGGCATCCAATGCCATTGGTTGTAAGTACTGGGAGGCACCCCTTATTCTTGGACCCCTGTCATGTGTGGCTTTGTGGAGTGGGTGGAGCCACCAGTCCTTAGACTGCTGATGCAGGTAGGTGAGGACCCTACTTACTGTGCAGTGATGTCAAATGTCATGAACCAGCCACTCCACCTTATAGCTGATACAGTTGAAATTAGGCTTCAGGTATATACCCTGGTGTTCTGTGCTAATGACCGCCTACGCTGTTGAAATGAGCCCACACAGATCTATGCAGGGGTGAAAGCATTCAAAGTCCAAGGACCCCTTATGCCTGTGCCTAGGAGCTGTGCCTGCCCTGATTTCCAGCTTAGGGGAGCTGGCAGATTATTTTTTCCTGTTTGTTAATTTGTTCTCTCTTCAAAGCCAGGAGAATGGCTGAAGGCACGCGACAAGTCCTACTTCTGGCCCAGGGGACACAGTAATTGCAGAAGCCTGCATGGACCTGGTGCAAAGCTGGGAGTGGGCATGTAAATGGGAGAGAGTTTCTTCCCAAAGGATGTGTTTTTTTGATCCATGCGGTAGGTTAGACGCATGTACTTATCTTTTGCCAATTGAGCACCACTTCTCACTGCTTCTGGAGGACTGAGCAGACTCTCCACCACTTGGTCTGTCCCAGTGTGGAAAAGGCATCCCAAGCACCGTGGCTTGCTTCACCACACACCTCAGCTGATCCAACCTGCAGAGTGCCGGTTCCCACTGGGTCAGGTCTGGCAACTCTTCCACTGCTTTTGAACCATCTCTCTCTCCCCCGCCACTCAGTCCAATTCCTCAGCTTTGCCTTTGATGTTCAGAGCTCCTAGATTGTCCTATATAATTGATTCACTTGGTTTTTTTGGTCTTTGTCGTAAGAGGGACCACAGGAAGCATCTGACTACTCTGCCTTCTCAGCCCCACCCTCGATAAAGAATCTTGGTTAGGGAAAAATATTTAAGTCTATATCTTGACATTCAATAGACGATTATCATCTAATAATAAAGGCTTCTAGGTGTTTTATGAGTATTAATTAGCCTTACAACAATTTTATGAGATAATTACTATAATCCCATTTAATAGCTAATAAAACTGAGTCATCCAGAAATTAAAAATGTTTTCCATGGTCACATAGCTATTAAGAGGCAAATTTGAGATTTTAACTAAAGCAGCCTGGATCTAGGATGTATATTATTATCTGCAACTCCACAGTGACATATGTATGACATTAGTCATAAAAAAGACTAATGAACTTCAAGACAAACGAGAACTCTGAGTCCCTTCTCTTACACTTACTAATTGCATAAACTTGAAAAAGTCACTTAATCTCTGTGAAATATATTTATCTCCCAGCAAACTGGGTAAACGTAACTTAAAAATCTTAAAACGTATAACTTAAAATGTCTGCTGTATGTCATTGTGTCTATAACTTAATAGGTACATTGTAAATGCTAGTTGAATTTAAATAATAATAAAAAAATTTCAGCATAATTTGGTGCAAGACTTGTCCCAAGATGAAGAGTTCCATTTTCAAACATGTTAGAGACAAGAAGATCAAGAGTATGAAAAAAAGGGTGAAGAAATATTGGGCCATTATTAAAAAAAAAAAAATCATAGCTATGAAAAGTTACTGGAACTAACATTTAATCAGTCTTCTAAAATGTTCCTGAAAAGGAAAGATATATAGGCTTCTAATATGTACTCATGTAACAACAAGCCCTACAAATATTCTGAGCTTGTTGAATATATACAGTTAACTCTTCAAAATATTATGACCTTCCAAAAATTCATGTGGTTGTGATGACACCTTTTTGCTTGGCTTTTATGGCATGTAAATCTTACAAAGTTATGAAGTCCCCAGTTTCATCAAGATTCATGGTAGCTTGTGACTTGGTGCTTATACAATAAATACCTGCTCAGGCACTTAAAAAAATAATATGTTAGGGTAAGGAAGTCTGTGGGAAAAAATAAAGTATTTGTTAGATCTGATTTTCTACTTAGAGTCAGTCTTCAGTTCTGGCCCTGCCTTTCAGTGATGTCTTCAGCTAACTGACAGAGGAATAGGCATATTTAAAAAGCTGAAAAAAGTGTCTTTCACTGGCTGTCAATTTCATTCACACTATTTGGAGATGGAGACACCCGCTAAAGTACTAGAAGGGATTGTCCAGAACCTATCATCATAATGTTCCATCAAACTCACTTGACATGAGGAAAATATTATACCTTGAAGCTATTAAAACTATTTAAATCATCAAATTGTCAAGATGAAATTGAAAAAGGTAAGACTGCATTGTAAAATACCGTGTCTTCAATTTAACCCAGAATAGATTGAAAAACTCAAGGAAATGCCCTATCACACACTTGATGCACGATGGAGTATGCATCAATTCTTTGAATGCAAGTCATTTTTTTATGTCACTTTTTCATTAATATGGAGAAAGCCAAGCACATCTCAGTTCATCATCAGGAACCATAAAGCTGTCAGTCATTTTTCTAAGGTTATTATTCCTTATGAAATAAAAAAAAGAAAGAAAAGAAGATATCTAAAAGTCATGTAGGAAGGTTCCAAATTGACCTAGGTGATTATATACAAATCACATCATCTCTAATATTCTACAAATTACAAATAAATACAAAAAGAAATATGGAAGACAGCTATTAAGAATTTCCTGAAGGGGTTGAGATAAATAAATTCAGATTGTTATTCGAAATCTGAGATCCTGGGACAAATTTATCTGTGATTGTTATTGCCGTTGTTACCTGTCATCAAGTCGGGACCTGAGTCATGCTAACTCCATGCACAATGAAACAAAACTCTGCCTGGTCTTATGCTATCCCCATGATCAGTTACAGATTGGATCATTTTGATTTATAGGGTTTCATTCGCTGATTTTTGGAAGTAGATAACCAGGCTTTTATTCCTTGTCTGTGATTAAACATGTAGTATTTATAATATGTGACTTATAAGCATCTGTTATAAATTTATATGATTTGCAACTTACTATCTATGAATACTGTAAGTTTTTTGAGTGCATGAAAAAAATTTTTTTTTCCATGACAAATCTGGCAAAATGTTTTGCAATATGATATATGGGAAAAAGCAGGGACATAGAAATTAAAACAGCCCTAGTTTAGAGTCCCAGTTCTGCTACTTCCTAAATATAGGCCTTGGGTAGGTTGCTCATTTAAACTAACCGAGCCTTAGTTTTTCTCATGCATAAAATGGATATCTACCTTGCAGTGTTGCTATGAGCACTTATCATAGTTGTTCAATAATAGGTATCTACTTTTACAATTTGTTTCACAAATATCAGTTGATTTTATTAGACGCTAGTTTAGAATATACCTTACTTAGATTTTAAAAGATTTCTAAGTCAGAAGCATTCTCAAATTTCCTTTTTTTCCTGATGATCTCTTTCATCTCCTGTTTGAATTCTAAAGCTTAGAAGAGTAACATTCTCATACAATACAGCATTTTTAAAGAACAATCCAAAATTCTCAAATTTCTTTGCAATGGTGTTTGCTATTTTTTTTTCTTTTGTATACTTTGATACAAACTAAAGATGTGCCAATACTGAAGTGCGGGTATTGTGTCTTCACTGCTGATTGTTGGTGGAATTCCTGCCTCAGAAAAGCAAATCTCCTTCACCTTCCCCAAGGAATGATGTGCTCATTCGTGTCCGATAAAAAGGAATAATTAGTTTGGCATGAATTTTACTAGTATTGGTGAACCAGGTACAGTGGAGCGATGTTCCATGGCTGCTGAGTCAAAGAAGATACTGCAGAAGGTAGATAGTGGATAAAGTCTCCTATTCAGTGGCTATTTCAGGTACCTGGCTTACATCCATCCCTGATATAGAGAAACTAAAGATGAGCAGACCCACTCCTCAGTGTTACACTAAGTAAAGAGGGATCTTTTTCAAACTAGCAGAAGCATGCATATCATAAAGCTATGGAAGCTTAAGCTTTTGGGCCTGTTGTTTGCATAGGTTCATTCTAAGTCCATGGGAGATCCTCTAGCCATGTTCATGTGGGCATGTGTTTTATAAATGTGCAAAGTAAGTTGTTTTTTTTTTTTAATCACAAGCAGATAATAAAAAAGTCTCTTTTCCTCTGTTGTCCCCTTGGTCTTATTTACTCTCATGCCAGGTGATACTGGAATGGATGGAGATTCTGCTGTGAAGTTGAATTGGGACTACAATCATCTGGTTTACATGATATATATTTATGTGATTTGCTGTAAGTTTTTTAAATAATTTTTATTATGATGATATATATAAACCTATTGCCGTTGAGTCAATTCCAACTCATGGTGACCCCATGTGTTACAGAGTAGAACTGAGTTCCATTGGATTTTCTTAGCCATAATCTTTACGAAAACAGATCACCAAGACCTCCTTCTGTGTCACTGCTGGGTGGGTTCAAACTGTCAGTCTTTTAGTTTGTAGTCGAGCACAAGCCATTTGCACCACTCAGGGACACAGTAATATATATACAACAAAATATTTCCCATTTCAACCGTTTTTACATGTACAATTCAGTGATACTATGTTCAACATGTTTTGGAACTGTCACCACTATCAGTTTCCAAATATGTTCAGACTCTTAACAGAAACTCAGTATCCCATAAGCAACACCTCCCCATTAACCCCTCTGATTTGCCCATGGCAACTACTAATAAACTTTGGTCTCTATTCATTTATTAATTCTAGATATTTCTTACAATTTGGATCATACAATATTTGTCCCTGTAGTTTAATTTATTTCACCCATCATAATATTTTCAACATTTATCCATGTGGTAACATGTATCAGAACTCCATTTCTTTTTATTGCTGAGTAAAAACACATGGTTAAGCATGTGTTTACCACAGTTTTTTTTAACATTCATCTGGTGATAGACACTGGGGTTGTTTCTTCCTTTTGGCTATTGTGAAAAATGCTGCAATGAACAAGTACAAGTACTGGTGTACAAGTATCTATTTGAGTTCCTGCTTTCAATTCTTTTGAGTATGTACTTAGGAGTGCATTTAATGGATCAGATGGTAATGCATATTTAACTTTTTGAAGAACCACCAAACTGTTTTTGACAGCAACCACACCGTTTAACAATCCCATCAGCAATGGATGAAGGCTCCAGTTTCTCCACATCTTCATCAACATACATTATTTTCCATTTTTCTGTTAATAGCCATTCAAGTCTCCTAGTGGTGGTGAAGTTGTATCTCTCTGTGGTTGTGCTTTGCATTTTTCTAATGACCCTGAATATCTTTTCATGTGAATATTGACAATTTTTAGATCTTTTTTTGTTAAATGTCTGTTGAAGTCTTTTGCTCATTTTTTAATTGAGTTATGTGTATTTTTACTGTTGAATGGTAGAAATTCTTTATACATTCTAGAATATTAAATCTTTATCAGATATGTGGTTCCCTAACTTTTTGCCCATTCTGCAGGTTGTCTCTTCATTAAGTTAATAAAGTCCTTTGATGTACAAGTTTTTTTGTGATGAAGTCAAATTTATCTGTTTTGTCTCTTTTTTCCTCATGCCTTTGGTATCATATCTAAGACTTTCTTGTCAAAAAGTAGGTCTCGAAGCATTATCCTATGCTTTGTCCATTTCATCAGTTACTCAATGTGTTGGCATAGTATTCATAGTATTCTCTTATGATGCTTTTTCTCGTGTGTGTGTGCTTTAGGTAACAGTTTATAGAGCAAATTAGTTTCTTATCAAACATAATATTCTTATCAAACATAGTATTCATAGTATTCTCTTATGATGCTTTTTTTTGTGCTTTAGGTAAAAGTTTACAGAGCAAATTAGCTTCTTATCAAACAATTACAACACATATGGTTTTGTGACATGGATGCCAACCTCATGCCGTGTCAACACTCTCCCCTTCTAGAGCTTGGGTTTCCCATTTCTATTCATCCAGCTTTCCTGTCACCTCCTGTCTTTTCATTCTTGCCCCTTGGCTGCTGTGCCCATTTAGTTTCCTATAACATGGTTTCCTGTCATTAAAAAGACAAGAAAGAAAGAAAAGACCAAAATAGACGTCATAAGAGACCCTGAAAGTTGCTCTTGAACATCGAATAGCTGAAAGAAATGGAAGAAATGATGGAGTAAAACAGCTGAACAGAAGATTTCAAAGGGCAGCTTGAGAGGACAAAGTAAAGTATTATAATTACATGTGCAAAGACATGAAGTTAGAAAGCCAAAGGGAAGAACACACTTGGCATTTCTCAAGTTGAAAGAACTAAAGAAAGAATTCAAGCCTCGTGTTGCAATATTGAAAGATTCTACTGGGAAAATATTAAACAACAAAGGAAGCATCAAAAGAAGATGGAAGGAATACACAGAGTCACTATACGAAAAAGAATTGGTCGACTTTCAACCATATCAAGAGGTAGCATATGATCAGGAACCAGTGGTACTGAAGGGAAAGGTGGAAGCTACACTGAAGGCATAGGCCAAAAACAAGGTTCCAGGAACTGACAAAATATCAATTAAGATGTTTCAACAAACAGAAGCAGAGCTGGAAGTGCTCACTTGTCTATGAAAAGAAATTTGGAAGACATCTACGTGCCACCACCTGGAAGGGATCCATATTTATGTCTATTCCAAAGAAAGGCGATCTAACCAAATGTGGAAATTATTGAATAATATTAATATCACATGCAAGTAAAATTTTGCTGAAGATCATTCAAAAGCGGTTGCGGCAGTACATAGACAGGGAACTGCCAGAAATTCAAACCAGATTCAGAAGAGGATGTGTAACCAGGGATATCATTGCAGATGTCAGATGGATCCTGGCTGAAAGCAGAGAATACCAGAAAAATGTTTACATGTGTTTTATTGACTATGCAAAGGCATTCGACTGTGTGGATCATAACAAATAATGGATAACATTGAGAAGAATGGTAACTCCAGAACACCTAATTGTGCTCATGAGGAACCTGTACGTAGATCTAGGGGCAGTAGTTGGAACAGAACAAGGGAATACTGCATGGTTTAAATTCAGGAAAGGTGTGTGTCAGGGTTATATCTTTTCACCATACTTATTGAAACTGTATACTGAGCAAATAATCCAAGCAGCTGAACTATAGGAAGAACGGAGCATCAAGATTGGAGGAAGATTCATAAACAACTTGCATTATGTAGATGACAAAACCTTAATAGTTGAAAGTGAAGAGGACTTGAAATACTTACTGAAGAAGATCAAAGATCACAGCCTTCAGTATGGATTACACCTCAACATAAAGAAAACAAAAATCCTCACAACAGGACCAATAAGCAACATCATGATAAATGGCAAGTTTGAATTTTTCAAAGATATCATTTTACTTGGATCCACAATCAACACCCATGGAAGCAGCAGTCAAGAAATCAAAAAACTTACTACATTGGGCAAATCTGCTGCAAATGACCTCTTTAAAGTGTTAAGAAGCAAAGATGTCACCTTGAAAACTAAAACGCACCTGATTGAAGCCATGGTGTTTTCAGTCATCTCACATTCTTGGGAAAACTGGACAATGAATAAAGAAGAATGAAGAAGAATTGATACCTCTGAGTTGCAGGGTTGGCGAAGAATATTGAATACACCACGGGCTGCCAAAATATCGAACAAATCTGTGTTGGAAGAAGTACAGCCAGAATGCTCCTTAAAAGCAAGTATGGCAAGACTGCATCTCACGTACTTTGGATATGTCATCAGCAGGGATCATCAGTTCCTGGAGAAGGACATCATGCTTGTTAAAGTAGAAGGTCAGTGAAAAAGAGGAAGACCCTCAATTAGACGAATTGATACAAGGGCTGCAACAATGAACTCAAGAATAATAAGGATTGCCAGGATGGCACAGGACCGGGTAGTGTATCGTTATGTTGTACATATGTTGTACATATGGGTCACTATGAGTCTGAACCGATTTGAAGGTATCTAACAACAACCACAGCATGTTTAAACTACTTGTGTTATTGTTTGTTTTTATAGGCCTGTCTAATCTTTGGCTGAAGGGTGAACCTCAGGAGTAACATCAGTACTGAGTCAAAAAGTGTCTGGGGGCCATACTCTCAGGGTTTCGGTTTCTCCAGTCTTTGTCAGACAAGTAAGTCTTTTTTGTTTGTGAATTTGAATTTTGTTTTACATTTTTCTCCAGCTCTCTCCAGGACCTTTCATCGTTATCCCTGTCAGAGCAGTTGCTGGTGGTAGCTGGACACAGACAAGTTGTGCTGGACTCATTCTGGTGGATGCTGTGATAGCTGTGATCCATTAATCCTTTGAACTAATCTTTCCCTTGTGTCTTTGGTTTCCTTCAATCTTCCTTGCTCCAGATGGGGTATGTAGACATATCTTAGATGGTCACTCACAAGCTTTTAAGACCCCAGATGCTACTCACCGAAGTAATATGTAGAACATTTTCTTTATAAACTATGTCATGTCAATTGAGTTAGATGCCCAGAGGCCATGATCCCCAGCCCTCAGCCTAGTAACTCTTGGTCCCTCAGGGAGTTTGGATATGTCTATGAAGCTCCTATGACTTTGGCTTGATCAAGTTGTGCTGACTTCCCAAGTATTGCGAACTGTCTTACCTTTCACCAAAGTTATCACCTATCTACTGTCTGTTTAGTGTTTTTCCCTCCCAACCCCTTCTCTACTTCATAAACATCAAGATTGTTTCCTTCTGTGCATAAACCTTTTCATGAGTTTTTATAATAGAAGTCTAATACAGTATTTGTCATTTTGTGATTTACTTTTTTCATTCAGCCTAATGTTCTCCAGATTCATCCATGTTGTGAGATGTTTCACAGGTTCATCTTTGCTGTTTATCTTTGCATAGTATTCCCTTGTGTGTATGTACCACAGTTTGTCTATCCATTCATATGTTGATGGGTACTTAGGTTGTTTTCATGTTTTGCTACTGTGAATAATTCTTCAGTAAACATGGGCATGCATATGTCCATTCATGTGACTGCTCTTATTTCTCTAGTATATATTCCTAGGAGAGGGATTGCTGGAGCATATGGTATTTCTGTTTCTAGCTTTTTAAGGAAGCACCGTATCATTTTCCAAAATGGTTGTAACATTTTGCAATCCCACTGGAAGTGTATGTTGTTGTTGTTAGGTGTTGTAGAGTTGGATCCAACACATAGCGACCCTTCATACAACAGAATAAAACACTGCCCCATCCTCGCCATCCCCACAATCATCGTTATGCTTGAGACCATTGTTGCAGCCACTGTGTCAATTCATTTCATTGAGGGTCTTACTCTTTTTCACTGACCCTCTACTTTACTGAGCATGATGTACTTCTCCAGGGACTTGTCCCTCCTGATAACATGTCTAAAGTATGTGAGATGAAGTCTTGCCATTCTTGCTTCTAAGGAGCATTCTGGCTGTACTTCTTCCGAGACAGATTTTTTTCGATCTTTTGGCAGTCCATAGTATATTCAATATTCTTTGCCAACACCGTAATTCAAAGGAGACAGTTCTTCGGTCTTCCTTATTCATTGTCAAGCTTTCACACGCAAATGAGGTGATTGAAAACACCATGGCTTGGGTCAGGCACATCTTAGTCTTCAAGGTCACATCTTTGCTGTTCAACACTTTAAAGAGGACTTTTGCAGCAGATTTACCTAATGCAATGGGTTGTTTGATTTCTTGACTGCTGCTTCCATCGGTGTTGATTGTGGATCCAAGTAAAATGAAATCCTTGACAACTTCAATCTTTTCTCCATTTATCATGATGTTGCTTATTGGTCCAGTTGTGAGGATTTTTGTTTTCTTTGTGTTGAGGTGTAATCCTTACTGAAGGCTGTAGTTTTTGATGTTCATCAATAAGTATTTCAAGTCCTCTTCACTTTCAGCAAGCAAACTTGTGCCATCTGCATAACGCAGGTTGTTAATGAGTCTTCCTCTAATCCTGATGCTTATTCTATTTCATCTAGTCCAGCTTCTCGGATTATTTGCTCAGCCTACAGATTAAGTATGGTGAAAGTATACAACCCTAATGCACGCCTTTCTAATTTTAAACCATGCAGTATCCCCTTGTTCTGTTTGAATGACTTCCTCTTGGTCTATGTCCAGGCTCATCATGAGCACAATTAAGTGTTCTGGAATTCCCATTCTTCACAATGTTATCCATTATTTGTTATGATCCACACAATCGAATGGCTTTGCATAGTCAATAAAAAAAAAGTAAACATCTTTTCTGGTATTGTCTGCTTTCAGCCAGGATCCATCTGACATCTGCATTGATATACCTGGTTACACATCCTCTTCTGAATACCTTGAATTTCTGACAGTTCCCTGTCTATGTACTGTTGCAACCAGTTTTGAATGATCTTCAGCAAAAGTTTACTTGTGTGTGATATTAATGATACTATTCGATAATTTCTGCATCCTGTTGGATCACCTTTCTTGGGCATGGGCATAAATATAGATTTCTTCCAGTCGGTTAGCCAAGTAGGTGTCTTCCAAATTTCTTGGCATAGGCTTGAGAGCACTTCCAGGGCTGCATCTGTTTGTTCAAATATCTCAGTTGATATTCTGTCAATTCCTGGAGTTTCGTTTTTTGCCAGTGCCTTGGACCTCTCCCTTCAGTACTATTTGAAATGGTTGAATATGGACAAATTCTTTTTGGTACAGTGACTCTGTGTATTCCTTCCATCTTCTTTTGATGTTTCGTGTGTCATTTAATATTTTCCCTATGAAATCTTTCAATATTGTAATGCAAGGCTTGAAGTTTTTCTTCAGTTCTTTCAGCTTGAGAAATGTTGAACGACTTCTTCCCTTTTGGTTCTCTAACTCCAGGTCTTTGCGCGTGTCATTATAATACAGATTGATTAAGTATTATAATACTTTACTTTGTCTTCTTGAGGTTGCCTTTGAAATATTCTGTTCACCTCTTTTACTTCATTATTTCTTCCTTTTGCTTTAGTTACTCAGTCTTCAGGAGTAAGTTTCAGAGTCTCTTCTGATAATCCGTTTTTGTATTTTCTTTCTTTTCTGTCTTTTTAATGATCTCTTGCTTTCTTCATGTATGATGTCCTTAATGTCATTCCACTCATCTGGTCTTTGGTCATGAGTGTTCAAAAGAGTCAAATATAATCTTGAGATGGTCTCTAAATTGAGGTGGGATATACTCAAGTTCATCCTTTGGCTCTGGTGGACTTGTTCTAATTTTGTTCAACTTCAGCTTGAACTTGCATATGAGCAATTGGTGGTCTGTTTCACATTTGGCTCCTGGCTGTTTCCTGACTGAAGATACTGAGCTTTTCCATTGTTTCTTTCTGCAAATGTAGTTGACTTGATTCCTATGTATTCCATCTGGTGAAGTCCACATGAATAGCTGCTATTTATGTTTTTGAAAAAAATGTATTTGCAATGTAGAAGTCCTTGGTCTTGAAAAACTCTATCATGTGATGTGCAGCATCGTTTCTATCACCAAGGCCACATTTTCCATTTACCAGTCCTTCTTCTTTGTTTCCAAATTTTGCATTCTAATCACCGGTGATTATCAATGCACCCTGACTGCATGTTTGATCAATTTCAGACTGCAGAAGTTGGTAAAAATCTTCAATTTCTTCATCTTTGGCCTTAGTGGTTCGTGCATAAATTTGAATAATAGCCATATTAACTGTTATTCCTTGTAGGTGTATGAATACTATTACTTACAGGGTTGTACTTCAAGATAGATCTTGAAATGTTCTTTTTTTGTTTTTTATTGTACTTTAGATGAAGGTTTACAGAACAAACAAGCTTCTCATTAAGCAGTTAGTACACACGTTGTTTTATGACATTGGTTAACAACCCCACAACATGTCAACATTCTCTTTTCTCTAACTTGGTTTCCCTATTACCAGCTTTCCTGTCCCCTCCTGCCTTCAAGTTCTTGCCCCTGGGCTGGTGTGCCCCTTTAGTCTTGTTTTTGTTTTATGGGCCTGTCTAATCTTTGGCTGAAGGGTGAATCTTAGGAATGACTTCATTACTGAGCTAAAAGAGTGTCCGGAGGCCATACTCTCAGAGTTTCTCCAGTCTTTGTCAGGCCAATAAGTTTGTACTGTTTTTGTGAGTTAGAATTTTGTTCTACATTTTTCTCCAGCTCTGTCTGGGACCCTCTATTTTGACCCTGTCAGAGAAGTCAGTGGTGATAGCTGGACACCATCTAGTTGTACTGGACAATTTCTAGGGGAGGCCATGGTAGTTGTGGCCCATTAGTCCTTTTTACTAATCTTTCCCTGTGTCTTCAGTTTTATTCATTCTCCCTTGTTCCTGAAGGAGTGACACCAGTGAATTATCTTAGATGGCTGCTCACAAGCTTCTAAGACCCCAGACACTACTCACCAAAGTGGAATGTAGAATGTTTTCTTTATAAACTATGTTACTCCAATTGAGTTAGATGTTCCCCAAGACCATAGTCACCAGAGCCCCCATTCCAGTAATTCAATCCCTCAGGGAGTTTGGATGTGTCTAGGGAGCTTCCATGACCTTCCCTCGTACAAGTTGTGCTGGTTTCCTCATTATTGTGTACAGTCTTACTCTACATCAAAGTAACCACTTATTTATTTATTTATTTTAATATTTTATTGTACTTCAGGTGAAGGCTTACAGAACAGATAGTTTCTCATGTAACAGTAACACACATGCTGTTTTATGACATTGGTTAACAACCCCACAACATTTTAACCCTCTAAATTCTCAACTTTTTTTTTTTTTTTTTGGCGAAAATACACATAGCCAAAGATACGCCATTTCAAAATTTTTTTTACATACACATTTAAGTGACATTGACTACGCTCTTCTAATTGTGCTGTTATTCTCACTTAAGATGAAGGCTTACAGGACAAAATAGTCTCCCATTTAACAGTTACTACAAATGTTGCCCTATGACAATGGTTAACAATCTCACAACACATCAACAATATCCTTACTCTACTTTGTGTTCCCTATCATCAGCTTCCTACTCCCCTTCTGCCTTCTGGGCCTTGTCACTGGACTCCTGTACCTCGTTAGTCTCATGGTTTTACTGGGCTGTCCACTCCCAGGCTGAACAGTGAACCTCGAAGGTAACTTCACCACTGAGCTAAAAGGGTATCTGGGGGAGTAACCACTTATTTATTGTTATTGTTTTTCTATCGCCACCTCCTGCCCTCTCTCATAACCATTAAAGATTGTTTCTTTTTGTGTGTAAACTTTTTCATGAGTTTTTACAGTAGAGATCTCATTCAATATTTGTCCTTTTCTGATTGACTTATTTCACTCATCCATGTTGTGAGGTGATTTGCAGATTCATCATTGTTCTTTATCATTGTGTAGTACTCCATTGTGTGTATGTACCATACTTTGTTTATCCATTAATCTGTTGATGAGCATCTGGGTTGTTTAAATCTTTTTGCGATTGTGAACAATGTTTCAATGAACATGGTTGTGCATATGTCTATTCGTGTGACGACTCTTATTTCTATAGGATATATTCCTAGGAGTGGGATTCCTGGATCATATAGTGTTTCTATTTTTAGCTTTCTAAGGAAGTGCCATATTTTTTCCAAAATGCTTGTATCATTTTGCATTTCCACCAGCAGTGCATAAGAGTTCCAATCTCTCTGAAGCCTCTCCAATATGTGTTATTTTCTGTTTTTTAGATTGGTGCTAGTAATTCCGGGGTAAGATGGCATCTCATTGTGGTTTTGATTTGTATTTCTCTAATGGCTAGTGATCGTGAGCATTTCCACATGTGTCTGTTAGCCTCTTGAATGTCTTCTTTGGTGAAGTGTCTGTTCATTTCCTTTGACCATTTTTTAATTGGATTATTTGTCTATTTGTTGTAGAGGTGTTGGATTTTCTTGTAGATTTGAGAAATTAGACCTTGTCAGATTTCTAATGTCCAAAAATTTTTTCCCAGTCTGTAGGTTCTCTTTTTATTCTTTGGTGAAGTCTTTTGATGAGCATAAGTGTTTCATTCTTAGATCCCATTTATCTAGCTTATCTTATGGAGTTTGTGTGTTGTTAATTATGGTTTGTATCCTGTTAATGCTGTGTAATAGGGCCTCTAGCATTGATCCTATTTTTTCTTCAATCATCTTTATAGTTTTTGGCTTTATATTTAGGTCTTTGATCCATCTGAATTAGTTTTTGTGTATGATGTGAGGTATGGGTCCTGTTTTATTTTTTTGCAGGTGGACATCCACTTTTGCCAGCACCATTTGTTAAAAAGATGGCCTTTTCCCCGTTTCGTGGACTTTGGGCCCTTGTCAAAGATCAGATGACCGTAGGTGGATGGATTTATATCTGGGTTTTCAATAATATTGTGTTGGTCAATGTATTTGTCATTGTAGCAGTACCAGGTTGTTTTGACTACCATAGCTGTATAGTAGGTTCTGAGGTCAGGTAGTACGAGTCTTCCTAGTTTATTCTTCTTCATTAGTGCTTTACTCATCCAGGGCCTCTTCTCTTTCCATGTAAAGTTAATGATTATTTTTTCCATCTCTTTAGAGAATGTTGCCGATATTTGGATTGGGATTGCATTGTATTTGTATATTGTTTTGGGTAAATTTTCATTTTCACAATGTTGCGTCTACCTATCCATGAGCATGGTATGTTTTTCCATATGTGTAGAGCTCTTTGGTTTCTTGCAGTAATGTTTTGTAGTTTTTTTGTATAGGTCTTTTACATTCCCAGTTAGACTTATTCCTAAGTATTTTCTTTTTTTAAGGGCTATTATAAATGGTATTATTTTCCTGATTTCTTTTTTGTACTTCTCTTTATTGGTGTATAAGAATCTAACTAATTTTTGTATGTTTATCTCATATCCTGCTACTATGGTGAGTCTTTCTATTAGTTCCAGTAGTTTTCTCATGGAATCTTTTTGGTTTTCAGTGTATAGTATCATATCATCCACAAATAGGGACAGGTTTACTTCTTCATTATCAGTTTGGATGCCTTTTATTTCTTTTTCTTGCCTTATTGCTCTAGTTAGGACTTTCAGCACAATGTTAAATAGGAGTGGTGATAAAGGGTATCCTTGTCTTGTTTCTGTTCTCAAAGGGAATGTTTTCAGCCTCTCCATTAAGAATGATATTGAGAGGGTGGCGCCAACATGGTGCTATAGGCAGAATCGCCACACCAATCCTCCACAGCAAAGACCTGAAAAACTAAGTAAAACAGAGACAAATGTCAATCCTGGAACCCCAAGTATCAAATGAAGAGATAGATAACCAAGCACCAAATGGAATAGGAAACTGCCAGAGAACAGAGACCAAGGAAAGATATCAGCAGAGGTCCCCTATTAGCTAACACAGCACAGATTAGCCATCTTAGACCCCTGTTGGAGATTGGTGGACAGGTAGTACAGGAAAGTAGTTTCACAGAGCTCCCAGCAGGAGACAGAGCATCAGGTAACCAGAGATACATGCTTTCCCAGCCCCTACTCTTCTTCCCCTCCTTGGTCTTTGCAGCTTCCCAGCTGGCCTCAGTTGCTTGGCTGGGAGGTACTAGCTCCGTGCTGCTTGGATTCACTCTGCTCACACCAGCTGGCTACTTCAATGCCACTTCATTGTTACTAGTGTTGCTTCTTTTGGCTTCTTTTGGTGACTTCCTTGGCTTTCACCTCCTCCCCCTCGTTTATCTCAAACACTTGGCTCAGTGTTTCATCTTTGCTTCTTCCTGACAGGCTGTGAATCACCATTTGACTGGGGAACTGCTTCCTTGGTCTGGGCCACCATGGTTGTGGGAATCCTGGGAGCTTTTTTTTTTCTGTTCTATTTGTTTGTTTTCATAGCTTGGAAGCCCCTTCTAGTCAGGCTGTACTGCATGGTTTGGGAGTCACTTCTCCATTTTGTGCAGCAAAGCTGGCAGGATCCCTGGGGGTACTTCTTTCTTTTTTCCTTTTTGTCTTTTGTCATAATTCAGTTTCTTGTCTCTCTCTAATCACCTTCTTTTCCTGTCTCCTGAATACCTGACACTGTATGCCATCTCTGCCCTTATAACCAGGGTATACCACAAGGCTTTGGAGCCACTTCCTCTATCTTCATAACCACACCATTGGGATCCCTGTGAGCTTTTCTTTTTTGCTTTTTGTGTTTCATCATTTCTAAGTTCTCATCTCTCTCTACTTACCTTCTCTTCCTGTCTCCTGAATAACTGGTGCTATGTTTCATCTCCACCACTTCCACCCATGCTGTATTGTGAGGCTTGGGCCCCAATTCCTCAATCTGTGCAGCCGCTCCAGTGGGATCCCTGGGAGTATTTTATTTTTTCTCTTTTTCTTTTTCCCTATTTTTTTTTCTTCATTTCTTTCTTTCTCATATCTACACTCCAATGGCAAGCTCCATTAGCACTTTTTTTTTTCCTTTGGTCGCTATTTCTCTCTCTTCTCTCTCCACTTTCCCATTCACATCTTAGCTCCACACATCACAACCTCCCCCTTCCCTCCTGCCTACCTGCACCAGGTACTGAACATCACACCCCAGAGTACCACAGGCACTTCCTACTGGAACCTACCCTGCATTAACCCCCCAGCCTGCCATGTTGGCCTCAGTACATGCCACAAACAACGCATCCCAGCCCCCTACTTTAGCTTGACCTGCTCTGCTGCACCGTAGCGGAGTAACTGGTTCAGCCCATTTAACAAGGAGGTGAAAGTATCATGCCCACAGACAAGCAAACAACAAAGAATATACAGCCCACAACTCAAGCATAACACATTAAAACAAAAAAAGAGGATGAAACAAATAAATCTACAATCAATAAATGAAGAAAATAACCACTGAATGTCCCAAAGACAGCAGACAATATCAAAGCATTTAAAAAAATCGGACAGGATGATTCCAGTAGGCATCCAAAATAAAACACCAGATGACTTTCTAGTAGAAGAAAAGGCACTGGACCTACCTGATAGGGAATTCAAATATCTAATATTCAGAGCTCTCCCAGAGTTGAAGCAAAAAGCAGACAAATTGTGGAAGAAATAGACCAATTCATGGAAAATGCAGATAAATTCATGGAAAATACAGACAAAAAATTGGAAGAATACAGGAAAAAAATACAGGAACAAAAGTCAAAATAAATTCACAACTAGAAATCATATGAAAACAACGATTAGAAATACAAAAGGTAAACAACAAAGTTTCAGAAATGGACAGTGTCATAGAAGGTCCGAGAAAGTTTGAAAAAATGGAGGACAGGATCAGTGAAATTGAAGACAAATAATTGGATACCACTTTGAAGAAAAATCAGAAAAAAGAACGAAGAAAAATGAAGAAACCCTGAGAATTATGTGGGATACAATCAAAAGCAAAAATCTGTGAGCATTCAGAGTTCCAGAACAGGGGAAGAAAATGGAAAACACAGAGAGGATCATTGAAGAATTCCTGACAGAAAACTTCTCTAATATCAATAAAGATGAAAAGTTGACCATCAAAGAAGTTCAACATACACCATATAGGATAGATTCCCAAAAGGAAATCACCAAGGCATATCATAATCACACTTGCTAAAACCAAAGACAAATAAAGAATTCTGAGAGCAGCTTGAGAAAAATGAAAAATCACTTACAAGAGGGGAAACAATAAGTCTAAGCTCTGATTACTAGGCAGAAACCAAGCAGGCAAGAAGTCAATGGGATGACATATATAAAACCTTGAAAGAAAAAAAAAACTGCCAACAAAGAGTAATATATACTGCAAAACTCTTGTTCAATATGACGGTGAAATGATAATATTTACAGATAAACAGAAATTAAAGGAATGCATAAACACCAAACCAAACTTACAAGAAAGATTAAAGGGAGTCCTACAGTTTGAAAACAAACAACATCAGACCATAACCTGAATCTAGGACACAGGATCATACCAGATAGATACCAAACTAAGAAATTAACTCTCAAGGACTATTCAAAACCAAAGATTTACAACAGGGAACCAGAGAGCTTAATTTCTAAATGATGACAATGTCAGAACAAAAATACAGGGAATAAACAGTGTAAGTATAGAACTTTCTAATGGAGAGGAAGGCAAGGCTATAGCAAGTAATAATTGAGTGGCTCAAACCTAGGAAGATACGGGTAAATTTTGAGGTAACTGCAAATAAAGTTAACAAACCTACTCATAAAAATAAAGAAGAAACACATAAAGTCTCAGTAAAACAAAACCTACAGAAACAAAGGAAATGGAAAAAAGAACTACAAATAAAAGGAATTCAGCACAGGAGAGTAAGAGGAACAAAGAAAATGTCTCAACCAAAAAAAAAAAAATGCACTACAAAATGACAGCAATAAACTAACACCTATTAATAGTTACAGCTAAAGTAAATGGTCTAAATGCACCCATAAAGAGACAGAGAGTGACAGAATGAATAAAAAACAGGATCCATCAGTATGCTGTCTACAAGAGACACATCTTAGAAACAAAGACATAAATTTATGAAAAATCAAAGGATGGAAAAAGTATGTCAAGCAAACACCTGCCAAAAAAGAGCAGGAATGGCTATACTAATCTCAGACAAAGTAGACTTTAAAAACAAAATCTACCATAAAAGACAAAGAAGGGCACTACGTCATGATAAAAGGGACAATCCATCATGAAGACAACCATAATAAATATCTACACACCCAACAACAGAGCTCCAAAATACATAAACAAACCCTAACAGTACTGAAAAGAGAAATTGACAGGTCCACAATAATAGTAGGAGATCAACACACCACTCTCGGTAAAGGATAGAACATCTAGAAAGAAATTCAACAAAGATACAGAAGATCTAAAGGGCACAATCAGCCAACTTGACCTCATAGACGTATATAGAACACTCCAGCCACAGCTAGAAAGTACACATTCTGTTCTAATGCACCTGGAATGTTCTCCAGAGTAGACCACATCTTAGGCCATAGAGCAACCCTCAACAAAACCCAAAACACTGAGATAATCTGAAGTATCTTCTATGACCACAATGCCATCAAAGCAGAAATTAACAACAGGAAGAGCAAGAAAAAAGAAATCAATTACATGGAAACTGAGTAACAGCCTGCTCGAAAACCACTGGGTAATAGAAGAAATCAGAGATGGAATTTAAAAATTCCTAGAATCAACAAGAATGAAAACACATCATACCAAAACCATTGGGACACAGCAAAGTCAATGCTCAGAGGTCAATTTATAGCAACAGATACACACATCAAAAAACAAGAAGGGAAAAATCAAAAAATTAGCTACAGAACTTGAACAAATAGAAAGAGAACAGCAAAAGAAGCCCAAAGCCACCAAAAGAAAGGAAATAATAAAGATCAGAGCTGAAAAAAATGACATAGAAAAAAGAAAAACAGTAGAAAGAATCAACAAAACCAAAAGTTGGTTCTTTGAAAAGATCAACAAAATTGACAAACCACTGGCCAAATTGACAAAAGAAAAACAAGAGAGGACACAAACAACTCAAATAAGAAATGAAATGGGGGCTATTACAACTTACCCAACTAATATAAAAAGGAACATAACAGACTATTATGAAAAAGTATACTCCAACAAATTTGAAAGAGGAAATGGACAAATTTATAGAAACACACTACCTACACAATATAACACAATATGATGTTGAATATCTGAAAAGACCAATGACAACAGATGAAACTGAAAAGGTAATAATAATAAAAAAACTCCTAACACAAAAAAGCTCTGGCCCAGATGGCGTCACTGGACAATTCTACCAAATATTTAGAGAAAAGCTTACATCAATACTACTCAAAATATTTCAGAACATAGAAAAGGAAAGGATACTTCTGAATTCATTCTATGAAGCCAGCATAACCCTCATACCAAAACCAAGCAAAGACACCAACAAAAAAGAAAATTACAGACCAATATATCTCACTAATACAGATGCAAAAATTCTTAACAAAATTCTAGCCAACGGGATAGAATATTGTATCAAAAAAATAATATACCACAACCAAGTAGGATTCATACCAGATATGCAAGGATGGCTCAATATTAGAAAATCAATCAATGAATACACCATATATATAAAAAAAAAAGAATCACATGAACATCTCAATTGACACAGAAAAGGCATTTGGCAAAGTCCAACATCCTTTCCAAATAAAAACTCTAAAAAAAAAATAGGTATAGAAGGAAAATTTCTCAACATAAAAAATGGCATCTAAACAAAACCACAGCCAACATCATTCTTAATGGAGAGAGGCTGAAAACATTCCCCTTGAGGACAGGAACAAGACAAGGATGTCCTTTATCACCACTCCTATTTAACATCGTGCTGGAAGTTCTAGCTAGAGCAATAAGGCAAGAAAAAGAAATAAAGGGCATCCAAATTGGTAATTGTCATGGATTGAATTATGTCCCAGAAAAAATGTGTGTATCATTTTGGCTGGGCCATGATTCCCAGTGTTGTGTGGTTTTCCTCCATTTTGTGTTTGTAATTTTATGTTAAACAGGATTAAGGTGGGATTGTAACACACTTGCTAAGGTCACATCCCTGATCCAATGTAAAGGGAGTTTCCCTGGGGTGTGGCCTGCACTACCTTTTATCTTACAAAAGATAAAAGGAAAGGGAAGCAAGGAGAGAGGATGGACCTCATACCACCAAGAAAGCAGCATCAGAAGCAGAGCACGTCCTTTGCACCTGGGAACCCTGAGTGAAGAAGCTCCTAGTCTGAGGGAACATTGATGAGAACACAATGAGAGAAAGCCTTCCACTGGAGCTGATGGCCTGAATTTGGACTTTTAGCCTACTTTACTGTGAGGAAATAAACTTCTCTGTGTTAAAGCTATCCAGTCATGGTATTTCTGTTATACCAGCACTAGATAACTAAGACAGTAATGAAGAAGTAAAACTTTCCCTTTTTGCAGATGATATGATACTATACATAGAAAACCCAAAAGACTCTATTAGAAAACTACTGGAACCAACAGAAAGTTTCAGCAGAGTAGCAGGGTACAAGATAAACATACAAAAGTCAGTTGGATTCCTATACACCAATAAAGAGAAAGATGAAAAGAAAATCAGGAAAACAATACCATTTATAATAGCCCCTAAAAAGATAAAACACTTTGGAATAAATCTAACCAGGGAAGTAAAACACCTATACAAAGAAAACTACAGTACACTACTGCAAGAAACCAAAAGAGATCTACTTATATGGCATGCTCATGGTTAGGTAGATCCAACACTGTGAAAATGACAATTCTGCCCAAACAATTTACAAATACAATGCAATCCCAATCCAAATATCAACAACATTCATTAAAGAGATGGAAAAACTAATCATTAACTTTACATGGAAAGGGAAGAGGCCCTAGATAAGTAAAGAACTAATGAAGAAGAATAAAGTAGGAAGACTTGTACTACCTGACCTCAGAACCAAGTATACAGCTGCGGTAGTCAGAACAGCCTGGTACTGCTACAACGACAGATACATTGACCAATGCAACATTATTGAAAACCCAGATATAAATCCATCCACCTATGGTCATCTGATCTTTGACAAGGGCCCAAAGTCCACCAAAAGGGAGAAAAGACAGTCTTTTTAACAAATGGTGCTGGCAAAACTGGATGTCCATCTGCAAAAAAATAAAACAGGACCCATACCTCACATCATACACAAAAACTAATTCAAATGGATCAAAGACCTAAATATAAAGCCAAAAACTATAAAGATAATTGAAGAAAAAATAGGATCAATGCCAGAGCCCTAATACATGACATTAACAGGATACAAACCATAATTAACAACACACAAACTCCATAAGATAAGCTAGATAAATGGGATCTAAGAACGAAACACTTATGTTCATCAAAAGACTTCACCAAAAGAGTAAAAAGAGAACCTACAGACTGGGGGAAAAGAAAAATTGGCTATTACAAATCCAACAAATGTCTAATTTCTCAAATCTACATGAAAATCCAACACCTCTACAACAAAAAGTCAAATAATCCAATTAAAAAATGGTCAAAGGAAACGAACAGACACTTCACCAAAGAAGATATTCAAGTGGCTAACAGACACATGAGGACGTGCTCGAGATCATTAGAGAAATGCAAATCAAAAGCACAATGAGATGCCATCTCACTCTGGGAATTACTGGTGCAAATCAAAAAAATAGAAAAACACATGTTGGAGAGGCTTCAGGGAGATTGGAACTCTTATGCGCTGCTAGTGGGAATACAAAATGGTACAACCATTTTGGAAAACGATATGACGCTTCCTTAGAAAGGACTAATGGACCACAACTATCACAGCCTCCACCAGGTTGAGTGCAGCACAGCCATATGGTGCTCAGCTACCACAACTGACTGCTCTGACAGGGATCACAATAGAGGGTCCCTAACAGAGCTGGAGAAAAATGTAGAACAAAATTCTAATTCACAAAAGAAGACCAGACTTACTGGTCTGAGAGAGACTGGAGAAGCCCCAAGAGTATGTCTCCCCGGACATCCTTTTAGCTCACTAATGAAGTCACTCCTGAGGTTCACCCTTCAGCCAAAGATTACACAGGCTTATAAAACAAAATGAGACTAAAGGGGCACACCAACACTCGGGCAAGGACTGGAAGGCAGGAGGTAACAGGAAAGCTGGTAATAGGGATCCCAAGTTAGAGAAGGGACAGCATTAACATGTTGTGGGGTTGTTAACCAATATCATAAAACAATATGTGTACTAACTGTTTAATGAGAAGCTAGTTTGTTCTGTAAACCTTCATCTGAAGTACAATTAAAAAAAAAAAAAAGAATGATGTTGGCTGTTGGTTTTGTATAGATGCTCTTTATTACGTTGAGGAATTTCCCTTTTATACCTATTTTACTGAGAATTTTTATCAGGAATGTGTGTTGGACTTTGTGGAATGCCTTTTCTGTGTCAATTGAAATGATCGTGTGATTCTTTTCTTTCGTTTTATTTATGTGGTGGATTATGTTGATTCATTTTCTAATGTTGAGACATCCTTGCATATCTGGTATGAATCCTACTTGGTCGTGGTGTATTTTTTTTTTTTTTGATATGATGCTGAATTCTATTGGCTAGAATTTTGTTGAGAATTTTTGCATCGATATTCATGAAAGATATTGGTCTGTAATTTTCTTTTTTTGTGGTGTCTTTGCCTGGTTTTGGTATCAGCGTTATGCTGGCTTCATAGAATGAATTTGGAAGTATCTCTTCCTTTTCTATGTTCCGAAATAGTTTGAGTAGTACTGGTGTAAGCTCTTCTCTGAATATTTAGTAGAATTCTTCAGTGAAGTCATCTGGTCCAGGATTTTTTTGTGTTGGGAGGTTTTTTTTTTTTTAAATTTCCTTTTCAATCTCTTCCTTGTCATAGGTCTGTTCAGATTTTCAACATCATTTTGTGTTAGTTTGGGTAGGTGGTGTGTTTCTAGAAATTTGTCCACTTTCTCTAGATTTTCAAATTTGTTGGAGTATAATTTTTCATAATATTCTGTTATGATCCTTTTTATTTCAGTTGGGTTTGTTTTCATGTCCAGCATTTCATTTCTTATTTGGATTATTTGTGTCCTCTCCTGTTTTTCTTTTGTCAGTTTGGCCAGTGGTTTGTCAATTTTGCTGATCCTTTCAAAGAAGCAACTTTTTTTTTTGATACTTTCTATTGTTTTTCTATTCTCTATTTCATTTATTTCTGCTCTGATCTTTATTATTTCCTTTCCTCTAGTAGCTGTGGGCTTCTTTTGCTGTTCTTTTTCTATTTGTTTGAGTTGTGTAGTTAATATTTTGATTTTATCCCTTTCTTCTTTTTTGATGTGTGCATCTATTGCTATACATTGTCCTCTGAGCACTGCCATTGCCATATCCCAAATGTTTTGGTATGATGTGTTCTCATTCTAATTTCATACTAGGAATTTTTTGATTCCATCTCTGATTTCTTCTATTACTTAATGGTTTCTAGGCAGGGTGTTATTCAGTTTGCATATATTTGATTTTTTTTCCTTGCTCTTCCTATTGTTAATTTCTACTTTGATGGCAGTGTGATCAGAGAAGATACTTTGTATTATCTCAATGTTTTGAATTTTCTTGAAGTTTGCTCTGTGACCTAAGATGTGGTCTATTCTGGAGAACATTACATGTAAGTTGGAAAAGAATGTGTACTTTGCAGCTATTGGGTGTAATGTTCTATATATATCTATGAGGTCAAGTTGGCTGATTATAGCTTTTAGATCTTCTATATCTTTGTTGATTTTCTTTCTAGATGTTCTGTCCTTTACTAAAAGTGGTGTGTTGAAGTCTCCTACTACTGTTGTGGAACTGTCAATTTCTCTTTTCAGTGCTGTTAGGGGTTATTTTACGTATTTTGGAGCCCTGTCATTGGGTGTGTAGATATTTATTATGATTATGTCTTCATGATGGATCATACCCTTAATCATTATATAGTATCCTTCTTTGTCTTTTATGGTGGATTTTGTTTTAAAGTCTATTTTATCTGAAATTAGTGCTCCTGCTCTTTTTTGATAACTGTTGCTTGATATATTTTTTCCATCCTTTGATTATTAATAAATTTACATCTTTGTTTCTAAAATGTGTCACTTGTAGACATCTTATTGATAAATCCCATTTATTTATTTATTTATTTATTTTTAACCATTCTGTCACTCTCTGTCTCTTTATGGGTGCATTTAGTCCATTTACATTCAGTGTAATCATTGATAGGTCTGAGTTTATTGCCGTCATTTCATAATGCTTTTTTTTTTTGTTACAGACGTTTCCTTTGTTCTTCTTACTCTCTTGTGCTGAATTCCTTGTTTGTGGCTTTTTTTTTTTTTCATTTCTTTTGTTTTGTAGGTTTTGTTTTTACTGAGACTTTATGTTTTTCTTTTTTATTTTGATGAGTAGGTTTGTTAACTTTCTTTGTGGTTACCTTCAAATTTACTCTTATCTTCCTAACTTTGAATCAGTCTTTTATTACTTGCTATAGCCTTGTCTTCCTCTCCATTAGAAAGTTCTATACTTACACTGTTTATTCCCTGTTTTATTGTTCTGATGTTGTTGTCATTTACAGATTAACCTCTCTAGTTCCCTGTTGTAAATCTTTTAGTTTTGAATAGTCCTTGAGAGTTCATTTCCTAGGTTAGTATCTGGCTGGTGTAATACTGTGTCCTAGATTCAGGCATGGTGTGATGTTGTTTGTTCTCAAACCAAAGGACTACCTTTAATAACTCTTGTATTTTTTTTAACATATTCCTTTAATTTCTGTTTATCTGGAAGTGTTTTAATTTCACCATAATATTTGAACAAGAATTTTGCAGGATATATAACTCTTGGTCGGCCATTTGTTTTTTCTTTCAGGGTTTTATATATGTCATCCCATTGCAATCTTGCCTGCGTGGTTTCTACCAAATAATCTGATCTTAGTCTCATTTTTTCTCCTCTGTACGTGACTTTTTGTTTTTCTTGAGCTGCTCTCTGGATTCTTTCTTTGTCTGTGGTTTTAGCGGACTATGTTTATGATATGTCTTGGTGGTTTTCTTTTGAGGTCTATCTTATATGGTGTTGATTGAGCTTCTTGGATGGTCAGCTTTTCTTCTTTCATGATATTGGAGAGGTTTTCTGTGAGCAGTTATTCAACGATCCTCTCTGTGTTTTCCTTTTTCTCCCCCTGTTCTGGAACTCCGATCAGTCACAAATTTTTGCTTTAGATTGTATCCCACATAATTCTCAGGATTTCTTCATTTTTCTTCATTCTTTTTTCTGATTTTTCTTCAAAGTGGTATCCTAGTATTTGTCTTCAATTTCACTGCTCCTGTCATCCATTTGCTATGAGTTGGAATAGACTCAATGACAACGGGTTTGTTTTGTTTTGTTTTTGTCTTCAATTGTTTCAAACCTGCTCCTCAGACCTTCTATGACACTGTCCATTTCTGATATCTTGTTTATCTTTTGAATTTATAATTGTTTTTTTCTATGATTTCTATTTGTAAATTTATTTTGACATTTTGTTCCTGTATTTTTTCCTGTATTCTGCCATTTTTTGTCTGTATTTTCCACAAATTTGTCTTCCTTTTCAATGAATTTGTCTATTTTTTCCTCATTTTGTCTTTTTTTTGCTTCAACTCCTTGGATAGCTCTGAATATTAGAGATGTGAATTCCCTATCAGGTAGTTCCAGTGCCTTTTCTTCTACTGGAAAGTCATCTAGTGTTTTATTTTGGTTGCCTACTTGAACCATCCAGTCCCATTTTTTTTATATGTTCTGGTATTGTCTGCTGTATTCTGGACAGTCAGTAGTTATTTTCTTCATTTATTGATTGTATATTTCTTTATTTCATCCTGCTTTTTTTAATGTCTGAGAAGGTGGGCTGTGCATTCTTTGTTGTTTGCTGGTCTGTTGGTATGATACTCTTCACCTCCTTGTCCAATGGGCAGGGCCAGTGGCTCAGCTATGGTGAAGCATGGCAGTTCCAACTAAAGGGGAGGGGCTGAGATGGGTTGTTTGCGGCATGTGCTGGGGCCAACAGGGCAGGCCAGGGGTCAGTGCAGGGCAGGTTCCCGTAGTCCATACCTGTACTGCTCTGGTGCATGATGTTCAGTGCCTAGCGCAGGAAGGCAGGAGGGAAAAGGTAGTTTGTGATGTGTGGAGATAAGATGGGTGTGGGAAAGAAGAGAGAAAAGAGAGAGAAACAGTGGCCAAAAGCAAACAAAGTGCTGATGGAGCTTGCCATTGAAGTGTAGAGATAAGAAACCAAGAAATGAAGAAAAAGAAAAAGGAAAAAATAAAAAGAAAAAAATTAATTAATTAAAATTACAAAAATAAAAGAAAGAAATGTCTCCAAAGATCCCACTGGCAACCAGGGAAGTAGCTCTCTGGTCTTGGGTCACAGCCTGTCTGGAAGTTGCAAAATGGCACACAGCACCAGGTGTTCAGGAGACAGGAAAAGAAGGAAAGTAGAGAGAGATGAGAAACTTAGAAATGAAGAAAAAGGAAAAAAGAAAAAGAGAGAGGAAAAATAAAGAAAGAAAGAAAGAAAATGCCCCTACGGATCCCACAGTTGACCAGGGAAGTGGATCTCAGGCCTCAGGGCACAGCTCGTCTAGAAGGGGCAGAGATGGCCTACAGGACCAGGTACTCAGGAGACAGGAAAAGAAGGAAAGTAAAGAGAGATGAGAAACTGAGAAGTCAAGAAAAAGAAAAAGGAAAAAAGAAAAAAAATGCCCCCAGTGATCCCACCTGTGTGGCTGTGCAGACCAGAGATGTAGCCCCCAAGCTGCACAGTACAGCCCGGCTAGAAGGGGCAGAGATAGCACACAGTGCCAGCTATTCAGGAGAGAGGAAAAGAAGGTAAGTAGAGAGAGATTAGAAACCAAGAAATTAAAAACAAAAAGGAAAAAAGAAAAAGAAAACAAACAGCAAATAAAAAGGCCCCAGGGACCCCACCAGCATGACAGTACAGACCAAGGAAGCAGTTCCTCAGCCAAGTGGCGCTTCACAGTCTATCAGAAAGAAGCGAAGATGGCACACGGAGCCAGGTATTCAACAGAAAGGAGGAGGAAGAGGCGAGAGACAGGGAAGAAACCAAAAGAAGCCAAAAAAAAGCAACATTAGCAACAAAGAAATGACACTAGAGGAGACAGCCAGTGTGAGTGGGATGAATTCATGCGACACAGAGCCAAGGCCTCCCAGCCAAGTGACTGTGGCCCAGTGGGAAGCGACTTAGGCTGAGCAGGGGGAAGAAGAGTGGGCAGTGGGAAAGTGTGTATCACTGGTTCTCGGGTACTCTGTCTCCTGCTGGGAGCTCCATGAAGCTACTTTCTGTACTTCCTTTCCACTGATACCCAACAGGAGTTCAAGATGGTGAATCTGTGCTGTGTTAGCTGATAAGGGACCTCCACTCAATATCTCTGCTTGCTCTCTGTTCTCTGTCAGTTTCTTACTCCATTCGGTGCTTGGTTGAGTTCTATATCTCTTCATTTGATGATTAGGGTTCCAGGATTGATGTTTGTCTCTGTTTTACTTAGTTTTTCAGGTCTTTGCTGTGGAGGGATAGCCTGGTGCTTCTGTCTATAGAGCCATGTTGGCTACGCCTTGAAATGTTCTTTCTGATGATGAATGCAACGTCATTCCTCTTCAAGTTGTCATTTTTGTCATAGTAGATGATATGATTGTCTAGTTAAAAATGGTCAATACCAGTTCATTTCAGCTCATTTATGCCTAGGATATCAATGTTTATGTGTTCCATTTCATTTTTGACTATTTCCAATTTTCCTAGATTAATACATTTTACATGTCATCTTCTGATTATTAATGGATGTTTGCAGCTATTTCTTCTCATTTTGAGTTGTGCTACAACAGCAAATGAAGGTCCTGAAAGCTTGATTCCATCCATGTCATTAAGGTTGACTCTACTTTGAGGAGGCAGCTCTTCCCCAGTCATCCTTTGAGTGCCTACCAACCTGAGGGACTCATCTTCTGACACTATATCATACAATGTTCCACTGCTATTCTGTAAGTCAGGTGGCAGGCTGGTGATATCTGATGGTTTACGTCCCAAGATCTGTAGGTCAGGCAACTAGAAGAGTGCAGGGTTGAGAGACAGAGAGAGCACGAGCTCTGCCAGAATATCCATTTATATTCCAGAAGGAGTCCATGCCCTAAAGAAACTCCCCTTTCAACTGATTGGCTGATAACAACAAATTATATTATGGAAGATGATTATGTTACATTACTTTACATTACAAAACAAGAATCAGTTCATTCTGTTATAAATAAGGGTGCCATGAGTTGGAGCCAGCTCAATGGCCACTAACACCAACAACAACCAGAAAATGTAGGAAAAATATTACAGACGTGTATAAGAAAGTTAATTAATAAAGTATGTTTTATGTTCCAAATTTTGTGATGTTTGTATATTTTTCAGACTTCAAACTTCAAAATTTTTGTGTTTTAGTTTCTCATTTAATATTAGCTTTCACTTTCATACTTAATTTTGTATCTGTAATTGTATATTCCTTTTCTTATGACAGATCCTCAATACCATATAAGCCTTAGGCCTCCCTAACCTAAATTTGTATCTCCAAGCTGGTGAAGTATCTAAATGTCAATGCCAGTTGAGTCCTTTTACTCAGTCTCTTCCATGGAGCATGAAGTATCCCATAGTAGCCAGGTCAGTGCAGGTTCCAGTGAATACCGCCTTCCTAAGTAGGTAAAGATTCCAGCCTTGGGAAAAAGAGCCACTCTGGATTGCAGATCATGCATGACGCAGCTCAGGAACTTGGTCATTGCTGAGCTACACCTGGTGGGAAGCTGAGCCTATGAGCTGTTCACAGCATTGCATCATTGAGGCCAAGCTGGCATTGAAGTTCAAGTTGTCTTTCTCTGTAGTTTCCCAAACGGTCACAAAGAACGACTTCCAGATCATTTGTATTGAAGGAGAGGTAGCATCATGGGTTCTGTTCAGCTGAAAGTGCCCCATGCCCTACCGGACCAAAGACCTATGTACCACAGCTCTTAGTTCACAAACATAGCTGCTTCTCAAGGCAGAATCCTCCCTAGAAGGCTGGATCAGAACCCAGCCCCACTTCCACTCTGTTTGGGACACAATGCCATAGCTAGTCCAATAGCCCTCTTTCGTTCTGCTCGTATGTGAGATTATTTCGGCGACCTTCACAAAGACCCCCATCATAGCAGAGTGCTTTGCTCTTCTTCCAATGTCCCATGCACATCTTTGCCTTAGACTTTACAATTGCTTTCCCACTGCCTAAAATTCACTTCTCCCTTCATTCAGGTCTCTACTCAAATGTCACCTGCTCAGAGAGGTTTTTCCTGACAATGTTATCTAAAAGAGCAGCCCATCACTCTTTACAACTTTAATCTAGTTTATATTTATTCTTCATGACACTTTACCAATAAAAGCAAACCAGTTGCCATGGTGTCAGTTCTCACTCATGGCAACCTCACATGTTTCAGAGCAGAACATCACTCCATGGCTGGGATCTTTCGAAAGTAGATTGCCAAGATTCGTGCAAAGGCACTTCTGGGTGGATTCAAACAGTCAACCTTTCAGTTAGTAGCTGCACGCTTAACCATTTGCACCACACAGGCACTTCATACAACCTAATATTTTTACCACATGTCTAGATAATTTCTTTCTCTTTTATACTGGTAAGTTATATGAGAGTAGGACTTTGTCTGTCATGGTCCCTGTTGTGTCTTCAGTATCTAAAACAGTGTCTGGCACATGGAAGTACTCAATAATTGTTTACTGAATGAATGATTAAATGATTTATACATTTTACCTTGGTCAGGGAGCTTGCCTCTAACACACTCATATAATTAAAGACACCCTCCTAGAAACTGTTTGGAGGTGATCTTTAGTTTGTGTGTGGACCAATTAACAGCTTCTTTCATTGAAGAAGAATTTAACAACTGACATTGGCAGGCTACTTAAATAAATTTTGTCTTAGGTAGAGTGGTCCATTTTATGTGTTTTCCTAAAGAATGTAGAATATTAGAATTTGTATATTTATTTCTATGTAATATCTTGATATCATGAATTTGATGGGCATTATGTTTGCATAGAACATTAAGGATGCTTATTAAAACAGAAACAAATTACAATCTTTTTTGCCTAAAGATGGAATAATAATATCAAAGTAAAGAAAAATAAAGATTGTTTTGTTCTGTTTGTTTGCTTACTTATTTTGTGTTTTATTGTGTAGGCTTGATACGTAAGAATGATTAAATCTCCATCCAATAATGAATGTAAGGAAAGTACAAATTTTTGATGGATATGGAAATTTTATGAATACCAGAAAAGAAATGCAGTCCACAATTTATTTTTCCTGTGATTTATCAGGAGTCTACGTACTTTTGGCAACTGAAATTGGGTAGTGGTATAGAAGTGATTATAGTATATGGAATTATTTGTCATTCTGGCTGATTCTATGCAGGTACAAAAAGCCACTATTTTACAGAAGTTCAGTTGAGCAACACCATTAGCAGAGGCCAATTAGTTATTATTGCACTTTACTGATAAATATGGTAACACATAATCAGCCCTCATCACATATTCTGTGTGACATCAGGAGAAGGACAACTAGGTTCTTGTTCCAGGAAGACAGAGAAATCACCAGTTAAATAAGTAAGGAGTTCAATGTAGGATTAGGCTTTATAGATCGATAAACTAGACCTAAACAATCTGCTCTATAGTTTCAGTATTTGTGCTTTTAATAACCTCCCAAGTGAACTTGATGCACCCTGTTTTGAGATATCCTGAGATCCACATTAAGCAGAAAAACCATCAATCAACAAGTATATTTTGTATATCTTATATACAAAATAGTGTGCTAGGCATAATGGGGGAGATAAATAATTCTGAGAGAGAGTTCCTACATCTTAATCTTCAAGACACTGAGAATTGATTTGGAAGACAGACAAAAGACATACACAGCATGATTTAAGTGACTAATGCACGGTACTGAAGATTGAGGATATAGATTCCTTGCTGAAAGTCAGGGCAATCAGGAAAGATTGGCTTTAAAAAATAGAATCTTTTGACATAGAGGAAAGACAAGGGGAAGACGTTCTCGGCAGGAACAAAGATTACTCAGTGAAGAGAAATTCAACAATGTGGTAGAAATAGAGATCTACATTGTGAAGTTAGTAGGATATAAAGTATCAAAACGAAATTTTGGAGGTCCTTAAAAGGCAAGTAAAACAACTTGCCTATGCCATGTATTTGAGCAGCCAGCTTCTCAGTTGTATTAGTCACAAAAAATATTTTTATAGCAAATATTTTTGAATGATGTCTTTATTAACCTGAAAAAAATAAAAATCAAAACAATCACTATAATGTCTTAATTGTAAATTTTGTAAATATAAATTTTAATATAAATTAAACTATATATGGAAATTAATTGATAATGAAATAATTTGTATTTTGGTTTGCCAATGCTTAGGCATGACTGCAGTAGAACACATAATGAAGCCCAGTGTGATCTATATGCAGTATTAACAGAAATGAATGTTGTAAATCTAAATGTATAACAATGTGGGTGTTTAATATTTGTGTCTAAAATAACAGAAATGTAATGGCAGCTAAGGATATGATTTTCAGAAATGTTAAATAACTCTTAGTAACCTAAAAAAGAGTCTTCATTCAATATAAATGTTAATGTCTTTCTAGAAAATTCATTATATTTTAAAATGTGCAAAAATCCATTATGATTCATGCAAAATATAGTTAGATCTAGATTTATTTAATTATAAATAGATTTTTGACCAAATGGTGGAAATCATGCAAGATACCAAGAAATTTATTGTTGTGTAAGTCTGCCCAACACCTTACAGTCTAGCAAGCTTGTTTAAAGAACTCTTGATTATGCCAGTAGTGTTCCCTCAATTACAGTGAAAAATAAAACCTTACCCACAAGGTTCCAAAACCCTCGCTAGGATTCAGCATCATCCACACTAAGAAACAATGGCACAGGCGAAAGTAATTGTGATTTTTTTTTTCTTCAGAAAAGAAAAGAAGATATTAAACCTGGCAATGCTGATTTAAGTGTATATGTTCCTGGTGTTAGATTTGTAAGAGGAAAGTAATGCTAAGAATATGAGAGAAAATTAAAAAAATGAAAGAAAGCAAAGGAAGAATCAACAGAAACTGATGACAGGTTGGATGTAAAAAATGAAGAAAGTGGGAGTTGGATAAATTCTGTTTATTTTTTCATTGTTTTTTGAAGTTACCGGTAAATCACTATTACTTTTTTATGGCTGCCAGTTCTATACTAACAACTATATTTTTAGATGACTTTTTTCATTTATCATTGGGTTTCTCACCTGTAAAAGCGTACTTTTAATTAATGTAATGGAGTGAGTATAGTTGATGGAGGAGATTAGATAGTGTCATGTTGGGTGATACTTAATGAAAGCAAATGGATGCTTTACTTCCCACACTCCAGTCAATCTAATAGTCAAGCCGTCTCATTTCAGTTATGGAAATCCACTGCATAATATCTGCCACACCTGAAATATAACAGCATGGTACACTAAAAAATGTGTCCTGAAGGCATTCTAGTCAGTGTAATTTCCCATTTAAACATAACCCGGACCAACTTCTTCTTTACCTTCTGATTAGCATTCAGAGTTTGCAACGGGGATCATGCTGAAGGGTAAAAAAGGATAAGTCATCAAAACACTTTGATCAAAACACCTCAAAAATGTCATGTCACTCTTAGAAAATAATAGGATTATTAATAGAAACAGAAAAGTTATAGTGAGGTGGAAACGGATATTGGGAGGTATAGGGGAAGTTTAGTATTATCTATGTCGATTTTAAGGTAATGGTTTATTTGAAAATAACTTTATAAGGAAAAAAAAAATCTTCTCCTTTCAAAATTTGTATGTCTAGGAACTGATGAATCCCTATGTATGTAGGAGGGATTTTTTGCTATATTTAGAGAAAAAAATTTCTATATTTCCTAAACACATACTTTGTATTTATTTCTGCAGAAATGTATGCTGCCCCTAAGAGCTCCACACTATACAATACTTTTATACCTTATTGTTGATGTTAGTTGCCACCAAGTCAATTATGACTCCTGGCAACCATATGTGCAGAGTAGAACTGCTCCACAAGGTTTTCAAGTCTGTAACCTTTTAGAAGCAGATTACCAGGCCTGTCTTTCCAGGTGTCTCTGGGTGGGTTCGAACCACCAACCTTTTGGCTAGTAGCTGAGTGCTTAACGATTTGCACCACTCAAGTGCTATCTGTAGTCATCATTAATAATCTCTGTTATTTTTGGTTCCTATCCCTTCTGGGAAGGAGGCCTGGTGGTGCAATGGTTTAAGGTCTGGGCTGCTAACTGAAAGGCTGTTGGTTGGTTGGAACCCATAAGCTGCTCTACAGGAGAAAAGACCTTGTCATCTCCTCCTGTAAAAGATTACAGCTTAAGAAACCCTATGGGACAGTTCTACTCTGTCATATAGGGTCTCTATGAGTTGGAATTGACTTGGTGGCACACAACAATAACAACAACAACACCCCTATTGGGTATGTGGTAAAATTACATTTCCAGGATGCTTTGTGATTCACCCTGGGCATCTGACAATTTCTAACCAATAAATCATAAATCAAAGTGGCAGATATCTCTTCAAGGCTAAGTCTTTAATTGTCACTGTGAAACGCCACAGAATATTCATTTCTGTCTTGCACATCAGTCCAGAAATGTTTGAGATGGAGACTGCTCTTTTGCCTGGGACCGTGAATAACAAGAGGAAACCCTTTCCAATGTATTATGGACAATTTTGGTATATGGAAATAACTGCTTGTTGTTTTAACGGGGCTAGGGGATTGTTTATTACTACAGTATAATCTGGCCTATGTTGACTGATACACCATCAATAAATAGGCAACAAATAATCTCCTGTAATTATATGTGCAAACTGCACATGGAATTGTCCATCGGTTATCTTCAAAGGCTTTGGACATAAGCTATTTATAATTGTATGCTAACTTCAAAGCTTAATAGCCATATGATCTTGGGAAATGTGCTTACACTCTCTGTGCCTTCATTGCTTATCTGTATAATATAGACAAAAACCAGAAACTATTCACTAAGGCTGTTCACAAATTCTCCAGTGCTCTCTTCTTCCGTGCACACTTCAGGATTGCACTTCAACACCCACTTACAACTGGTAGGGGCTGTATGACATGCTCTGGCCAAAGAAATGCGAGCAGAAGCAACATGTATCACTTCTGGGCAGAAGTTTTAAGAGCCAGTGCATGCTTTCTAAAGTTAGTAGACATCACATGCAGAAAGAATAATACCTATCACTGTGACTGACACATTGTAGGTGCCCAATAAATATTTTGTCAAATGAATTAATTAACTACTTAGTTTTCATGACAGAGATTAAGTTACTGTAGTCTCTCTCCCTTCAGGAAAGGAAATTATTTGGTATTCCCTTGGTGCCTCTATCCCATCATTCTTTCCTTTGACGCCTGAAGGAGATGCTTTGATCCGATTAGGACTTGTAAAGCACTCCTCCTCTAAGTTTTTACAAAGCAAATGTCTTCTTATTTCTCACTGTCTCATTTCTCTACATGGCCTTCACCTTAATGTACACTTTCCTGTTAACATACATAAACATACAGGTCCTTTTTTGGACACTGCTACCCATTATTTTGTGACAGGAAGCTTACTAGTCAAGTCTGCATTCAAAATTGGAGGCTCATTTTATTAAAAATGCCATATCCTCATAGCAGAAGACAGCGAGCAATAGCAGCAGAGCCTGTTCACATTAATTGTGGAATCCTCCATAATAAGGTTCCCAAACCCCTCTCCAATCACATCATATACCACTCACTGACCTCCCAATTGTTTATAGTTCCAGCTCATGACATATTCAGTCATGTCTTTCTGCCTTTATTCATACCATTCCTCTGCATGGACTGAAGCTTAAAATAATTAAATTCTTATTTTTCTCTCAGTCATAACCTCTGACTTAAGAAGCCCACTCTGACTTGCACCAGTTGGAGTAAGTTGTTCTCTGTATTTCCACTGCACCTTGTACATACCTGGTCACCACCTCTGCTTAAATATCTCCCCCTCAGAAATAGCTACCTGAAGTACCTCTATCCACTCAAACATGATATTCTTTGTCTCATCTGCTTAGGAACACATAACACAACTATTTTATGTATTTGAGTACTCACTCGGTGTCTATCTTCCTTATTAAAATTAAAACTCCAAGAGGCAGAACTTGTTTCTGTCTTGCTTACTGCTGTGCCATACCAATTAGTACAATGCTTGGAATAGAGTGAGTATTCAACAAACAGATGCCGAGTGTAAGAATGCATGATAGATGAATTGCTTTGTGTTTACAGATTTTCTTTCTAAGGGACAGCAGATATGCAAGGGGCTACCATATGCATTTCTGAATCCTCAGCACTTACTAGTGGGCTTGGCATATGATAGGAATGTGAAAGATGTTAGAACACAGATTTAAATCAATTCATGAATAAAAAAATCTCTTTCCTAGGCGTAATGTGGAAAGAAATTTTGACCTCATTTATTTCTCAGTTAAGTATATTTATTTCCACAGTTATAAGTCTGCAAATATATTAGACAATTTATTCTCTGTTATATGTGTTTAATGGTCATACTTTTTTTCTTTAGAGCAAAAATCAGTGGCCGATTTTAAATAACAATGAGGTGACTACTACAAGAACAAAAAAGAGCCTAAAAATGTCCAACCATAGCTGTACACATCAGATGGTATAGAAGTCTGAATAGTGGATGAAGCTAGTTACCTAACAAGTCTTCTCAAAAGCCTTTAAATATATGATCACCTGATCTCCCGAATCCTCAACGAAAGTGAGAGTGTGCAAATACACAGTGAAGTCCAAGCAACTGACTAAAGATTTATATTTTATAATAAAGTATATTGAGAAAACTTCCAATTTACCAAACTTTTTGCCATTGTCTAAGGAAATCTAATAGTAGCCAAATTTAGGGAAGTTGCGCCTCACTCATAGTTCCTTTGATTCAAGAAATTCTCTAGGACTGACCCATAAATTTCATGGCAAGAACAAATAAGATATTAACTTTTACCAAGGCTTACTATAAGCTCCTAAAGAGAACTGAAATTTCTCAATTTCCACTTGGAGAAGACATAGTATTTCCAGGCATGCACTGACCTGAAATATAATTAGACAACTTGATGCTTTCACAGGGCAATAGTTTTAAAATGCTAAATTTAAAATGATGCTCCATTTCCTCCCTATTTGCGTTTTTGTGTTTCTTGTGTTCTTTACCTCTGTCTTTCTCCTCTTTCCTCTTTCCCACTACCAATAAAAATTGGTTTTCTGGTAGATGTCTTTTCTTTTGACAAAGATTTAATGACCTAATTCACATTAAAGTTTTATTGATTGGCTGCAACTTAGTATGCACAACTAGGGATATTTCCCTTTGGTAAAAAGCAATATACATTCTAAAGGGATGAAGATTTTATGCAGGACAAGTATTTGAAGGCCTCTCAACCCATAGCCAAGTGCTCTTTGTTTTACCGTAAGTGCAAATACCCTTTTTCATGGATGCACTATATTGTATTAATTAATTTAATAGCGCCTTAGTTTCTGATTACTTTGAATCTATGGCAATATGAGTAGAATACACAGAAAACATATTGGGAGAATAAAACTCACCTATACATGCTCTCATTCGCTACCTTACACACACACTACAGCAATTTTGTTCCACCAAAAGTCTCTCTCTGGTTATTAAAAATATGAAGTTTTAGCTGATGTTAGGTCCTTATGGGCTAAGAAATTGTTGGCAACATTTACTCATGGCTGTAACATATAGGATAGTGGAAAGAGTTTGTTCAGTATTATAGTAATAAGATCAAGAAGAGCACTGCATACACAGCATCACAGGGGGAATATACAAAACCAAGAGCATGTTACAGAGATAGTCTTGGGCAATTCCAAGACACAAAGCTAAAAAATCATTACATATTACAGTTCACATCCTAAATTATGTTCAGCCACATTTTTTTAATATAGTTTATTGGAGATTTTACAATTAGATTTAATGCCAAATAAAATATGCTCCATTAATAAAATGCATAAGTGTCATGATCCAAATTTGAGTAAACACTTTTCTATGATCAAATTCTTGGGAAGAAACAAGTGATAAAATTAAATTGCTTTTCAAGTAAATTCAAAAAACTGGAAGTCAAAATTTCATCCTTCCCAGTGCCTCATATGAGCAGTCTCAACAAGAAGGCTTTTGGGATTCAACTCACAGATTTAATCCTTTCCTCTTTAACCTGAGGATTTTCCACTCACAGTACATCACTGCTTACCTTGATTTTAACTGTAATTAGGATTCTTATTAGGGCACCTTGCCAGTTGTAGGACATTTGGCTTCTTTGTTTTAATACTTTAGCAAATGTTCAATGTAAACCAACACTTTTATTTCCCTTAGAGAAGTTCTAGCCTTTCAAGTCCTTCCAGTTTTCATGTTAAAATATCAAAACAATTTTCATTATATAGTTCTGCTTGAAAATGAACAAGGTAATATATGGTAAATTGAAACCTAGATTTATCCTTGAGGTTTTCAGGTCCGTTCCATAAAAATATTCAGTTATATTTCTAACTGATGACAAAGAAGACAATATTTAACATCTCCTGCACCAGAATAGGAGAAAACTGGATAATAACTTTTTTCTCTGTCAACGTAAAGTGATGTTTTTAGAAATATACATTTTCTTATATTAAATACTCTCGATCAATATTAGGAAGAGTATTCTAAGACTAATGTCAAACTTAATAAAAAATGAAAATGAATCAAATACTCATCAACTTTTATAATTCTGCTTATCTATCCAATGCTAAATATACAACCCAAAAACACAGCACATGCAATGTTGGAAGCAAACAAATAATAAGTATGATATTTACTCAAAAGTGAATTAAATAAAAGTTCTTTAATGAATTTGTAGAAAAGTTATTCATTTTTATTTTAATTTCACTTGCTGACAGATTCTGAAAAAGAATAACTCTTTTCTTAGAGTCTGTTTGTGATTAGCCCATTTTACTTCACATACCAAAATCTTACCATGTTAAAAAGAAGTGCATTAAAGAGACTTTACTTTGCTATATAAGACGCTTGCATAAGAATACATTGTTTATCATTCTTATTCTAATATGTACATCAAACCCATTATTCATTCTGTCTCAGAACAGTACTGGCAGTTACAGATACATTTTTTTTTTCTTTTTGGTAGTAAATGCTCAACCTATCCTAATATTCCAAACTATCTCATGAAAAGGAGATAAACAAATATCATGTGAGTTCTGTTAAAATTAAGGTATCTGAGGGAGGCGAGCCATGATGGCAGAGTAGTCAGATGCTTTCTGTGGTCCATCTTACAGCAAAGACCTAAAAAAACAACTGAACTGATTATATATGAAAATCTAGGAGCCCTGAACATCAAACACAAATATGACAGAGAAATAAAGGCATTTTGAGATATACAGAAGTATAGGGAATTTGCAAAAACCAAACCAAAATTACAAGAAATACTAAAGGGAGTCCTCTAGTTAAAAAATCAATAATGTCAGATAACAATCCAAGACTGGAATACAGGACAGAGCAACCAGATATAAACTCAGGGAAGTCACAAAAATAAATCAAAGCTAAAACACTGAATATAGGGAAACACAGATGTCAATATGTAAAAGATGACAACATTAAAACAAAAAAGAGGGGCTAAAAAATGTAGTCATAGATCTTTCATATAGAGAGGAAACCAAGGCAATATAAAGAAATAAAAGATTGATTAAAACTTAGAAAAATAGGGATAAATATTAAGGTAACTACAAAGGAAACTAACAATCCTACACATCAAAATAAAAAACAATAAAAATATAAACTCAGCAAATACAAAATGAACAACAATGAGAAAGATGAAAAGATAGTACATAAAGAAAAACAACTCAGCACAGAAAACGCAGTGGAACAAAGAAACTGTCAACAACACACAAAAAAAAAAGACATCAAAATGACAGCACTAAACTCATACCTATCAATAATTACACTGAATGTAAATGGACTAAATGCACCAGTAAAGAGACAGAGAGTGGAGGAACGGATTAAAAAAACAGGATCTGTCTGTATGCTGCCTACAAGAGACACACCTTGGACTTAAAGACACAAACTAAAACTCAAAGGATGGAAAAAAAATATATTAAGCAAACAGCAATCAAAAAAGAGCAGGAGTGGCAACATTAATCTCTGGTAAAATAGACTTTAAAATAAAATCCACTACAAAGGATAAGGAAGCACACTATATAAAGATTAAATGGTCAATAAACCAGGAGGACATAATCACAATAAATATTTACACACCCAATGACAGGGCTCCAAAATATATAAAACAAACTCTAACAGCATTGAAAAGAGAGATAGATAGATCTACAATAATAGTAGGAGACTTCAACACACCACTTTCAGTGAAAGACAGAATATACAGAAAGAAGCTCAACAAAGACATGGAAGATGTAAATGCCACAGTCAACCAACTTGATCTCATAGACATATACAAAACACTCCACCCATCAGCAGCCAAGTATATATTCTCCAGAATAGACCACATACTAGTCCATAAACGAAGTCTTAACAGAATCCAAAGCACTGAAATATTACAAAGCATCTTTTTTGACCATAAAGCCATGAAAGTAGAAATCAACAACAGAAAAAGCAAGGAAAAAAAAAATCAAACATATGGAAACTGAACAGCACCTTGCTCAAAAACTACTGGGTTATAGAAAAAATTAAGATTGGAATAAAGAAATTCACAGAATCAAAGGAGAATAAAAACACATGCTACCAGAACCTTTGGGACACCGCAAAAACAGTGCTCAGAGGTCAATTTATAGCAATAAATATGCACATCCAAAAAAAGGCAAGACCAAAATCAAACATTAACTGTACAACTCAAACAAATAGAAAGAGAGCAGCAAAAGAAGTCCTTGGGTACCAGAAGAAAGTAAATAATAAAAACTACAGCAGAATTAAATGAAATAGAGAATAGAAAAACAACTGAAAAAGTTAACAAGACCAAAAGCTGGTTCTTTGAAAAAAATCAACAAAATCAATAATCTGTTGGCCAAACTACCTAGAGATAAACTCAAGAAGAAGCATATAACATGAATAAGAAATGAGATGGGCAATATCACAACAGACTCAACTGAAATTAAAAGAATCATAATAGAATACTATGAAAAATTGTACTGTGACAAATCTGAAAACCTAGAAGAAATGGACAAATTTCTAGAAACACACTACCTACCTAAACTAACACAAACAGAGGTAGAACAACTAAATAAGCCTATAATAAAAGAAGAGATAGAAAAGGTAATTTAAAAACTCCCAACAAACAAAAGCCCTGGCCCTGACGGTTTCATTGGAGAATTCTACCAAACTTACAGAGAAGAGTTAACATCACTACTACTGAAGGTATTTCAGAGCATAGAAAAGAATGAAATATTTCCAAACTCATTCCATGAAGCCAGCATAACTCCAAAACCAGGTAAAAACACAACAAAAAAAGAAAATTACAGACCACTATCTTTCATGGACATAGACGCAAAAATCCTCAACAAATTTCTAGCCAATAGAATTCAACAACATATCAAAAAATAATTCACCATGACCAAGTGAGATTCATACCAGGTATGCAAGGATGGTTCAACATTAGAAAAACAATCAATGTAATCCATCACATAAATAAAACAAAAGACAAGAACCATACGATCTTATCAATGGATGCAGAAAAGGAATTTGACAAAGTCCAACACCCATTCATGATAAAAACTCTCAGCAAGGACGGAGGGCTGTGAGGACCATGGTCTCGGGGAACATCTAGCTCAACTGGCATAACATAGTTTATAAAGACAGTGTTCTACATTCTACCTTGGTGAGTAGCATCTGGGCTCTTTAAAGCCTATGAGCAGCCATCTAAGATACTCCACTGGTCTCACTCCTTTGGGAGCAAGGGAGAATGAATAGAACAGGATACAAGGAAAAGATCTGTCCGAAGGACTATTAGACAACAGCCACCACGGCCACGACCAGACTGAGTCCAGTACAGCTAGACGGTGCTCGGCTACCACCACAGACTGCTCTGACCGGGATCACAATAGAGGGTCCTGGACAGAGCTGGAAAAGAATGTAGAACAAAATTCTAACTCACAAAAAAAAAGACCAGATTTACTGGCCTGACAGACTGGAGAAACACGGAGAGTATAGCCCCTGGACACACTTTTAGCTCAGTGGTGAAGCCCCTCCAGAAGTTCACTGTTCAGCCAGGGATTGGACAGCCTCATAAAACAAAACAGGACTAGTGAGGCACAGCAGTCCAGGGACAAGGACTGGTAGGCGGGAGGGGACAAGAAAGCTAGTGATAGGGAACCCAAAGTTGAGTAAGGACAGTGTTGATGTGTAGTGAGGTTGTTAACCATAGTCATAGGGCAATATGTGTACTGTTTAATGAGAAACTATTTGTTCTGCAAACTTTCATCTAAGGTACAAAAAAAAAGAATTATCTATGTGAGATCAAATTGACAATAGCAACTCAAAAGGTTTGATTGGAAGCCTAGGGGGCAGTGAGTTGAAGATAATAGTGATGGAATAATTTGGAAAAAGATAGTGAGAATAACAACACAACTGGAAGAATGTAATCGATGTCACTGAATTGTACATGTAGAAACGTTTGAAACGGTGTAACTTTGGCTGTGT
>NW_004444062.1:669937-693155 GCF_000243295.1 Trichechus manatus latirostris
AAACTATTTGTTCTGTAAACCTTCATCTAAAGTTATATATATATATAAAACTCTCAACAAAATAGGAATAGGTGGGAAATTCCTCAACATAATTAAGGACATTTATGCAAAGTCAACAGCAAACATCATCCTAAATGGAGAGAGTCTGAAAGCATTCCCCTTGAGAATGGGAACCAGACAAGGATGCCCTTTATCACCACTCTTATTCAACATTGTGCTGGAGGTCTTAGCCAGAGCAATTAGGCTACGAAAAGAAATAAAGGGTATCCAGATTGGTAAGGAAGAATAAAAGTATCTCTATTTGCAGATGATATGATCTTCTACACAGAAAATCCCAAAGAATACACAAGAAAACTACTGGAACTAATAGAAGATTTCAGCACAATATCAGAATTCAAGATAAACATACAAAAATCAGTTGCATTCTTTTACACCAGCAAAGAGAACTTCAAAGAGGAAATCACCAAATCAATACCATTTATAATACTCCTAAGAAGATAAAATACCTAGGAATAAATCTAACCAGAGATGTAAAAGACATATACAAAGAAAACTACAAGACACTACTGCAAAAAAAAAAAAAAAAGAGACCTACGTAAGTAGAAAAATATACCTTGCTTTTGGATACGAAGACTCAACATTGTGAAAATGTCAATTCTACCCAAAGTGATCTACAGATACAATGCAATCTCAATCCAAATTCCAATGGTATTTTTTAATGGGATGGAGAAACAAATTACCAAATTCATATGGAAAAGGAAGAGGCCACAGGTAAGTAAAGCATTACTGAAGAAGAAGAACAAAATGGGAAGCCTCACACTGCATGATTTTAGAACTTATTATACCCACATGATAGTCAAAACAGCCTGGTACTGGTACCACAACAGATACATAGACCAATGGAACAGAATTGAGAATCCAGACATAAATTCATTCACCAACGAGCAGCTGATATTTGATAAATGCTCAAAGTCCATTAATTGGGGAAAAGACAGTCTCTTTAACAAATAGTTGTGGCATAACTGGATATCCATCTACAAAAAACTGAAACAAGATGCATACCTCACACCATGCAAAAAACTAACTCAAAATGGATCAAAGACCTAAATATAAAAACAAAAACAATAAAGATCAGGGAAGAAAAAATGGGAACAATGCTAGGAATCCTAATACATGGCATTAACAGAATGTAAAACGCTACTAACAATGCACAACACCGGAAGAGAAACTAGATAACTGGGAGCTCCTAAAAATCAAACACTTCTGCTCATCAAAAGACTTCATCAAAGGAGTAAAAAGACAATCTACAGACTGAGAAAAAATTTTTGGCTATGACAAATTTGATCAGGGTCTAATCTCTAAAATCGACAAGATACTGCAACACCTCAACAACAAAAAGACAAATAACCCAATTAAAAAATGAGCAAAGGATATGAATAGGCACTTCACCAAAGAAGACATTCAAGCGGCTAACAGGTACATGAGGAAATGCTCAGAATCGTTAGCCATTAGAGAAATGCAAATCAAAACTACAATGAGATACCATCTCATCCCAAGAAGGCTAGTGTTAATCCAAAAAACACAAAATAATGAATGTTAGAGAGGTTGTGGAGAGACTGGAACACTTATACACTGCTGGTGGGAATGTAAAACGGTACAACCACTTTGGAAATCGATTTGGTGCATCATTAAAAAGGTATAAATAGAAATAAGATAAGATCCAGCAATCTCGCTCCTTGGAATATATCCTAGAGAAATAAGAGCCATCACACGAATAGACACATGCACACCCATGTTCATTGCAGGACTGTTCCCAGTAGCAAAAAGATGGAAACAACCTAGGTGTCCATCAACGGATGAATGGATAAACAAATTATGGTATATTCACACAATGGAATACTACACAATGATGGAAAAAACAATGATGAATCCCTGAAACATTTCATAATGTGGATGAATCTGGAAGGCACTATGCTGAGTGAACTTAGTCTCAAAAGGACAAATATCGTATGAGATCACTATTATAAGAATTCAAGAAAAGGTTTAAGCACAGAAGAAAACATTCTTTGGTGGTTACAAGTGTAGAGAAGGAAGGAGAGCATTATTCACTAACTAGACAGTAGATAAGAATTATCTTAGGCGAAGGGAAGGACAACACACAACACAGGGGAAGTCAGCACAACTGGACTAAATCAAAAGCTAAGAAGTTTCCTGAGTACAACCAAACACTTCGAGGGACAGAGCAGCAGGGGTGGGGGTCTGGGGACCATGGTTTCAGGGGACATCTAGGTCAATTGGCATAACAAAGTTTATTAAGAAAATGTTCCGCTTCCCACTTTGGTGAATGGTGTCTGTGGTCTTAAAAGCTAGCGAGCAGCCATCTAAGATGCATCAGTTGGTCCCAACCCACCTGGAGCAAAGGAAAATGAAGAACACCAAAGACGGAAGGAAAATATTACTCAAGAGACAGAAAGGTCCACATAAACCAGAGACTCCATCGGCCTGAGACAAGAAGAACTAGATGGTGCCCAGCTACCACCAATGACTGCACTGATAGGGAATACAACAGACAGTCCCTGATGGAGCCGGAGAAAAGTAGGGTGCAGAACTCAAATTCTAGTAAAAAGACCAGACTTAATGGTCTATCCGAGACTGGAGGAACCCCAGAAGATATAACCCCCAGATTCTCTGTTAACCCAGAACTGAAACCATTCTGGAAGCCAACTCTTCAGACATAGATTAGACTGGACTATAAGACATAAAATGATGCTCAGGAAGAGAGTGCTTATTACCTCAAGTAGATAACAGATTAAATGGGCAGCTCCTGTCCAGAGGCGAAATGAGAAGGCAAAAAGGGACACGAGCTTGTTGAATGGACACAGGAAATCCGGGGTGGAAAGGAGGACTATGCTGTCACATTATAGGGAGATAAACTAAGGTCACATAACAGTGTGTGTGTAAATTTTTGGATGAGAAACTAACTTGAACTGTAAACTTTCACTTAAAGTACAATTTTAAAAAATGAATTAAGGTATCTGAGAAAACAGTAAAGTCTTCTCAACGTTGTGATATGGTTACACAGGTCACAAGAGACAATATGGATTAGTCACTGAGAGTGTACATGTGTTGAAATCTTGGTCTCTGAGTACTAATCCCAGCTCCACAGTTAATAGCTATGATCTAGCTAAATTATTTCAAGAGGTAGCGTATGATCAGGAACCGATGGTACTGAAGGAAGAAGTCCAAGCTGCGCTGAAGGCATTATTGAAAACTAAGGCTCCAGGAATTGAGAGAATATCAATTGAGATGTTTCAACAAACAGATGCAGTGCTGGAAGGGCTCACTCCTCTATGTTAAGAAATTTGGAAGACAGCTCCCTGCCAGCCAACTGGAAGAGATCCATATTTATGCCCATTCTCAAGAAAGGCGATCCAACCGAATGTGGAAATTATAAAACGATATCATTAATATTACAGGCAAGTAAAATTTTGCTGAACATCGTTCAAAAGTTGCTGCAGCAGTATATTAAAAAGGAACTGCCAGAAATTCAGGCCAGATTCAGAAGGGGACATGGAACCAGGGATATCATTATTGATGTCAGGTACATCCTGGCTGAAAGCAGAGAATAACAGAAAGATGTTTACCTGTGTTATATTGACTATGAAAAGGCATTTAACTTGTGGTTCATAACAAATTATGGGTAACACTGTGAAGAATGGGAATTCCAGAGCACCTAATTGTGTTCATGAGGAACCTGTACATAGATCAAGAGGCAGTTGTTCGGACAGAACAAGGGTATAGAGCGTGTTTTAAAGTCAGGAAAGGTGTGTGTCAGGGTTGTATCCTTTCACCATACCTATTCAATCTGTATACTAAGCAAATAATCCATGTAGCTGGACTATATGAAGAAGAATGGGCATCAGGATTGGAGGAAGACTCATTAACAACCTATGTTAAGCAGATGACACAACCTGGCTTGCTGAAAGTGAAGAAGACTTGAAGCACTTACTCATGAAGATCAAGACCACGGCCTTCAGTATGGATTACACCTCAATATAAAGGAAACAAAAATCCTAACAACTGGACCAATAAGCCACATCATGATAAATGGAGAAAAGATTGAAATTGTCAAGGATTTCATTTTACTTGGATCCATAATGAACACCCATTGAAGCAGCAGTCAAGAAATCAAAAGACGCATTTCATTGAGCAAACCTGTTGTGAAAGACCTCTTTAAAGTGTTGAAAAGCAAAGATGTCACCTTGAAGACTAAGGTGCCCCTGACCCAAGCCATGGTATTTTCAGCTGCATCCTATGCATGTGAAATTTGGACAATAAATAGGGAAGACTGAAGAAGAACTGATGCTTTTGAATTGTGGTGTTGGCAAAGAATATTGAATATACTATGGACTGCCAAAAAAACAATTCTGTCTCGGAAGAAGTACAAACAGAATGCTCCTTAAAAGCAAGGATGGCGAGACTATGTCTTACACACTTTGGACATGTTATCAGGAGGAATTAGTCTCTGGAGAAGGACATCATGCTTGGTAAAGTAGAGGGTCAGCAAAAAAGAGGAAGACCCTCAACAAGATGGACTGACACAGTGGCTGCAACAATGGGCTCAAGCACAACAACGACTGTGAGGATGGCGCAGGACCAGGCAGTGTTTAATTCTGTTGTGCATAGGGTTGCTATGAGTCGAAACTGACTCAACAGCACCTAACAACAACAGCAAGCTAAATTACTTAACTCTTTTGTGTCATCATTTCCAAACCTGCAAAATGGGAATGCTACCAAGGCTGCGAGATACATAGTAAGCATTCAAGCATATTGCTATTATCTTTACTATCATCAATATTGTTAATTAAATATCTTTATCACAGCCAAGGTGGAAGAAAAGGTATAATAAAAGGGTTAAATGTACTTTGAAAATGTTTATCCACAATAAGGGGAAGGAAAAGTTGAAAGATTGAGAATATGATTTGGATAAAATAGACTGTTGCGAAAAATTTAGTTTCCCACCTAAGGAAGGTCCTCAAGCTACTTCTGTAAAACATAAAAACTCAAAATGCAGACAGGAAATATCTCAATTACAGTCCATTAAGATGAATTCTAATGAATTTCATTGAACTTGGACTCGTAGATATTACCAACCGCTATAGACATCTTCATATGATAAGGGATACAGATGTTTCAGTTTTGTGAACTAAAATACCAGTCAAGCCTCTTAGTGTATTTAATATATAAAATATTACCAATTATAAGGGCAGGGAGAGATTCTAGGGTGTCTATGAGCTAGGCCAACATGTTTGCACAGCATAATATGACTCCCTAATCATTGGGTTGCTATGAGTCGGAATTGACTTGACAGCAACAGGGTTGGTTTTTGGGTTTAATCACTGGAGAAAAATTTTTGGCTTTTAGTATAAATTTATTCTACCACTGTGAGTGAAATCTTTGCAACATTAAATTGACACTATGCTATAATAGCAGCATTTGGAAACTAATATAAATTACAAAGGATATAGGGTCTAAGCCCAGGTAATCTCCAATTTATGAATATTTAATTTCAGACTGACAAATAGTAACAGTAGTCAACAAATTTATTGAAGTCTATTAGGTACACTATAATTGGATTATTTTAATACTAAGACTTCCCTACAAGGTGAATATTGGGGTGTCTGAAAAGATATAATAAATATCATCTTGCTTCCCACTTTCTTAACATTCTGAAAAAGATAAAGAAGGAAAGAAATTTGGAAAACTAAAATACCATGAAAATAGGCCAAGTTGGAATATGTGGCTTTAGGTCTTCTAATAAGCAAGTGGGCTTATTAATACTGATCCCTGAAGTCAAGTAGAAATACTTTTGCAGCAATAAGTAGGATTGACTCTGAGCAGGGCCTTTTGCACATGAGGGCAACTTGGTCCCAAGAAGAGGAAGGAGTGGAGTTAACCCTGACTACTTTCCCAAATTCTTATCAATCTAATAATTTACTCCTTTTTCCATTGGATAGAATGAATACAGGAAAGACAGTCCACATTATTGCTAAAATGAATTGTAGCCACAGAAAGGGAACCTATAAGATAAGGATTAAGCATATCCCAAAAGAGTGAACAATGTTATCATTCATATTTTAAAAATCAGAAAATCATAAAGTTATTTAGTATTGTTTTGGGACCACATAATATGGAAGGGGTGAGCCTCAAATCAAATTTTTTTTATTTGAGTGAAAACCCTTTTAAATACTATGCCTTCCTGTCCTCCCAGACACAAATATTTTTTTAAAAGTCATCTACATAGCAATACAATTTTCTGCATAATGTGAGTGCTGTAAAGATTCATGACATACTGTTCCTTTGCTCCAGAAACTTGCAGCAAAATAAGGGCCGAAGGACTAGGAATGGTACATTTGGTTTGTGCAGCTGTGAATTCGTAAAGAATAACAAATAACCAGTATAATTTCCCATTTCCCACCTCCCCTGCTATTAGATTTCTACTCCTCAGTTCCATAACTAAGAATCACAACTACCGTGTTACTTTCTGCTGCCTGAAATGAAGACTCAGAAAACAGACATTTTTTTTTTTTTTTTAACAGAAATATTTCACACGGTCCTTTCTCCATTTAGGTATAATTGGAATAGCAATATACGATGGTTGGTTTATTCCTGAAATAAGAGCAACATATATAACTTTGCTGCAAAAAATTAAAAAAAAAGAAAAAGAACTATTTTATGATTCAACCTGTACTGGATTGTTTGCTGTCAATTTGGCATCATTACCACTTGTCTCTTCTCAGATCAGGACATTTGTTTCCCAGAATTCCCTTTCTTGTACATATGTTTTTGAGTTAGAGTTGATCACTGTATAGAACTTTCATGAGATTTGGAAGATCAGCAAAGCAGAGGCTATTGTTATCAGAGGCCAAGGTGGTCAGATGCAGCAAGCCTCCCGACCTCTTCACTAGCTCTCATTTTGCGGTCATGATTCTTCACAGAGTTCTGCAACATCATGATAGCATGAGCATTTACTTGCCCTCTCCAGCTTTTTCACCCTGCTTCTGTGCATGGGCTGATGTCTGTGACTCACTGATTCTACAGCCACAGATTTTCAGATATTTATTCCCTCAGAGCTTCCATTTGGCAAACCAAAATTCTTATATAAGCACCTTAAAACCAGTTGTCGGATCGATTCCAACTCATGGCAACCCCATGTATATCAGAATAAAACCGTGCTCTATAGGTTTTCAATAGCTCATTTTTTAGAAGTAGATCCACAGGCGTTTCTTCTGAGGCAGCTCTGGGTGGACCCAAACCACCAAGATTTTGTTACTATGTTAACTATTTGCACCATCCAAGCACTCCAAATTAACTCCTTATTCCCATAATATTTTGAGAGGCCCTGTTTTCCTGATGCACAAGCCAACTGAATTAATTCTGGAATGAAAAATCAATAAATGAACTTGAGATGAAAAGAAAGAAGAGCAACTAAGACTGCAATGTGATACTCAGCCAATAAACTAATATATAGTATACTTCTTGGAAACCCTGGTTGCCTAGTGGTTAAGTGCTACAGCTGCTAACCAAAAGGTTGGCAGTTCGAATCCACCAGGCGTTCCTTGGAAACTCTGTGGGGCACTTCTACTCTGTCCTATAGGGTCGCCATGAGTCGGAATCTATTCGAAGGCAATAGGAGTATAGCATACTTCTTATGTAAATATTGTACAAGTAAGACTATGTTGCTCAATTTGTATACATAAATTAAACTGCATTTCCTATATTATTCTCAGCAATAAACTGAATTCTTTAATTTTCAACACTTGAGATAATGCTATGCATGGTAATAATTTATTTTGTTCATAAAGATTTACATGTGTGAAGATAATCCCTTTCTATTTGAGCATATGATCATCTTTGCTATAGATATACTATTAATATCCCTTAATATTATCGATCTTCTCTGAAAGGGAAGGGGTTTACTTCAGCCCATAGCTACCCTGAGATATAAAAAAACCTTCATTAAAGTAATCATTTTGTTTTTCCAAATTAATCATGATTTTAAAGTGTAAAACATCATTCTTTGCTCATACTGTACTCATTCTGCATTGGATGGCACCATTTTCATCAACAAAGATGGTTAAACTTTTAATGGTAACTTTATAACATTAATCACTTGTTTTGTTTTCTTTTCTTCTACAGTTTATTCATATATATTTTTAGACATAAATACTAAATATCCTTTGGAATGTGCCACAATATTCATAACCTATCTCAGGAATCTATTTGACAAATTCAACTTCAATAAAATTCAATATCCAGTATCAGTTCTTGCTTAAATCACAAAGTTTAGAAGTTACTATTAGCCATCATAACTATATATTTAATTTGTATGTGGAAGTCAACAGGAACTTGTTAATCTTTAAATGTCACTTATTTGTTATGAGTAAGCTCTTGAACTTTTAGAGACAAACGTCAGCATCATTAACCTGGCACTCTTTATCCCGAAAGTCAAAATTGTTTACAAGTCTCTTGACTTCTGTTGACTCTTCATTAATAAATAGACTTCACATCTAACAGCTGACATTCTTTATTCCTCAGTGTTCTTTGGGAAGTGATCATTTGATTAACTATGATAGAAGCCATCATGCAGATGGACATAAAAACAGTCAATTAATGGGTTTAATTTATGCAATTGATGTCTGTTTTGCTTCAGTACTTCCTTCAGATACTGTATTTGATTTTCTTTGGTGGTGCCGTCAAAACCATATTGTTACTTCAAAAAATGTGCTTAGCACCTATCTTTGTATGCTTAGTAATTCCAAGAAAGCCAAATCAAAAAGTACCAAATACATGGTAACTTGCAGTCCCTATGCTGTCATTTTCCATCAAATCCTATTTAACATGAAAGCAATTTCAAGTTACATCCTAGCAAAACTCACTATTAAAATCTCCATTTTTAACAACACTGGTGTTGAGAGATTTTTCTTTCTGTTAATTCCAGTAAGGTTTGGTCATTCTTTTTCACCCTGATTTGTTTATAGTGCTGTGAAATCATGAACAGATTGATTCTGTCCAAAGAGGCAAGTCAGGAAATTATATTCAGTAGCCTATTAGAATCTTGCTTGGGGCTGTTAGCTGGAATTTGAGTAGAATAGACAGAAGGAAATATAAATTCTGTTTATGACTATCATTATACATTGACTTGAAGATTTTTTTTAAATGCCTTAGTAAATATATTTCTTAGTTTTCACTTCAATAAAGCTATTTATAAAAATAGTGCATTATAAATACTATGGATTAGATATACGTAGTTTCCATCTGTAAATCAATGTACTTAATAGTCCTGATATTTGATGTGTATACAACTCCATTTTAAAGCATAATTAAAGGATGAGATCAATCTCTTTGCTAAACTTTTAAAAGAGATAGTACATATTTTATGCACAGTGAGAAAAGGTCTTGAATCAGAATTTACGTAAATTTTTAGTATAAGGAGGCTAATGGTCACGTTTTAAACAAGACCTTTGATATCACATGCTATAAAGTCCATGCATTTTGTATCTTTTTTCTAATTTACAAAATGCTGTAACATATTTTTCTCATATAAGCCTCACAACAATTCTGAGAAAAGAAGCAGAACATTGTATTAGACACATTGTGCTGAGAAGAAAAATGTCAGTGAAACTAGGCAACTCACTCATGATCCCTCTTGTCATGTTGGAGTCTGTATTACCTTATCATGCTGTGGTTCTCAAGACCACAGGCAAATCCACAGCTACAGGTGTGTGCTGTGATGCACCTAGTAAATAGTAAGAAATAACAAAAACCTACTTAGAAATAAAGCAACTTTTTTTAAATTGCTTGTAAGAATGCCATTTCATGAATTTAAAGTAAATTTTAATTAGTGCTTTAATATTAAATGATAATTTGAATATGCTTCTTCTCCTGCATACATAATTACTGAAACCAAAAAAACCAAACCCGTTGCCATCGAGTCGATTCTGACTCATACCAATCCTATAGAACAGAGTAGAACTCCCCCATAGGGCTCCCAAGGAGTGGCTGGTGGATTGGAACTGCCCACCTTTTGGTTAGCAGCTGGTTAGCAGCCAAGCTCTTAACCACTGTGCCCCTAGGGCACCATATATTTGCCAGTATATGGAAAATATGATTTATGATATGAGATGAGCTTCTCATCCTGGTGTCTGTTGCCATAAAGCTTTTCTTAAAATGAAGTTTCTGCTGGATTTGAAGTATGTTCTGAGTATCTGGGTATAAATTAATTCGAAGGCGTTTCAGAGACAGATGGGGCTCTGGGTCTCCATATTTAAAAATTTCAATTTAGCATTGATTTGATCCGTTTGATTTTTACTTAAAAACCTTGACAGGTAATGATCTCTTTTTACATTAGAGAGTTAACAGCTGAGATCTGTAGGTAGTTGCTTTTCCCTGGAGACTGGATATGTGTTTGTGTGTGTATGTATAATGCTGTTCCCAAAATAAGGTAATCTTTTTTTCAAAAAGTTTATAAATCACCTAAGTGTTCTTACACTATCATTATGCAGCTATTGACATCCAATCAATGTCCACTTTCATCAGTGGTAGAAAAACGTGGGAAAAAAAAGTCTCCCTCTCCCCTGCTGTGTCTGTGCTGAGAACGGCACAAAGGTAAATATTAGACTGAAGGCTTGTTTCTCCGTCAACACTGACTAACTCAATATGGAAGCACAAATATCAAGTATAACTAATTGTCTTATAAGATCTTCAGGCAGAACCTAATTACTGTATTTTAAAACTCAGAGGAAACAGGCGCTGAGTGAAGAATGATATTTGGTCTGCATCTACGCAGAACTACCAAATTAAAATTAGCAGCGTCAATTGGTCCTGGAAGTATACCAAAGCTGTGCTTTCCTTTGTAGCATTCTCTTCTGCACAATACCCTTCAGAACTCAAGAAATAAAATACACACACACACACACACACACACACCACAAACATCTTAACATACCCTGGAGTCTCCTCATCTCACAAAGAGCCAAGTTACTTCCCGTCTCCTGGTGTTTCTCTAGGACATCCTAACAAGCACATAGCGACCAGCTCTCACTGGCCTATTTGGGTACCTGACCTTATTCCAGTGCCTGTCAAATGACCCAATCTGCTTGTTATCTCCTATTAATATTTCAGTAGAGGTATTGTATCTCCTATGGAAATATCTATCAATAAAGATCACATGGATAGTGTTTGTGTCCAAAAGAACAAGTTTATTGTTGAAAATTATGAGCATCAAGGCAATCTGATAAGTGAACCACTTAGAAACAAGCTCTATGATATTGTTCATTCATAGGACTATAGATTGAGAAGAGCCTCAAAAATAATTTTATCTTATTCTTTCTTATTTTAAAGATGAAGAAAAAAATTCTGTAGATTATACATATTAACTTATGTATACATAGATATTGAGTTGACAAAGAACAAGACCTCACCTTGATAGTTGCGTGTATGGGCCACCTGTCTATTGGTCCAGTTTCCAAAGAGCAGCTGGTGGCTTTGAACTGCTGACCTTTTGGTTAGCAGCTATAGCTCTTAAACAAGCGCCACCAGGGCTCCAATACATGTTACCTGTCTATAGGATTAATTCAAATCTCCTTACATGGCATACAGTGTTTCGCAGATAATCACCGAATGATTTTATCAGCCTCATCTCTCATCACTGGACATCATCCAATCATACTCACTACACCTATGAAGAACAACTTATATTCCCTATATATGACAAATTTCTTATTTTTTATTTTAGTTTGCTTTTCTATTTAAAATGCTAAATCCAGGCTTTTCTACATTCAGCCTCTTCTTCAGTGTTTTGCAACCCTGAAAGCTGAAGTACTTGCTTTCTATTCTGCTCCCATAAAACCTGAAATAAACTTCTATTATGGCACAAATCACATTGAATTGGAATAATCTCTTTGCTTGCTTGTCCTCCCATTTTATTGGAAGACTTTGAAGGCAAGATCACTCATGTTTTTCATCTCTAGTGTCTAGCATAGTGTTTGGCACATAGTAGGTCTTCATTAAATAGTTATTGAACCAATAAATCAATGAAATGCAGAGTAAAATCTATGTGTTTATAATTTAAATCTGGAGCGTTTCCTCCACTATATTGTGCTGACTTGGCTCATCCTAACTTCCATAACTCTGGTGCTGAATGTCTTTCCTATGCCAGCCTCAATTTGAACTTCCACTTAACTCAAACGACATGAATCCAAACCTTCATTCTGATCAACTGGAAAGTTTGGTTTGAATTAAAATGTCTTCCTTCCTTCGTTCATTTATTCATTTATTCAACACACACTTCAGGGCCAACTAAGCTCATATGAGACAGGAGCAGCTGATCCAATGACACTTTCTGTTCCAGTTTCATTTCATTGCTCCACATACACATAGATTCAGAAAGCTACCGAATGGGTGTTCTAGGCAAACCAGTTTGGCTCTTTTTCATTTTTTCCAATATTCATTTTGTGCACATTTAGCATTGTAGGGTAACAATACTCTAAATATAGAGATTGTATTTTTTCCTATGAACTACATTTATTCAACAATCCCAAATTTCATTACTTGATTTATTTCCTATAAGTTCAGAAGAATAAATTACTAAATGTAGAGTGTTATCTAAGGAAGTAACTGCCTAAAATATTTTCTAATTCCCATTTTTATATAAAATCATCGAATCAAGTCCCTTTAAGAATTCTGAGGGAAATTACAGAATTTCTGTTCAAAGGCCCACCCCGATACATTTTTAAATGACCAAATGCATTGCAGATTTGGTAGTTTCTTGCCAATGTGTCGTTGGAACTGAATCCAAATAAAGTCCAGGATATAACCTTCAGTTTCCAGAGAACTGAAAAATTTAAAAGAAATAGTAGACCAAGACAGACAGGATTCATAAAATGAGGAAATTAACAGGCAGTGCCAAAATTCTAGATAACATCAGAATTAAAAACAAACAAACAAACAAAACAAAACAGTGAACATATGTCTTGGAGACATACGGCACATCATTTTTGACTAGACAACTTAGAAAAAAAAATAAAGTGTTTCAACTCAGGATATTTTCCTCTAATTTCAATGAAATGTATAGATATGGGAGCAAAAGGTTTAAATTATTTTTTAACTGCTTGTGGAGATTTTGGGCAGAATCCTCAGAATCTATTCAGTTTGAAAGTGGGTAGTATTTTTATGCTGAATCCTGCAAATAAAGGAATAACTTGAATTTTCTCTTTGGATAACAGACTGTAAGCCAGCTGCTCCTGTGAGGCCCAGTTTCAAGGTCTTCTGATAATCAGGAGAGATTCATCTTTACAGGTAACTAAGAGTTCTGTCTTTCGATCTGGAATTATCTTGAATTAATATATGTCATCACGCGTAAAGCAACAATTTTTTCTTTTGATAAGGAATATGAAAATATATCATCCAGACTTAAGGCTCTAGAAATTAATTTAATCACATTCTCACTGTAGAAATATCTACTTCCCAAAAGTCCACGTGTTATAAAGAAGGCAAATTGATCATCCCCACTATGGTACTGGTAAATCTCACCGAATAAAAATAGCTTTGGGCCTGTAATCAGACTCTCCAGTGTGTTAGGACTTGTTATGGATTGAACTGTGTCCCCCAAAAATATGTGTCTAAGTGGGTTGGCCATGATTCCCAGTATTGTGTGCTTGTCCACCATTTTGTCATCTGATGTGATTTTCTTATGTTTGCAAATCCTACCTCTATGATGTTAATGAGTCAGGATAAGAGGCAGTTATGTTAATGAGGCAGCACTCAGTCTCCAAGATTGTGTTTCATCTTGAGTCAATGTCTTTTGAGATATGAAAGGGAGAAGCTAGCAGAGAGACAGGGGGACCTCATACCACCAAGAAAGAAGCACAGGAGCTCAGTGCATCCTTTGTCCCTGGGATCCCTGTGCTGAGAAGCTCCTAGACCAAGGAAAATTGATGACAAGGACCTTTCCCCAGAGCCAGCAGAGAGAAAAAGCCTTCCCCTGGAGCTGGCACCCTGAATTCGGACTTCTAGCCACCTAGACTGTGAGAGAATAAATTTCTCTTTATTAAAGCCATCCACTTGGGGTATTTCTGTTCTAGCAGCACTAGGTGACTAAGACAGGGCTCTTTTTCTTTCTGTACCCTGAAGGTAAGGCTGACAGCAGAACATTATAGAATTGCTGGGAAGAAACTCATAATGAGCTTTTGAGAGTAGCAATTTTATCAAAGTCAAGTTACTAAAGGAATCCATTTGGAGTTATCTCTCATTGCCCCCCTCAAGCATGTTGGATACATCCTTGCTTTTCTGTCTTTTCTCTGCTAGAATGCCTTCTTTCTATCATCTCCACTTGTCTAATGTCCACTAGGCTTGCAAAGCCCAAGCTGAGTTCCATCCTTGCAGTGAAACTATAATGTTTCTGAGGGATGGTTGACTTTCTAAACACTTGGGGGCACTTATTTTCCATTTTAATATTTATATTCTTTACAGATCTTCTGTCTCCCCAGCTAAAATCAAACCCATCTTATTCCTCTTCATATTCATAGTACTCAGAACAGAGTCCTATACATAATAGATAATAATGAACAATATGTTTTTAATAATTCCGTTGTGAAGCGTATAGGATGATGGTTGACAGCTGAGCTCTGAAATCCTACCACATAATTTTGAAACTTGGCTCCATCTTTCGCTAGCTGTTAATCTTGGGAAAATCACTTAACAGTTGTGACTAGGCTCCCTTCGTCTATATAATGGATATGATAATAATAGATTCTATTCAGGGTTGTTGTGAAAATAACCAAAACACCAAACCCGTTGCCATCGTGTTGATTGCAACTCATAGCAACCCTATAGGACAGAGTAGAACTGTCTCATAGAGTTTCCAAGGCTGTAAATCTTTATGGAAGCAGACTGCCACATCCTTCTCCTGCAGAAGCTGGTGGGTTCGAACCACTGACCTGTCTGTTAGCAGTTGACTGCTTAAGCACTACACCACCAGGTTTACTTATTGTGAGAATAAAATGAGTTAAAACATACATAGCGCCAAGCACAAAATAAATGCTCGATAAGTGTTAGAAGTTACTAAAAACAGGAACAGCTTATAAATGAAGGTCTGATATATGATAGCTACTTCACTAAGTTTTTTACATATATTATCTCATATAATTTCCAGAATAATCTATGAGGTAGAGATCATCAGGATGTTAAAGATAAAGAAGCTGATGATCAGAAGACACAGAAAATAAAAGAGTAAGTAGTAAAATTGGGTTTGACCAGAAAGCTCAGGCCCTTTATTCTATAATACACTGATTCTTATGAACGTATTTTAGGCACTGAGGTTTAAATCCCAAATCCTTTACATATATCATTTCATGTGATTTTCCTATTGATCTTCAGATGGTCAGAAGTATTATTACTTTTGTTTTAGATATGACAAAAGTGATGCTTGGAAAAATTAATTTGCTTAAATTCAAAACTCATATCATATATTTCAGAGACAAGATAGTGAACCAAGTGTCTCAACCCCCAAGCCAGTGCTCTTTCCCCTACACTGGGTATTATAACTCCTCTATCTCTTTCTGCATTACCTGTGAACACTGCTCTTCTGAGTATTTAGAAAGAATGGACACCTTACATTTCCCTTGAGAATACGACTGTATCTCAACTGAATTGCATAATGTTTCCCAAGAAAATTGATTTTCTTTTCTTAAGACACATAAGGCCAAACCATCTCTGCAGTGTTTTGTTTCACATGTTCCTGTGTCCCTTTCTTAACTTCCCATGGCAGGCCTTCTGTGACTTGCCTCATCTGTCACCATTTTAAAAGCCTATCATTGTGAAGCACAGAAGACCTAAAACATTTGTGCAAGAGTGCTTGTCATGGACTGAATTCTGTTCCCCAAAAATATCTGTCAACTTGGCTAGGTCATGATTCCCAGTATTGTATGACTGTGTACCATTTTGTAATCTGATGTGATTTCCTTATGTGTTGTAAACTCTACCACTATGATATAATAAGATGGATTAGTGGCAGTTATACTGATGCGGTATACAAGATTGGATAGTGTCTTAAGTCAATCTCTTTTGAGATATAAAAGAGAGAAGCGAGCAGAGACACATGGGAACCTCATACCACCAAGAAAGCAGTACCGGGAGCAGAGCCTGTCCTTTGAACCTGAGGTTCCTGCACAGAGAAGCTCTCAGACAAAGGGAAGACTGATGACAAGGACCTGTCTCCAGAGACCACAGACAGAGAAAGACTTCCTCTGGGGCTGATGCCCTGAATTTGGACTTGTGGCCTACTGGACTGTGAGAGAATAAACTTCTCTTTGTTAAAGCCAGCTACTTGTGGTATTTTTGTTATAGCAGAGCTAGATGACTAAGACAGTGATCATCTATTTCTTTGCAACTAGACACACTGCTGATTTTGTAGCCAGACCATATTGTCACATCTGTATTTAGGTGCCCACTCTATAAAGTATACCTGTGTCCTATGTGTAGCCTTATTAGAGCCACCATACAGGTAAAAAATAAGCAAAATTATATTTTAAAAATGTATACGCTATAAATAAGAGGCATATGAAGAAATTCGTGTTGGGTTATTTAGGTTTTGGAAGCAGAAAATGGTACCTGGTCCTGCACCATCCTCACAATTGTTGTTATGTTTGAGGCCATTGTTGCAGCCACTGTGTCAACCCATCTCCTTGAGGTTCTTCTTCTTTTTCACTGACTCTCTACTTTACCAAGCATGATGTCCTTCTCCAGGGACTGATCCCTCCTGATAACATGTCCAAAGTATGTGAGACTTTTGTCTCACCATCCTTGCTTCTAAGGAGCATTCTGGCTGCACTTCTCCCAAGACAGATTTGTTCATTCTTTTGGCATTCCTTGGTATATTCAATATTCTTCTCCAACACCATAACTCAAAGGTGTCAATTCTTCTTCAGTCTTCCTTATTCATCGTCCAGCTTTCTCATGCATATGAGGTGACTGAAAACATCATGGCTTGGGTCAGGCTCACCTTAGTCTTCAAGGTGACATCTTTCCTTTTTAACAATTTAAAGAGGTCTTTTGCAGCAGATTTGCCCAATGCAATGCGTCCTTTGATTTCTTGACGGCTGCTTCCATGGGTGTTGACTGTGGATCCAAGTAAAATGAAATCCTTGACAACTTCAATCTTTTCTCCGTTTATCATGGTGTTCCTTTTTGGTCTAGTTGTGAGGGTTTTTGGTTTCTTTATGTTGAGGTGTAATCCATACTGAAAGCTGTGGTCTTTGATCTTCATCAGTAAGTGCTTCAAATCCTCTTCACTTTCAGGAAGCAAGGTTGTGTCATTTTCATCATGCACAGGTTGTTAATGAGTCTTCCTCCAATCTTGATGCCCTATTCTTCTTCATGTAGTCCAGCTTCTTGGCTTTTTTGCTCAGTTTACAGATTGAAAAAGGGTGGTAAAAGGACACAACCCTGACACACACTTTTCCTGACTTTAAATCACACAGTATCCCCTCATTCCTTTCGAATGATTGCCTCTTGATCTATGTACAGGTTCCTCATGAGCACAATTAAATGTTCTGGAATTCCCATTCTATGCAATGTTTTCCATAATTTGTTATGATCCCCACAGTCGAATGCCTTTGCATAGTCAATAAAACAGTTAAACATCTTTCTGTTATTCTCTACTTTCAGCCCGGATCCATTTGACTTCAGCAATGATATCCCTGGTTCCATGTCCTCTTCTGAATCCAGCTTGAATTTCTGGCAGTTCCCTGTCCATATACCGCTGCAGCAGCTTTTGAATGATCTTCAGCAAAATTTTACTTGTGTGTGATATTAATGATATTGTTTGATAATTTCCACATTCAGTTGGATCACTTTTATTTGGAATAGGTATAAATATGGATCTCTTCCAGTCGGTTGGTAGGTAGCTGTCTTCCAGATTTCTTGGTATAGACGGGTGAGCCCTTCCAGCCCTGCATCTGTTTGTCAAAACATCTCAATTGGTATTTTGTCAATTTCTAGAGCCTTGTCTTTTGCCAATGCCTTCAGTGCAGCTTGGACTTCTTTCTTCAGTACCATTGGTTCCTGATCATATGCTACCTCCAGAAATGGTTGAATGTTGACCAATTCTTTTTGGTATAGTGACTCTGTGTATGCCTACCATCTTATTTTTGATGTTTCTTGTGTCATTTTAATATTTTTCCTGTAGACTCCTTCAATATTACAACTCGAGGCTTGAATTTTGTCTTTAGTTCTTTCAGCTTGAAAAATGCACAGTGTGTTCTTCCCATTTGGTTTTTGCACGTGTCATCATAATGCTTTACTTTGTCTTCTCCAGCCACCCTTTGAAATCTTCTGTTCAGCTCTTTGACGTCATCATTTCTTCTGTTCGCTTTAGCTACTCAACATTCAAGATCAAGTTTCAGAGCCTCTTCTGACATCCATTTTAGTCTTTTCTTTCTTTACTGTCTTTTTAATGACCTCTTGCTTTCTTATTGTACCATGTCCTTGATATCATTCCACAACTCCTCTGGTCTTCGGTCATAAATGTTCAACGCATCAAATTCATTCTTAAGATGGTCTCTAAATTCAGGTGGAATACACTTCAGGTGGTATTTTGAGTCTCGTTGACTAATTCTGTTTTTCTTTAGTTTCAACTTGAACTTACTAATGAGCAATTGATGGTATGTTCTGCAGTCCGTCCTTGGCCTTGTTCTCACTAATGACATTGAGCTTTTCCATCATCTCTTTCCACAGATGTAGTTGATTTGATTCTTGTGTATTCCATCTGGTGAGGTTCACATGTATAGTCACCATTTATGTTGCTGAAAAAATGTATCTGTAATGAAGAAATCATTAGTCTTACAAAATTCTATTATGTGATCTCTGACATTGTTTCTATCATCAAGGCCATATTTTCCAACTACCAATCCTTCTTTTTTGTTTTCAACTTTCGTATTCCAATCACCGGTAATTATCAACGTATCCTGATTTGCATTTTCGATGAATTTCAGATAGTAGAAGTGGGTAAAAATCTTCAACTTCTTCATCTTAGGCTTTAGTAATGGGAGCATAAATTTGAATAATAGTTGCATTAACTGGTCTTCCTTGTAGATATATGGATATTATCTTATCGCTGATAGCATTGTACTTCAGGATAGATCTTTAAGTGTTCTTTTGAGGATGAATGCAATGCCAAGTTGTCATTCCTGGCATGGTACACTATATGTTTATCTGATTCAAAATGGCCAATATCAGTTCATTTCTGCTCACTAATTCCTAGGGTATTGATGTTTACGTGTTCCATTTCATTTTTGAAGAATTCCAATTTTTCTAGATTCATATTTCCTACATTTCATGTTCTGATTATTAATGGATGTTTGTAGCTGTTTCTTCTCATTTTGAGTCGTGCCACATCAACAAATAAAAGTCCCAAAAGCTTGACTCCATCGATGTCATTAAGGTCGACTCTACTGCAAGGAGGCAGCTCTCCCCAAGTCATCTTTTGAGTGTCTTCCAACCTCAGGGGTTCATCTTCCGGCACTATATCAGATAATGTTCTGTTGTTATTCATAAGATTTTCACCGGCTGATTCTTTTCACAAGTAGACCTCTGGGTCCTTCTTCCTAGTCTGTCTTAATCTGGAAGCTCAGCTGTAACCTGTCCACCATGATTGACTCTGCTGGTATTTGAATACCGGTTGTAAAGCTTCCAGCATCAGAGCAATATATAAACCTCCACAGTACGACAAACTGATAGATGTGTGGGATATATATTAATATATATCCATATATTTATATATCTAGGGAGCCCTGGTAGCATAGTTGTTTGTTAAGAACTCGGCTGCTAACCAAAAGGTCAGCAGTTCAAATCCACCAGCCATTCTTGGTAACTCTATGGGGTAATTCTACTCTCTCCTATAGGGTCCTATGAGTTGGAACCGACTTGACAGCAACATGTTTGGTGTATATATATATATATATACATACATATATATATGTATATATATATAATTCTTGCTCCCAGAATGCAAAGAATGACTATTTTTCCTTTTTACTAATGTAGTAGTTATATATGTTGGCATGGAAAAGAATAATACAAATTGAAAACATGTTATGAATATTGATCAGGGTGTTAATCATTGAATTTCTTCCTCTTAAATAGCTATTTATTTTGTAATCCCTTCAGAAACACCAGCCAGTGTAAGAATGCCATTAGCCTTTGCCTCACGGATTTTTTTTATGTGTGTGGAATTCCTGTATATGGATTTTTAACGTATTTCTCTTTTTACATAAACCCAATGCAAAATCATATATAATGAACTAATTCAAATAGAAGCTTTCCAGATGCAATAATAATTGTTCACATTTATATTCAGCAATGTCTTTCTCCAATTATTCCCCCGGTACAACAGGTATTGTGAATTCAGAGATATTGAACACCCTAAAATCTATAACCCCAGCCAATTTTCCATCATCCAATTCACCATCTTATGTCCTATGAAAGTATGGATACTCTTGAGAAGAAATAATTAGAGTAAATTCTCCACTCTACTTTCACAAAATGCATGGCATTTTAAAATGGGCTAAAAATTAAATTTTCTGTAATCTGTACCAATGTTGCTGTTAGTTGCCACTGAGTCAATTTTGACTATGGATTTGACTACTCAACCACTAAATATTTACAAATCTACTATTTACTTTGAGGCTTAGCCAGAATATCTGAGTATGCAGTTCTCCCCTTTCACTTTTGTTTTAACATATACAGTTATACAAAATTTAGCAAAGCCATAAAATCATGTAGCCATACATACAATTAAGATATAGGATATTTCCGTCACCCAAAAAAGAATGCTGTTTTGCAGTCAATCTCTTTCCAGCATCCTAGCCCCTAGAAAACATTGATCTCACTTCTGTCCCTATAATTTTGCCTTTCCCAGAACGTCATATAAATGGAATCAGACTTTTGAGTCTGGCTTCTTACATTTAACATAGTGCTTTCATGAGTTATCTATGTGCTTGCATGTATCAATAGTCTGTTCTTTATATTGCTGAAAGTATTCCATCATATGGATGTACCACTGTTTGTTTATCCATTTAGAGGAAATGTGGGTTATTCTTAGTCTGAGAGAGGTTGCTATTACCATTCAGGTACAGGTTTTTGTGTAGACATCTGTTTTATTTCTCTTTGGTAAAATACCTAAGGGAAGGACTAGCTGGGTCATATAGTAAGTAATCAACTACATCTGTGGAATAAAGAGACAATTGAAAAGTTCAATATCATCAGTCAGAAGAAGGCGAGGGGCCGACTGCGAAACAGATCATTAATTGCTCATGTGCAAGTTCAAGTTGAAGCTGAAGAAAATGAGAACAAGTCCACGAGAGTCAAAATACGACCCTGAGTACATTCCACCTGACATGATGGACTACCTCAAGAACAGATTTGACACATTGAACACTAATGACCAAAGACCAGATTAGTTGTGGAATAACATCAGGGACATCATACATGAAGAAAGTAAGAGGTCATCAAAAAGCCAGGAAAGAAAGAAAAGACCAAAATGGATGTCAGAAGAGACTCTGAAGCTTGCACTTGAATGTTGAGTAGCTAGAGTGAATAGAAGAAATGATGAAATAAAAGAGCTGAACAGAAGATTTCAGAGGGTAGCTTGAGAAAACAAAGTAAAATATTACATCACGTGCAAAGACCTGGAGATAGAAAACCTAAAAGGAAGAATACACTGGTATTTCCCAAGCTGAAAGAACTGAAGAAAAAATTTAAGCCTTGAGTTACAATAGGGAAGGATTCTATGGGCAAAATATGGAACAATGTAGGAAGCATTAAAAGAAGATGGAAGGAATATGCACAGTCACTATACCAAAAAGAATTAGTTGACATTCAACCATTTCAGGAGGTAGCATATGATCAGGAACCGATGGTACTGAAGGAAGAAGTCCAAGCTGCACTGATGGCATTAGCAAAACACAAAGCTCAGGAATTGACGGAATATAATTGAGATGTTTCAACAAACAGATGCAGTGCTGGAAGTGCTCACCTGTCTTTGCTAAGAAATTTGGAAAGCAGTTACCTGGCCAACCGACTGGAAGAGATCCATATTTGTGCCTATTCCAAAGAATGGTGATCCAACCTAAGGCAGAAATTGTCAAACAATATAATTAATGTCACATGCAAGTAAAATTTTGCTGAAAATCATTCAAAAACTGCTGCAGCAATACATGGACAGGGAACTGCCAGAAATTCAAGCTGGATTCAGAAGAGGATATGGAATGAGGGATATCACTGCTAATGTCAGATGCATCCTGGCTAAAAGCAAAGAATACCAGAAAGATGTTTACTTATGTCTTATTGACTAAGCAAAAGCATTCTGAACACTGAAGAAGAATGGATGCATTTGAATTACCATGTTGGCGAAGAATATTGAATATATCATGGACTGAGAAAAGAACAAACAAATCTGTTTGGGAAGAAGTACAGCCAGCATTCTTCTTAGAAATGAGGATGGTGAGACTTTGTCTCGCATACTTTGCACATGGAATCAGGAGGGACCAGTCCCTGGAGAAGGCCATCATACTTGGTAAAGTGGAGGGTCAGTGAAAAAGAGGAAGACCCTCAATGACATGGATTGACACAGTGGCTGCAACAATGGGCTGAAACAGCAATAATTGTGAGGATGGCACAGGACTGGGCAAATGTTTCATTCTTTGGTCCATAGGGTTGCTATGAGTTGGAACCAACTAGATAGCCCTAACAACAACAACAATATATATGAAATACATAGTACGTCATTACATATTCATTTACCTAATGACTGATGATGTTAACCACCTTTTTGGGTACTTGTCTGTCATCTGTATCTTTTTTGGTGAAGTGCCGATTCAAATATTTTATTTATTCTTTATTGAGTTGTTAGTTTTCTTATTATTCAATTTTTTGAAACCCTTGCATATTCTAAAGTCTATTCCTTTATCATATATGTATTTTGCATATATGTTTTCCAAATCTGAGTCCTATATTTTCATTTTCATAAAAGTGTTTTTTCAACCTATGTTCATGGCAGCATTGTTCACAATAGCAAAACGAGGGAAACAACGTAGGTGCCCATCAACAGATGAATGGATAAACAAACTATGGTACATACACACAATGGAGTACTATGCAA
>NW_004444062.1:694292-699095 GCF_000243295.1 Trichechus manatus latirostris
AAAAAGTTGAGAATTTATAGGGTTAAAATGTTGTGGGGTTGTTAACCAATGTCATAAAACAGCATGTGTGTTACTGTTACTTGAGAAACTATCTGTTCTGAAAGCCTTCACCTGAAGTACAATAAAATATTAAAAAAAAAAAGTGTTTTTTCAAAGAGGATTTTAATTATGATGAAGTCCAGTTTATATATGTTTTTTTATAATTCTTGATTTTGTGGCCTATCTAAGTAATCTTTCCCTAAGCCTAGATATCAAAGACTTGTTCCCTTGTTTTCTTCTAAAAGTTTTATAGTTTTGGGTTTCATATTTTTGCCTTTGATTCATTTCAAGTAAAAATGCATATGATGTGAGAAATATGAGTCTAAGCTCATTTTTGTGTGTATGAGTGCCCAAGCATGCATTTTTTTTATTCTTTATTGTTCCTGCACTGTTCAATGAATTTAAAAGCATTGTGATAAGCAAAAATGTCAGTCACAAAGGCTTCATACTGTATGACTCCAATGATATGACATTTTGGATAAGGCAAAATTATAGGAACAGAAATAAGTTCAGTGGCTTCCAGGTGCTGAGTGTCCTTCCAATTGACTGCAAAAGGGCACAGGAAAATTTCTGAGGGGATAAATATTTAACCTTTATTGAAGTCTAAATTACGTGATTTTATATGTTAATTAAAACTGAAGCATACTCTTAAAACAAGTATATTCTGCTGTATGTAAATTATTCCTCAGCAAATCTTTTTTATAAGTAAAAATAATTCTTACAACTCAATAATAACACTCAATGAAAAATTAAAACATTTCACAAAATTCTTTGTCTATCTTCACAAAAGATGGTACACCAGTGGCCTATAACTATATGAAAAGATGCTGTATATCTCTAGTCATCAGTGAAATGTAAATAAAAACCAGAAGATACCAATAAACAACATCTATAATGGCTAACATTAAAATATCTAACAATAAAAAGTTTTGGAAAGATTGTAGGATAACTGGAAATATCATACATTACTGGTGGGATAGCAAGTAAAACCACTTAAAAAAATAATTTGACAGTCAGCCATAATTTATAACTCCTCCGGTGGGGACCATGGTCTTGGGGAACATCTAGCGCAAAGGTATAACATAGTTTATAAAGCAAATGTTCTACTTTCTCCTTTGGTGAGTAGCATCTGGGGTCTTAAAAGCCTATGGGTGACCATCTTAGATACTCCACTGGTCTCACCCCTTTGAGAGTAAGGGCGAATGAAGAAAATTAAAGATACAAAGGAAAGATTAGTCTAAAAGACTAATGGACCACATCCACCACAGTATCCACCAGGCTGAGTCCAGTACAACTAGATGGTGCCCAGCTACCACTACTGACTGCTCTGACAAGGATTACAATAGAGGGTCCCAGACAGAGCTGGAGAAAAATGTAGAACAAAATTCTAACTCACAAAAAGAGACCAGACTTACTGGCCTGACAGAAACTGGAGAAACCCCAAAAGTATGGTCCCTGGACACCTGTTTAGCTCAATAATGAATTCACTCCCAAAGTTCATCTTTCAGCCAAAGATTAGACAGGTCCATAAAACAAAACGAGACTAAAGGGGCACAACAGCCCAGGGACAAGGACTAGAAGGCAGGAGGGGACAGGAAAGCTGGTAATAGAGAACCCAAGGTCAAGAAGGGGAAGGTGTTGACATGTCGTGGGGTTGCTAACCAATGTCATAAAACAATATGTGTACTGTTTAATGATAAACTAGTTTGTTTTGTAAACCTTCATCTAAAGTACAATAAAAAAAAAAGAAGAGAATAGAAAAAAAGAAAGCAGATGTAAGAAATACAGAGACACTGTACCAAAAACAATTGGTCAATATTCAACCATTTCAGGAGGTAGCATATGAACAAGAACCAACAGTACTGAGGGAAGAAATCCAAGATCTACTGGAGGCATTGGCAAAAAACAAGGCTCCAGGAAATGATGGAATGCCAATTGAGATGTTTCAACAAACAGATGCAGTGCTGGAAGGGCTCACCTGTCTATGCCAAGAAAATTGGAAGACCACTACCAAGCCAATCTACTGAAGAGATCCATATTTGTGCCCATTCCAAGGAAAGGTGATGCAACAGAATGTCGAAATTATTGAACAATATCATTAATATCACAGGCAAGTAAAATTTTGCTGAAGATCATTCTAAAGCAGTTGCAACGGTAAACTGACAGGAACTGCCAGATGTTCAAACCCTGATTCAGAAGAGGATGTGGAACCAGGGATATCATTGCTGCAGTCAGATGGATCCAGGCAGAAAAAAGGGGGTATCAGAATGATGCTTACCTGTGTTTTATTGATTATGAGATAATACAAAGTATCTTCTCTGATCACAACACCATCAAAGTAGAAATTAACAAAAGAAAGAGCAAGGAAAAAAATCAATTACATGGAAACTGAAAAATATCATGCTTACACATCACTAAGTAATAGAAGAATTCAGAGATGGAATCATAAAATTCCTAGAATCAAATGAGAATAAAAACATCATACCAAAATGATTGGGACACAGCAAAGGCTGTCCTCAAAGGACAATTTATAAAATAGATGCACACATGAAAAAAGAAAAAAGGGACAAAATCAAAACATTAACTACAGAACTCGAACAAATAGAAAGAGAAAAAAAAAAAAAAAAAAAAAAAAAAAACCACAGCCACTAGAACAAAGGAAATAATAAAGATCAGAGCAGAAATAAATGAAATAGAGAATAGAAAAACAATAAACGAAAAAAACCAAAAGTTGATTCTTTGAAAGGATCAACAAAATCGACAAACCACTGGCCAGACTGACAAAAGAAAAACAGGAGAGGGCACAAATAACCCAAATAAGAAAAGAAATGGAGGACATTACAACAGACCCAACTGAAATAAAAAAGATTATAACAGAGTATTATGAAAAACTATATTTCAAGAAATTTGAAAACCTAGAGGAAATGGATAAATTTCTAGAAACACGCTACCTACATAGACTAACACAAAGTGATGTAGAAAATCTGAACAGACCCATAATAAGAGAAGAAATTGAAAAGGTAATAAAAATACTCCCAACAACAAAAAAAGCCGGGCCCAGATGGCTTCACTGGAGATTTCTACTAAACATTCAGAAACGAGCTTATATCAGTACTATTCAAACTATTCCATAACATACAAAAGGAAGGGATACTTCCAAATTCATTTTATACAGCCAGCATAACCCTGATACCAAAACCATGCAAAGATGCCACAAGAAAAGAAAATTACAGACAATATCTCTCATGAATATAGATGCAAAAATTCTCAATAAAATTCTAGCCAATAGAATTAAGCATCATATCAAAAAAATAATACACCACAACCAAGTAGGATTCATACCAGGTATGCAAGGATGGTGAAACATTAGAAAATCAATCAACATAATCCACCACATAAATAAAAGGAAAGAAGAGATTCATATGATCATCTCAACTCGTGCAAAAAAGGCATTCAACAAAGTCCAACACCCTTTCCTGATAAAAACTCTCAGTAAAATAGGCATAAAGAGGAAATTTCTGAACAGAATAAAGGGCATTTATGCAAACCCAATGGCCAAAATCATTCTTAATGGAAAGAGGCTGAAAATATTCTCCTCGAGAACAGGAACAAGACAAGGAAGCCCTTTATCTCCACTCCTATTTAACATTGTGCTGGAAGTTCTAGCTAGAGCAAAAAGGCAAGAAAAAGAAATAAAGGGCACCCAAATTGGTAATGAAGACATTGAACTGTCCCTGTTTGCGGATGATATGATACTATACATAGAAAACCCGAAAGTCGCCATGAGAAAACTACTGGAACTTATAGAAAGATTCAGCAGAGTAGCAGTATACAAGATAAACATACAAAAATCAGTTGGATTCCTATACATCAATAAAGAGTACAATGAAAAGGAAATCAGGAAACAATACCATTTATAATAGCCCCTAAAAAAGTAAAATACTTAGAAGTAAATCTAACCAGGGTTGTAAAAAACCTGTACAAAGAAAACTACAAAACACTACTGCAAGAAACCCAAAGGGATCTACATAAATGGAAAAGCATATCATGCTCATGAATAGGTAGTCTCAACATTGTGAAAATGACAATTCTAGCCAAAGGAATTTACAAGTACAATGCAATTCCAATCCAAATACCAACAACATTCTTTGAAGAGATGGAAAAACTAATCATTTTCTTTATATGGAAATGGAAGAAGCTCCGGATAAGTAAAGCTCTATAGAAGAAGAAGAATAAAGTAGGAGGACTAGCACTACCTGACAGCAGAAACTATTAAACAGCTACGGTAGTCAATACAGCCTGGAAGTGATACAACAACAGACAGTGACCAATGGATCAGAATTGAGAACCCGAATGTAAATCCATCCACCTACAGTCACCTGATCTTCAACAAGGCCCCAAAGTCCATCAAATGGGGAAAAGACGGTCTTTTTAACAAATGGTGCTGGCAAAACTGGATGTTCATTGGCAAAAAAATGAAACAGGACCCATACATCACACCATATACAAAAACTAACTGAAATGGATCAAAGACGTAAATATAAAGCCAAAAACTATAAAGTTCATAGAGGAAAAAATAGGATCAAACATAGAGGCCCTAATACATGGAATTAACAGGATACAAACCATAATTGACAATACACAAACTCCAGAAGATAAGCTATATAACTTGGATCTTCTAAAAATCAAACACCTATGCTCTTCAAAAGACTTCACCAAAAGAGTAAAAAGAGAACCTACAGACTGGGAAAAAATTTTTGGACA
>NW_004444062.1:700682-701963 GCF_000243295.1 Trichechus manatus latirostris
AATTATCTATGTGAGATCAAATTGACAACAGCAACTCAAAAGGTTTGATGGGAAGCCTAGGGGGCAGTGAGTTGAAATTTGGAAAAGGATAGAGACAATAGCAGCTCAACTGGAAGAATGTAATTGATGTCACTGAATTGTGCATGTAGAAATTTTTGAAATGGTGAATCTTTGGCTATATATATTTTCACCAAATAAATACATAAATAAATAAAGATCCTCCAAGGTTGAGAAGGGGGAGTACTGACATGTCGTGGGGTTGTTAACCAATGTCATAAAACAATATTTGTACTGACTGTTTAGTTAGAAACTATTTGTTCTGTCTTCATCTAAAGTACAATTTAAAAAACTTTAAAAAAACAACAGATATAATTAAGAAAATTAAGGGAAAAGGATAAAACGAAAACAAATGGATGAATCAGAATGGACTAGCACATAAACATCGATAAATAGGTAGATGATAGATGATAAATAAAAAGATAGGTAAATACATATATATGCATATAAAAAACACATGTTTATAAATTCAAATTTCTCCCTCTAGAAGTAAAAAAAAAAAAAGAATAAAACAAAAATACCTCTGGTATATGTAATTAAGAAAAAATAGAGAAAACAGTAATAAATAAAAACGTATACTATTAATGGAATGTTACAACATGCATAAAGGCAACGAAAATAATTTTAAGATAATACTTTTTTTCAGTTTCAATGAAAATAATGATGTCCTAGGAAAATAAAATTACCAAAATTGATTCAAGATGTACAAAACAACAATACTATGGAAATAATTTTTTAGAATTACCAAAGATAAATTTTTAAAAGTTGACACAGTATCTATTTCATTAAAGTTATTTTCAAACTTTCCATGAACAGGTATTGTCCAAGCTACTATATAACTTATAGAAATGCAGGAAAGGTTATGGCATAAATCAAGTTAATAAATTAGACACACTTCTGGCAAAATGGTGCTCTAGGAAGAAGCACCACACCATCCCTCCACAGCAAAGATCTGAAAAACTAAGGCGACCATAGAAGACAACAAAACTGAAACCCTAAAACATCAAATGAAGAGATAAAGCACTCAGCCAAGCACCAAACGGAGTGAGAAAACTGACAGAGAATGGAGAGGGAGGAGAGATTCATGCAGAGGTCCCCTACCAGCTAACTTAGCACGGATCCCTCATCTTGGACTCCTATTGGAGACCAGCAAACAGGGGGTACGAGAAAGCAGCTTCACGGAGCTTCCAGCGGGAGACGAAACAACCGGTAATTTGCGATATA
>NW_004444062.1:702340-703682 GCF_000243295.1 Trichechus manatus latirostris
TGGATTGCACCAGCTTGCACTAGCTGCCTCTCTGAGTGCCATTTGTTGGCTGCTGGTGTTGCTTTTTATCCTGCTTCTTTTGATTTCTTCCTTACCTCTCACCACCTCCCACTCCTTTGGCTCAAATGCCTGGCTCCGTGCATCATCTTTGCTTCTTCCTGAGGGGCTGTGGAGCTCCGTTCGAGTCTGGAGCTGCTTCCTGGTCTGGGCTGCTTTGCTGGTGGGATCCTGTAGCTTTTCTTCATTGGTTTGTTTTGAATTGTCTGTTTGTTTTATTTTCCTTTTCTTGAGTTGTGAGCCCTTTCTGGCCAGGCAGTGCTGCGTGGAAAGGAGACTACTCCTTCAGCTTGCACAGACGTGCAGAGGGATCCCTGAGCACATTTCTTTTTTTGTTGTTTTTTTTTTTTTTCTTTTTCTTTTCTGTTTTTTGGGGGGCTTTTCTTGTTTTTTTTTTTTAATTTGTTTTGTTTTCTTTTCTCTCTTTTTCCCTCTTTGTCTTTCTTCATCACTCAGTTTCTCATCTCTCTATATCTTCCTTCTCATTCTGTTCCCTGAATACCTGGCATTGTATGCCTCTGCACATTCTGGCCAGGATTTACTGCAACACCTGAGAGCAACTTCCCCAGATCTCATACGTGCACTGGTGGATACCTGGGAACTTTGCGGTTCTTTAACCTTTCCAATTTTTGTTTATTCATTCTTTTCTTTTCTTCCTCTTCCCCCTTCTCTTTTTATCCATTTCATAGTCTCTCTTCTCTCCACTCCAATGGCAAACTCCCCTAGCATTCTTTTTTGTTTGTTTGTATGTTTTTGGCTCCTGTTCCTCTCTCCTCTCTCCCATATCCATCTTAGTTCCACACATAAAAATCTCCCCACTACATTCTGCCTACCTATACCATGTGCTTAACATCACAACCTCAAGCAGCACAGGCACGGCCTACTGGAATCTGCCCTGCACTGATTATCGACTCGCCCTGGTGGCTGTAGTGAGTGCCACAGACAGCCCGTCCCAGTGACTCCTCTTAAGCTAGACCTGCCCTGCCATAACAAGTCTGAGTGACTGACCCTGCCAATTGGAGAAGGAAGTGAAAAGTATTCTGCCCACAGATAAGCAAACAACAAAGAACACACAGTCTGCCTGCTCAAAGTCAAATTTAAAAAAAAAAGTGACAAAACAAACAAATCTACAATCAATAAATGAGAAAAATAACTACTGAATGCCCAAAAGACAGCAGACAATATCAAAACATTTACAAAAACAGGACAGGAAGGTTCAAGTAAGCGTCCAAAATAAAACACCAGATGACTTTCCAGTAGAAGAAAATGCACTAGAACTACCTGA
>NW_004444062.1:704364-705599 GCF_000243295.1 Trichechus manatus latirostris
AAGAATAATATATCCTGCAAAACTCTCGTTCAAATTTGATGGTGAAATTAGGTCATTTCCAGATAAACAGAAATTAAGGGAATATGTAACAGTCAGAACAAACTTATAAGAATTATTAAAGGGAGTTCTTCAATCTGAAGACAAACAATTTCAGGTCAGAGGCAGAATCTAGAAAGCAGGATAGTACCAGCCAGACTCCTATCTAGGAAATGAACTCTCAAGGACTATCCGAAACCAAAAGAAATACAACAGGGAATCAGAGCAGTCAATCAGTAAATGACAACAACATCAAAACAATGAAATAGGGAATAAATGGCATAGGTATAGAACCTTCTAATGGAGAGGAAGGCAAGGCGATACCAAGTACTGGTAGACTGCTTCAAAACTTAGAAACATAAGGGTAAAATTCATGGTAACCACAAAGAAAGTTAACAAAACTATTCATTAAAAAAAGAGGAAAAACATAAAGTCTCAACAAAAACAAAACCTACAAAAACAAAAGAAATGAAAAAAATCCACAAACAAAGGTAACTCAGCACAAGAGAGTAACAACAAAGAAAACTTCAGCACCACAAAAAAAAGCTCTACAAAATGACAGGAACAAACTCACATCTATCAATAATTACACTGAATGTAAGTGGACTCAAAGCACCCATAACGAGATGGAGAGTGACAGAATGGATAATAAAACAGGATCCATCAGTATGCTGTCTACAAGAGACACATCTTAGAAACAAAGATGTGAATTTATTAAAAGTCAAAGGTTGGAAAAAACTATATCAAGCTCACAACTACCAAAAAAGACCAGGAGAGGCAATTCTAATCTCAGATAAAATAGACTTTAAAACAAAATCTACCATAAAAGACAAAGAAGGACACTATATAATGATTCAAGGGATGATCTATCAGGAAGATATAACCATAATAAACATCTATGCACCCAATTACAGGGCTCCAAAATACATAAATCAAACTCTAACAACACTGATAAGAGAAATTGAAAGTTCCACAATTATAGTAGGAGACTTCAACACACCACTCTCAGTAAAGGACGGAACAAATAAGAAGAAACTCAGCAAAGATACAGAAGACCTAAAGGGCATAATCAGCCAACTAGACCTCATAGACATATATAGGACACTCCATCCAACTGCTACAAAGTACACATTCTTTTCCAATGCACATGGAACGTTCTCCAGAATAGACCACATCTTAGGCCACAGAGCAATCCTCAA
>NW_004444062.1:709250-722651 GCF_000243295.1 Trichechus manatus latirostris
CATAAAACAATATGTGTACTACTGTTTCATGAGAAACTATTTGTTCTGTAAGCCTTCACCTGAAGTACAATAAAAACAAAAAGTTAATAAATTAATCTAATCCTAAAGAGGAGTCCTGGGATGGTACTAACTGTTAAGCATTCAGTTATTAGCCTAAAGTTTGGTAGTTTGAACACACCCAGAGGCACCTTGGAAGACAGGCCTGACTATTTGCTTCTGAAAGGTTACAGCCTTCAAAACCCTATGGAGCTGTTCTACTCTGCACACATGGGATCATCATGAGTCAGCATTGATTTGAAGGCAAATGAAACTAAAACCAAACCTGTTGCTGTAGAGTCGATTCTGACTCATAGTGACCCTATGTGACCTAGTAGAACTGCCCCACAGGAGTTTCCAAGGCTGTAATCTTCATGGCAGCATACTACCACATCTTTCTACCAGCTGATGGCTTCAAACTGCAGACCTTTAATCTCTTTATCTATCATCTAGCTAGCTATGTTTATGTACCAGTCTGTTCTGATTCATCCATTTGTTTTGTTTTATTCTCTTTCCTTAAGTTAGCAGTTAAGTGCTTTAAGCACTGTGCCACCAGCAACCCCACTACCAACAATCCTAAAGAGAGATCAAGAAAGACAAGGTGTACCAAACAACCAAGCAAACAAAAATTCACAAAAGACAAAACAATTATATAAGAACTCTGTTGCTTTTGCTTGACTGGCATTCCTCTCCATCTTCTTTTCATGAAGGACTCTGATTTTCCTTTGTAGAATCACCTTTTCCCCATTAAAATTTTCCTGGTGAACCAACCCTCTCCTACTGTCCAGTGGGAAAGAAGGGCATATCATTCCAATTAGGCCAATTACTCTTTCTTTGGGGAATTTAAATCTAGAGCAAGATGACATAAGATCATAACTAAAGATTCTGATAAGAAGGCTCCAGAAGAAACTTTGCATTAATTGTACTACCAAGGTCACAGTAGGTGCCCTGGTTCCAGTTCTTCTTGTAAGGTGCCGTCGAGTTGATTTTTGACTCATAGGGACTCCATGTGACAGAATAGAACTGCCTCATAGAGTTTCTTGGCTGTGATCTTTATGGAAGCAGATCACCAGGTCTTTCCCGGCAGAGCCGCTGTGTGGATTCAAATCGCCAACCTTTAGCTTAGCATCCTAGTTCTTAACCACTGCACCACCAGGGCTCCTTCTTACCATGCTTTCATTGTTCCTGTATTTCATCCCTCAATCCTATGAGCTACTTTGTGTGACTTCAATAAGTTTTTTTTTTTCCTCATATGGTCTTCCAGAGTTTGTTTTTATGGCTTTCCTCCAAAAACCCTAAATACATACACATCCTCAGAAATCAACAAAAGAATATACATATATTTATGCATATCAGTAAAAACATGTAACCCACAGGTCAGTGGAGATTTCATTGCTCCTTAACATTTGCTTTAAATTGTTCTTATACCCATTACCTGCTATGTAAAAAAAAAAAAAAAAAAAGAATTCACTGTTAAAATTTCACTAAATTCTCTGGGAACCTGAATTTTTATGACTACCCCTGGTTATGACCTCTATTTTATCTTATATCAGTTCAGTTTAAGGATTGCCTTGCCATACAGCTTTGTAATGTTTTTTGCTTCCCCCAGATATGGAATTCATTCCATTTGGTTTTCTTAATTTTCTTTAGACCAAGCACTAATATAAAGTATTTGTCTATGTGGAAGACTTTATTAATGAAAGGTGTGAAAAAATTATAGGGGTTTTCATTACAACAACTCACATAATTTAAAATCTGGTAATAATGATTCACGTTACTTAAAGTAACTTCCTGTCTTCAGACTTGTCTGGCAATAAGGCATCTCTGCCCCTTTCTACTCTCCTGTCTATTTTCTCTTCTCTCATGCCCACTAGCATTCCCAGATTTCCCTCAGATGTCCATTGATTTCTGAAAGAAGTGTTTAAGAACTTCTCTTATTGCCTTGGTGCTTGATAACCCTGTGAACTCATGGCCTCATCTCCTCATAGGACCCCTTTCCCCTGGGCAGGTGATCAATGACAGGACCCTGGCTAAGAGGCATGATTGACAACAACAAGTATTTTTTTGATAGATCCCAATAAATACTTTCTCCCTACTAACAGTGAGTCCAGAAGCCAAGTTCAGTTAATTAAAATATTGAATGCATTTTGAAGTACTAAAGACATCAGAAATAGAAGAATTAGGTGAGAGGGTCGAAACTAAGGAAATAAAAATAATTAAAAACATTTCAATATCAAATTAAATGTTAATTTGTTGTATGAGAAAACTGAATAAATCTAAAGAAGGAAGAGGCAAAAATTTAGGGCAAGATATAACTGTGAGAGCAAGATAGCTATGGAGAAATAAGTATTAACAGTAGGCACACAATGTGTGAATCAACTTAGAGACTGGAGGAGGCCTTGATTATCAGGTTTTCTTCTTTCCAGAAGCCTAACGTGTTCCTGAAAAGGAGCTCTGGTGGTGCAATAGTTAAGCGCTCAGCTGCTAACCAAAAGGTTGGTAGTTGAAACCTACCCAGTGGTTCCGAGGGAGAAAGACCTGGCAATCTTCTTCTGCAAAGATGATAGCCAAGAACACCCTGTGGGCAGTTTTAGTCCATTACGTGGAGTCCCTATGATCCGGAATCAACTTGACAGCACCCAAAAACAACAACATGGCCCTGGGTGATGCAAAAGGTTAGGGCACTTGGCTGCTAAGCAAAATGTTCATGGTTCAAGTGCACCCAGAGTTGCCTGGGAAGAAAGGACTGACCAGCTACTTCCAAAAAATCAGCTATTAAAAACTTCATGGAACACAGTTCTACTCTGACATACATGGGGTCGTGATGAGTTGAAATAGACTCCTTGGCAATTGTTAATTTGTCTGACCTCTCATTTAGAGCAACTTGACTCTTCTATAATTCAAAATATCTAAAATTTCTGTGACTGGGCTAAACCCAGTATGATGATTGATACACCGGCAACTCACACACTACTTGTTTTAAAGGCCACTTTAGTTAAAATGGAGCCCTGGTGGCACAATGGTTAAGAGCTACAGCTGCCAATCAAAAGGTGGGCAGTTTGAATCTACTAGCTGCTCCTTGCAAACCCTATGGGGCAGTTCTACTCTGTCCTATAGGGTCGCTATGAGTTGGAATTGACTCGATTGCAATGGGTTTGGTTTTTCTCGTTCAGTTAGGATAGTAATTTAACTGAGAATAACTACATTTGAAATAACTGTGATACATAACCTTTGGTCAAACAAAATACATTTTTTTAATAGTATGTCCAATATTTCAGTGAAGTTACAGGAACTTTAACTCATAATTATAATTAATTTGAATTAAGTTGGATCTCTTTATTAAATTATCTTGGAAGTGACATTTTGTTTCACCTTTCTCTGTGAGTTTTTTTTTTTCAAAACTAACAGAAAAATAAATATTTTGAAATAGGATTTTCTATCTTTGGATAAGTTAAAATGTGTTGTTAACTTGCAGTGTCTATTCCATCTTACACCCTAAGTCCATAGCATACGCAAGTCTGTCTTGTGAAGTAGAATGTTAAACATTTATTATATTTTTTCCTTGAAGCATGAAATTTGACACCTGTTATTCCTCTTGAAGTCTCCAAGGTTTTTTAAATTGACAGGTTTGTTTTGATGAAAAGTTTCACCTTGTTTTCCCCTATTTGCAGTAGATCATACGCTTGAATTTTCAATTCAGGCATTTTACACATAGCCAATTTATTTCATCTCAGTCAATTGGACATAATGTGTTATCAATTCTCCTTGAGTGGGATTTTGTTTTTTTATCACTTGGTTAATGCTTGGAGGCCTGCAGAGCTAAACTGAATGTAAGACTCTCATCTCAGCAGTATAGTCACACAAAATAGTAAGCATCAAGAGGTTTCAATAAACAGATACTGAACCTCACAACATCCATAAATCTCTACCTAAAATACACTTTATTGATGGATACCTACTCTCTCACCCACCATTTCCTATTCTGTATAATAGTTCATTTATGTACAATCACAGAAGAGACAAGTCTTAAAGAGGATAAAGAAGTATCCTGATCTTTAACTTTCCCACTTGTGAACATATGTATGTATACTTGCACAACCAAGTTATATGAACAGAATTACAAAGTCTTTAAAAATAATTCATTATGAATTAAGCTGCCACACGTATTTTAAAATGCACGCTATGTAACACATTTTGAACTTAGGAAAAATGCTTTTTTGGTAACACTGTTCGTCTTAAAAGGCTTTTGACCAGTCTAAATATCTTGAGATTGAATTCAAATTCCTCACTCACTTACTGAGAAAAGTGTTTAGCAGCTTCTCTCATTGCCTTGGTCCCTGCTGGCCCTGTGATCTCATGGCGTAATCTTCCCATGGCTACTCCCTTCCCCTTGGTAGTTGATCAAAGACAAGCACTTTACTAAAAGAAATAATAAAACCAAAAAACCAAACCCACTGCTATCAAGTAAATTCCAGCTCATGATGACCCCATGAGTTACAGAGTAGAACTTCTCCATAAGGCGTTCTTGGCTGTAACTTTTACACAAGCAGATTGCCAGGCCTTTAATCTGCCATGACATTGGGTGGGTTCAAAACATCAACCTTTAGGTTAGTAGTCTAGTGTAAACTCTTTGCACCATCCAGGGACTTCAAGAGGAATAACAGGTGTCAATAAATCCTTTTACTGATAACAAAACCAAACCCACTGCCATCGAGTCGATTCTGACTCATAGCAACCCTATAAGACAGAGTAGAACTACCCCATAGGGTTTCCAAGGAGTGGCTGGTGGATTCGAACTGCCAACCTTTTGGTTAGGAGCTAAGCTCTTAACCACTGCACCATCAGGGCTCCCCTTTTATTGATCAATGTCAATAAATATTTTCTCCCCTCTAACAGTTACATTTAAAGCTTTCTATAATCTATCTTCTACTTACCATTCTGGGCTTATTTTCTAAAACTCTATAAATTGACAATTAATACTATCATAATGGTCTGTTTGTGATGTTCCTAAAACACCTTGAAATCTGCCACCAGCTGCTTCTGTTTATGAACTTCTGCCACCTGAGTGGTCCAATTCTCTCCTTTCTGCTTAGCAAAATGTTATATGTACTCCAAGACCCAGTTCTATTTCCAGATCTTAGAGAGATAAGATAGAAGTGGAATACATGAAGTATGAATCTAAGAAAATTAGAAATCATCAAAAATGAAATGGAAAGCATAAACATCAATATCCTAAGCATTAGTGAGCTGAAATAGACTGGTATTGGCCATTTTGAATCAGATAATCATATGGTCTACTATGCCAGGAATGACAAACTGAAGAGAATATGTTACATTCATCACCAAAAGAACATTTCAAGATCCATCCTGAAGTACAACGCTGTCAGTGAAGGATAATATTCATACAGCTACAAGGAAGACCAGTTAATACCGCTATTTTTCAAATTTATGCACCAATCACTAAGGTCAAAGATGAAGAAATTAAAGATTTTACCTACTTCTGCTGTCTGAAATTGATCAAATATTCAAATCAGGATGCATGGATAATTATTGGTATTTGGAATGTAAAAGTTGGAAACTAAAAAGAAGGATAGGTGCTTGGAAAACATGGCCTTGGTGATAGAAACAATGCTGGAGATTGTATGATACATTTTTGCAAGACCAACAACTTCTTCACTGCAAACATCTTTTTTCAACAACATAAACAGTGACTATATACACGAACCTTCCCAGATGGAATACACAAGAAGGAAATCAACCACATCTGTGGAAAGAGATGATGGAAACGTTCAATATCATCAGTCAGAACAAGGCTAGGGGCCGACTGTGGAACAGACCATCAACTGATCGTATGCAAGTTCAAGTTGAAGCAGAGGAAAATTAAAAGAAGTCCATGAGAGCCAAAGTATGACCTTGAGCATATTCCATCTGAATTTAGAGATCATCTCAAGAACAGATTTGACACGTTGAACACTAATGAGAGAAGAGCAGACAATTTGTAGACTGACATCAAGGATATCATACATGAAGAAAGCAATAAGTCATTAAAAAGACAGGAAAGAAAGAAAAGACAAAAAAGGATGTCAAAAGAGACTGAGGCTTGCTCTTGAATGTCAAGTAGCTAAAGCAAATAGAAGAAATAATGAAGTAAAATAGCTGAACACAAGATTTCAAAGGGTGGCACAAGAAGACAAGGTAAAGTATTATAATGAGATGTGCAAAGACCTGGAGTTAGAAAACCAAAAGGGAAGAACAGGCTTGGGATTTCTCAAGCTGAAAAACACTGAAGAAAAAATTCAAGCCTTGAGTTACAATATTGCAGAGTTTTATGGGGAAAATATTAAAGGACATAGGAAGCATCAATAGAAGATGGAAGGAATACACAGAGTCATTATACCAAAAAGAATTCATCAACATTCAACCATTTCAGGAGGTAGCCTATGAGCAGGAACTCGTGGTACTGAAGGAAGAGGTCCAAGCTACATTGAAGTCATTGGTGAAGGACAAGTCTCCAGGAATTGATGGAATACCAATTGAGATGTTTCAACAAATGGATGCAGCACTGGAAGGCATCACTTGTCTATACCAAGAAATTTGGAAGACAGTTACCTGGGTAAATGACTGGAAAAGATCCATATTTATGCCTATTCCCATGAAAGGTGATCCAACCGAATGTGGAAATTATCAAACAATATCACACACAAGTAAAATTTTATTGAAGATCATTCAAAAGGAGCTGCAGCAGTACATAGGCAAGGAACTGCCAGAAATTCTAGCCGGATGCAGAAGAGGACGCGGAACAAGGGATATTGTTGCTGATGTCAGATGGATCCCGGTTGAAAGCACAGAATATCAGAAAGATGTTTAACTGTGTTGTTTTTTTTTTTTTTTTTTTTGAGTATGCAGAGGCATTAGACTGTGTGGATCTTAACAAGTTATGGGTTACATTTTGAAGAGTGGGAATTCCAGAGCACTTAATTTTTGCTCATGAGGAACCTGTACATAGATCAAGAGGCAGTCGTTCGAACAGAACAAGGGAATACTGCATGATTTAAAGTCAGGAACGGTTTGTGTCAGGGTTGTGTCCTTTCACCGTACTTATTCAATCTGCATGCTGAGCAAATAATTTGAGAAACTGGATTATATGAAGAAGAACAAGGCATCAGGATAGGAGGAAGACTCATTAACAATCTGTGTTATGCAGATGACACAACCTTGCTTGCTGAAAATGAAGAGGACTTGGAGCACTTACTGAAGAAGATCAAAGATCACAGCCTTCAGTATGGATTACACTTCAATATAAAGAAAACAAAAATTGTCACAACTGGACCAATAAGCAACATCATGACAGAGAAAAGACTGAAGTCGTCAAGGATATCATTTTATTTGGATCCACCATCAACACCCATGGAATCAGCAGTCAAGAAATCAAAAGATGCATTTCATTTAGCAAATCTGCTGCAAAAGATCTCTTTAAAGTGTTAAAAAGCAAAGATCTCACCTTGAAGACGAAGGTGTGCCTGACCCAAACCATGGTGTTTTCAGTGGCCTCATATGCAAGCGAAAGTTGGAGTATGAATAAGGAAGACCAAAGAAGAATTGACTTCTTTGAATTGCGGTGTTGGCAAAGAGTATTGAATATACCACGGACTGCCAAGAGAATGAACAAATCTGTCTTGGAAGAAGTACAGCCAGAATGCTCCTTAGAAGCAAGGATAGTGAGACTATGTCTCACATACTTTGGACATGTTATCAGGAGGTACCAGTCCCTGAAGAAGGACATCATGCTTGGTAAAGTAGAAGGTCAATAAAAAGAAGAAGACCCTCAACGAGATGGATTGACACAGTGACTGCAACAATGGGCTCAAGCATGACAACAATTGCGAAGATGATGCAGGACCCGGCAGTGTTTTGCTCTATTGTACATAGGGTCGCTATGAGTTAGAACTGACTCGATGGTGCCTAACAACAACAAAGTGAAGTTACCCTGACAGTTTTTTTGTCTGAAGTCATCTAAATAATATGTCCATAAATAAAGCACTGCATTTATCTGTGCTACATTTTTTAAATAACGGGAAGATTTTCACCAAATTTAGGTATTACATTTCTAATGGGTTAGTTATAATATAGGCTACATGCCTAGTAAGGAGGTTACTCCAGAGCCTACAAAGAGAAAGTCTTCCCCTATAGCCAACACCCTGAATGTGGACTTCTAGTCTACCAGTCAATGAGAGAATAAAGTTCTGTTTGTTGAAGCCATCCACTTGTGGTATTTCTGTTATAGCAGCAGTAGATAACTGAGACAATGTCCTACAGAAGGTTTAGGACTCCATGGAAGACTTCTAAAAGGGATAGGCTGCCAACTTTCAGAACTACTGAAACCAGAGTATCGATTTCCACAACTACTGGAGGATATGTGATGTTTGGTCCAATCTCCGGGATATGTGGCATATATGCAATTCACTATGAGGAAAAAAGTAAAAAAGAACCTGAGGGTACCTTAAGAGATAGGTGGTCATTCCCCTAGGTAGCTGGAACAGAGGTGTATTAAAGTTTTTGTCTATAAGAGTGCCATTGGAGTTAAGACATAACAGACAGAGAAAACATATAATGATTGCAAATATGAGTCTCAAATCAAAAGTTACAAGTGCAGATGCTCTGAATTATAGAGTAACAACTGAGCTTCTCACATGAACAACCTTATGTAGTGTGCTGCAGGGTGAGTAGCAGAAGTACTTATTTACTTGACATCATTTGAAATTGAGGTCAACAGCAATTTATATATTTCCCAAATATTCAGCTACTATATTAAAATATTGTTCTATTTTTGTCTTGAATAATTAATATATATTCTCATTTAACCTCTGATGAACTTCTATTTTGCTTTCCGAAAATACTGCAGATTTATTAAGGTCATTTCTTGTATACCCACACAGAGCAGTGCTATGCATAGAATAAGTACATAGATTCACTGACTAGTCAAAATATTTACATTAGTAAAACATCTAGTTCGAGAAAGAATTACATATGTGTTGATATGGGGTGAGCACAAGAAAAACCCATTGATTCATTTATTTATTCATTCATTCTATAAACACACGAAATGCTTAGCATATGCCAGACACTCTACTAAGAAATGCACATTAAAAAGAATAGCAAATGAAGAATTGATGTCTTTGAGTTATGGTGTTGGTGAAGCATATTGAATATACCATGAACTTCCAGAAGAACGAACAAGTTTGTCTTGGAAGAAATACAAGCAGAGTACTTCTTGGAAGTGAGGATGGCAAGACTTTGTCTCATGTACTTTGGACATGTTATCAGGAGTGACCAGTCCTTGGAGATGGACATCGTGCTTAGTAAAGTAGAGGGTCAGCAAAAAAGAGGAAGACCTTCGACAAGATGAATTAACATAGTTGCTGCAACAAAGGGTTCAAACATAACAAAGATGGTGTGGATGGTGCAGGACCGGGCAGCGTTTCATTCTGTTGTACATGGGTTCTCTATGAGTTGGAAGCGAGTTGACAGCACCTAACAACAACAGCAATCTTAATGACATCTGTAAAGTTCCATTTTCCATACAAGATAACATATTCACAGGTTCCAAAGATTAAGAGGTGTGAACATTTTGAGGAGAAGGCATTATTCTATCTGCAATAACCTTCTAGGCTTATTTTTAATATGAAGTGTGGTTATTCATGTAAAGCACTCAGAACACTGTATGGCAGATACTAAGGGCTCAACAACTGTTAGCTATCGGAAGCTGCATTTGCTGTGGTTATCATTAACATGATGCGCCCTCAAATAATTTGCATACTGTCAAGAAAAATGTAATGATATAGAAAGAATAATTTATCATCTATGAAAAATTATATATTTTATAATGATCTATTTCAAGGCTATATTTTCTTCAAACTAATCTATTCTGTAATATCCCCCGTAGGTAGCTAAGTGGACAAAATGTTTTATTAGTGGACTGGTTTTCTCTCTGCTTTTTTCCTAATCTTAAGGAAGTAACACTATCACTGGCAGGAGTTGGGAATGGACATTTCCTTACAAAAACTTATAATCTTACTATTATTAGGCTACAAAAGTGTGCGAGTAAAGTAACTTACCAGTAAGCATTATAAAATTCCCCACTTAATCACTAGTAATAGGCCCAATATCAAACTCTGGACACAAACAAGGAACAGTAATCTGGCCTAAGGTTGATAATTATTATTAGTAGAAAGATGACATGGTGTTTCAAAACAAAACAAAACCAAAGCCATTCATATACACAAATACCATGGAAGTTAAATAATAATACTTTTTCCTCAGTGTTTGGAAAATACAAGATCACTTTTACAAAGTCATGATATAAGTTTCAATATATAGATTAGCTTTGGTTGAAACTAGAGTATCATTATGATAATTTTTAGCCCCATTTTACAGGTAAAAAATAAAGAACTGAGAAAGTTAAGTGAAGTTTCCAAGATTAACATTTAGTCTATACTGCTACAAGAAATGAGTGACACAATAGATATTTCTGTCTCTTATCAGTTGCTTAACTTGGACAATCTCATCTACTCAGCGAGAAGGCCATTAACCTCTGCCCAAATGTGCCCATATTTATAGATTGACTGAAAAGATGAGGTGACAATTCAGTCAATAACCTTTGACACAAATTCAGACAAATCTTGTGTTCCTCACAATGACAAATTACTCTAGAATAAATTAACTGTCTAAAGCACAGCAATATGATGAAGATTGATTATTTTATTTTTGCAAGTCTGCTTTGAGTTAGAGTAACAGCCTCATTTGGGCACAAATAGCACTTATAGGGAAGGACAGATCAAGTCCTCATCTCACCTGAAAAGGAGAAGATGAATTTTCAGGGGATAACAAGAGTGATGATTCTTTTTCCCAGAGAAGAAACTTGTGTTTTGTGAGTGCCTCTTTAAGACTATCTTTTATGGTCTCAACAAAGAGAAACATCATATTTTTAAGCATTTTGCAGCCACTTCTAAATGGACCACCTGAGGCAATTTTAGCCTCTGGCTTCAACTTTTCTAAAAAAGAGAGTTTTAGAAACTTACGTCAACTTATGTATCTTTTACTGACAAAAATAAAATTATTTTAAGTATATATATTTTTAAATTACAAATAGTGGTTTCATAGAAGACATAAGCATAGATTTTAGATTGTTTTCTTCAATTTATAAAGAATAGCCTATAGCCTAAATTCCATGATAATTAAGTCTCCCTTTAAAATCAGAAAATCATACAAGATTAGAAAAACTACCCTTTTGGAGTTTCCACAATCTTTAATTTTTTAAATTTCACATCAGTACTTCCCCCTGCCAAATGTCTTATAAGGTATTCTTTTATAGAGGAAATATTTGAGAACTAGATAGATAGATAGACAGATAGATAGATGGATAGATGGATGGATGGATGGATGGATGGATGGATGGATGGATAGATAGGTAACTGCTGTCAAGTTGACTCCAACTCATGGCAACCTTATGGACAACAGAACAAAATGTTACCTGATCCTGCATCATTCTCAAGATCGTGGGCATGTTCAAATCCATTGGCACAGCTATTGTGCCAGTTCATCTCATCAAGAGTCTCCATCACCCTTGTTGGTCCTCTACTTCACCCAGTGTCATATCATCCTCCGGTGATTGAGCCCTCTTGCTGATGTGTCCAAAGTAAGTGAGTCAGACAATGTTCTGTTGTGATCCATAACATTTACATTGGCTAATTTTCAGAAGTGGATTGTCAGGCCTTTCTTCCCAGTCTAAATTAGTTTGGAGGCTCTGCTGAAGGTTGTCCATCATGAGTGCCCCTGCTGATATTTGAAATACTAGTGGTATAGCTTCCAGCATCAGAGTAGCATGCAAGCCACCACAGTATGACAAACTGACAGATGGGTGGTGGTGAGAACATTATAGAAACCCATAAAAAGTAACTGGAAGTCCACTGAAGCATCACAAAAACTGTTCTGGAGTTATTCTCCTAAGGCAATGTTTCCCAATGCATCTTTGCCCCATTATACATACCTACAAACAGAAGGAGGATAAGAAAGAAAACAAAAGAAATGGAGCCATGTTATCACAGAGAGGAGAACTCTAAAAACCCTGTATATAGAGTCTTGGCTATAAGGAAAATCCAGAGGTGAGGGGGCTGATGGGAGCATGGGAGACATGAGCAAAGGAGGGCTCAGGCGGACATCTTCAAAGACCCTGAAGAACAGGATGTGCTGGAGAGGAGCTACCAAGAGAGTAAGGCAGGATGTTGTGTCCAAATTTGCTAGAAGCAAACTCTTCAAATAACAAGCATGGCGCTATTGCTGGACTATGCATCTTAACTGATTAACCAAAGGTGTCAAGTTTTCAAATTTCCAATCTTTCAAAGAGAAGGGGAAATTCAGCAGGGATCATCAGGATGCACTAAAGTGTGTCATTAAAGTATCTGGACACCTGACTAACTCTGAGAGATTTCTGACAGGGCTGTTGTGGCAGAATATGATATTAGCAGAGGCTGGGAGTATTTTGGTGCATACCTCTTAAGGAGCTAGTATGCTGCAATGACTACCACCCATTCTAAAAGAAAGCACCAAAGACTCAGGAATTTCTCCATCTGTTTACTTGTCTGGCATTTCTTATCAAGTCATTTTAGGCAATACAGAATAGAGCAATATTTTCGAAACTAGCATGAGCAAACAAACAAACAAAAACACCTGGTTGGGAATTTCCGGCAAGATGGCACTCTAGGCAGAAGCACCAAGCCGTCCCTCCAAAGCAAAGATCTGAAAAACTAAGCCAAACAGAGAATGCAACAATCCTGAAACCCTAGAACATCAAATGAAGAGATAAAGAACTCAGCCGAGCACCAAATGGAGTGAGAATACTGAAAGAGAACAGAGAGTGAGGAGAGATTCACGCAGAGGTCCCCTACCAGCTAACGCAGCGCGGATCAACCATCTTGGACTCCTATCAGAGACCAGCAAATGGGGGTACGAGAAAGCAGCCTCACAAAGTGTCCAGTGGGAGACAAAACAGCCAGGACGAAACAAACAAATCTACAATCATAAACGAGAGAAATATCTACTGAATGCCCCGAAAACAGCAAACAACATCAAAACATTTACAAAAACAGGACAGGATGGTGACAGTAGGCATCCAAATTAAAACACCAGATGACTCTCCTGTGGAAGAAAATGCACTAGAAATACCTAACAGGGAATTCAAATCTCTAATACTCGGAATTTTCCAAGAACTGAGGCAAAAAGCTGACAAACATGAGAAAAAAATAGACAAATTCATGGAAAATACAGACAAAAAATTGGAAGAATTCAGGAAGATGATGCAGGAACAAA
>NW_004444062.1:724086-747077 GCF_000243295.1 Trichechus manatus latirostris
ACAACTGGAAGAGTGTAGTCAATGTCACTGAACTGTGTATGCAGAAATTTTTGAAACGGTGTATCTTTGGCTATGTGTATTTTCACCTAAAAAAAAAAAATGGTTGAGAATTTAGAGGGTTAATATGTTGTGAGGTTGTTAACCAATGTCATAAAACAACATGTGTACTACTGTTTCATGAGAAACTATTTGCTCTGTAAGCCTTCACCGGAAGTACAATAAAATTTAAATAAATAAATAAAACACCTGGTTGGGTGGTTTTAGAAATCAGGGAGTCTTGGGCTTTTTACCTCCGGATGACTGATTTACATTCAGGATCAGGTACTAGAAGGGCCAAAATACACAGGCAAGCTGTATGGCCAAGGGGCCCAGATTCTCATGTCACCAACCCTGTTGCACAAAGATTGTCCCTGAGCTTACAACTATAGGATCATGAAATGTCTCTTAAGAATCACTCATAAAGGAGGGAAAAGCCCAAGCTTGGTTTATGGATAGATCAGTTCAGAATGTGAATACAAACTGAAAATGTATTGCTTATGCAGAATAGTCCTCCTCAGGTTGGTCCTGGAAGACTGAGATGTGGTGAAAACTTTCACTGGGCAAAATTTTAGGGACTGCACCAAGTATCCTAAGTGTTTGGAAAGAGAAGTGGTCCAAGACAAGAATATGCATCAATTCATTATGTATACTTACTTAGCTGTCTGATCTTGGGCCCAGAGAGAAAGATTGCCAGATAAGGGACTAAGTTTTCTCGTAGAAGCTTGTAAATGGACTTATCTGAGTGGTCATGAAGTGTAAAAATATTTGTATCAATGCCAGTTAGAAAATATCCACCATGGAAGAGGCACTAAACACCGAAGTAGACAGAATGACATAATCAGTTGACATCAACCAGAGTCTGTCTTTAGTCATTCCAGTTTTATCACAATGGATTCTTAACCAAAGTAGTTAAGGATAAAGGCGATTCATGGGCCCAATAACATGACATTGCACCCACCAAGGCTGATATACCTACTTTCAAAACAAAGACCAATTCTGAGCCCCAATATAACAACAACCATTCAGGAAAGCAACCAGCTACTTGGTGTCAAGTTGATTTCATAGGGCTCTCCACTCTGAAAGGGACAGATGTTTATCTTGAGTGGAATCGACACATATTGTAGGTATGAATTTACTCTTCTTTTGCAAGGTATTAGCCAGCCCCTAGGAAGTCTAAACTAGGACACTTGTGAAATTACTGTGTTCCACAAAATGAAGGAATAAACCAAGAAAGAGGAACTCATAGGATTCAGTAATCATAAACTCTAAAGAGAGAGATAATGGATGGGAATCTCCAGAATGATGATGAAGGAAAATCTCAAAATGATAATTGTTCAGCCATTCTATAGAGATATCACTCCAGATAGGAGTAGAACTGAGTTTTCCAAAAGAGACTTCTTCAGGAAGATAAAAATGTGTTACGAGAAAAAGCAGGCTACAGAATAATATTGTGTATGTGTGTATGTTTGTGTGCATTGCATATACTATCAAAACAGATAAAACAGCATCCATTAGAAAAATGCTAGCAAGAAACATAACACAGCTTTCTGCACATTTTTTCTAATTATTTTTGTAAAGTTTTGTTTTCTTTTTTTATTAAGTAGATTTGGTAAATTCAGCTCTCCATAAAATTTGTATGCATTATATCTAATCTTTATTCCAACTCAGCAAGGTGGATATTAATTTTATTCTTGCTTTTTTCAGAGTATAATCACTATCTCTGAGGGGTTAAATAACTTGTTCAAGGTCACCCAGAAAGCTAAGCCATATTTCAAACAAGGAAATTAGTTCTGTAAGAGTGATTATAAATGATTTTTCTTCCACTATTTTTTTCGAATTTTCTGAAACATGGTTTTGTTGACATTATAATAAAAATTACTTTGTAAATAAGGAAAAAACCTCAGTAGATGTTTAATACATATTCATTGGATTTTAAAATAAAATATAAACATAACAATTGTCATTCTAGATCATTTAGTTCTATTGTAAAGAGACTTGGCTAAATTTCATGCCAACAAATTGTGTTCTCTTAGCCTCAATTGTCCATATAATTTCAAACAAGTATGTCATTTTCACTTCTTAATCTAATAACTATAAATCATCATGTGTAACAATTTAGCTATCCACATTTTAGAACTGGATAGAGAGATTCTTGTTTAAACAGTACCATAGTGTTTATGTACTCATCTGTCAGTTTGTTGTACTGTGGTGGCTGCGTGTTGTTGTGATGCTGGAAGCTATGCCACCAGTATTTCAAATATCAGCAGGGTCACCCATGGTGGACAGGTTTCACTGAAGCTTCCAGATTAAGACAGGCTACAGGAGTAGGGGAAACCCTGGTGGCTTAGTGGTTAAGAGCTACGGCTGCTAAGCAAAAGGTCAGCAGTTCAAATCCACCAGGCACTCTTTGGAAACCCTATGGGGTAGTTCTAGTCTGTCCTATAGCGTCGCTATGAGTCGGAATCGACTCAATGGCAGCAGGTTTCATTTTGGTTTGGGTTTTAGAGGAGTAAGAGAGCAGAGAAAAACCAGATGTGTTATTCTAATGGAAGATTGTATTACAAGGAAATATGAAGAAAGGCAAAGGTGCTCCTTTCCAAACTCTGTTCTGGGCATTCATACATGCTCAAAAAACCTACAATATATAATTACCTCATGAGATCTAGGAATTAATTTAGTTAGTGATACACATGAAGAAAAATCCAGTAATAGTCCATAGACTGATTAGTAAGCTTTTTTTCCTCCCTACGCTAAAAATTAGTTGATGGCAGAAACTGGCATATTTATCCTCGAATTCTGAATGTATTTTAGAAATATTTAGCTCTGAATATGTGTTTGTGTAATGAGTAAAAGAAAAAGCGAGGACAATAAATGGTTTAAAGGAATGAGCTTTCACTGGCTGCTGGAGGTTCAAGTTTAGTGTTCCAGAGGAAAAAAAATAAAACACATCTGTTGCTGTCGAGTTCGATTCCGACTCATAGCAACCCTACAGAACAGAGTAGAACTGCCCCATATAGTTTCTAAGAAGCTGCTGGTGGATTCAAAGTGCCAACCTTTTTGTTAGCAGCTGTAGATCTTAACCACTTTGCCACCAGGGCACTGTGTCCCAGGGGAGGGAAGGCTTAATTAACGAAGGGAGAAAAAAAAAGGAGAAGGCTGTTCAGATAGGGAAAAATGGAAATGAGTAAAACCATAGGGGGCATATTGATAATAAAAGTCATATATTCAGAAAAATGAGTAGAGCTTCTGTGCAAGCAGAAAGGCTCACATTGTGATGAGGACGGAATATGGCCGAATGGAAGTCTGAAGCTGAATTATTGAACAAGTTAAAGGCTGTTTTGGGTTTTGCTTTTTAAAATATATTATTTTATAGGCAGAAAGGAGCTATTTAAAATTTCTGAACAAAGCTGTGACATAAAAATAATATTTTAGGGAAAGAATAAGCTGGTAAAAGGTATCAAGTGATCAGAAGAAACTGAAGCTTGGGACAGAGGTGATAGAAAACAACAAAACCCATTGCTGTCAAGTTGACTAATTCATAGAGACGCTATAGGACAGAGTAAAACTGCCCCACAGAGCTTCCAACATTGTAATCTTTACGAAGCCTACTGCCACATCTTTCTCTAGCTGGTGGGTTCCAACAGCCAACCTTTCGGTTTGCAGCTGAGCACTTAACCACTACACCACCAAGGCTCCCCTGAAAAGAACAAGGAGCTCTCCTAACTCTTTCCTTCTTACTCTTACAGTTGCCAGTTTTGATATCTAAACTGACTGTTATCCAACAAGCAAGGTACACATGGGCTTAATTGTGCTTACTTACTAATCGGTAGCGCATAATTTCACCTGGTTCATTCCACCTTGACTGTGATAATCAGATGAAAAGTATATATGTGTATGTATGATATGAAGTCAAATTACTGTCAATTTTTAAGATTTATTTCAAAAACTATTTTTTTGTGAAAAATAAAAATCAGGAGTTATTTCAAAAGCTTGTTTTAATTGATACATACATGTTCTACTTTTAAAATTAATTCCCGAAAATAATTAGTAGTAAAAGGCCAAAGTGATTCAGAGACAAAAGACCCCTCTTTGCCTCCTTTACCTTTTCTTTTTACCTCTCATCTCATTCTACTTAAACTAAATTTTAAAAAAAAGGGCCCTTGAAAAAGTCCTTATTGGAAGAATGTCTAGTAGATGTGGTCGCACATATGTGACTTGGCCTGTTCTTTACCAAGTTGGGCCTGTATCATAGCGGAGAGGAAGACGGATGGTGCAGAGGGAAAGAAAGTAGAAGTTTTCCCAGGCACGGGACAAAATGCAGGAGAAAGCAGTAGGTTTGACTGGTAGAGCTGGACTCACATCCCATGAGTGGGACAAAGGAATGAAGTAGTGAAAGGCCCCAGCATGGAAAGCAGGAGAAAGTTGCATCTCAAACAGGACTGTATTGAGGAAGGTTTTTGGCTAAGGCGAGGAAGCAAGAAGGAATGGGACAGCATTACCCATGTCCAAAAGCAAGGGACAATATCATTGTCATCACCAACAACAAATTCAATTGAAGATTTACTATGTTTGAGGCTCTTGGCTAAGCTCTTTATATGCATTATCTCTTTTAGTTCTTAGAAAAAACTTATGAAGTATTTTGTAACAAATACTTTGTACAAATATTTTGTACAAATACTTCTATTTGTAATAAGCACCTTACAAAAGAGAAAATCAAGACTCAGAAAGGTCATGTCACTCACCCAAGTTATTAGTAAGTAGCACAGCTGGTATTTGAATCCTGATAGTTGCTCCAGAATTTCATCCACTGTGTTTTTATGCTTCTCCAGGGACCATAATCCTTAAAATGAGAAAGAGGGGTTTTTCAGAGATCATGACTCATAGTGGCCCTATAGGACGGAGCAGAACTGCCCCATAGTGTTTCCAGGGAGCGGCTGGTGAATTTAAACTGCCGAGCTTTTGTTAGCAGCCAAATCCTTAACCATTGTGCCTAAATAGTAAAAATTGGGCTCTAAATAGTAAAAATTGGGAAGACATGGAATTTATATTTGTTGGTTTCTTATGGTAGTCCTTATTGTATTCCTAGAAGTCCCAGGATGCTGCAAACCCAAAAGGTTGTCAGTTCAAATGTACTTAAAGGTGCCTCAGAAGAAAGGCATGGCAATCTATTTCCAAAAAATCATGTTGTTATTGTTGTTGTTAGTTGCTGTTGAAGACATTCTGATTCATGGAGACCCCATGTATGCTGAAAACCCTATGGAGTACAGTTCTACTTTGACATACATGGGACTGCATGAGAGGGAGTTGACTCAAAAAAGCAAACCCAAACCTGTTGCTGTCGAGAAGACTTTTTTAGTATTGTATTCTTAGCTGATGGCCTGAGAAATGCCTGTTATGCTTAAAGTTTGTAATCATTCGCCTGTCCTAATGACTAGTAAACATTCTTCTTGAAAAAAGAGTAATGGGTATTCAGAACAGTGGGATAAAGAGACAGAAATAATAGAAAATTTAAAATGTTTTGAAGAAATTCTTATTGTATGCATTCTACAATCAAAAGTTCTCTATGGTTTTCCAGCTTTTATGAATAGCAGAAGTATTCACAGATTACCTAGTTTTTCCCAGACATATCCGTACATCAGATATTAATGACATTGATTATTTTTAAGTTTTGACATAAATAAAAATAGGTAAAATCAATTTCCTTGTCAATTGATTTATTTAACATTTAATATATATCTCCTCGATGATTGGTACTTTGCTATGCACTGGGAATACAAAGGTTAATAAGAAAAGTTCCTTTTCACAACATTTTGTAGTCTGCCTAAGGGATAGGCACATAGTCAGAAAGCTGTAATTATAAGTGAAGGAATAGAAATTTGAAAAGCATACTATGGGACAAAAAGGAGGGCCTCCTAACCCAGCCTCAGATATGAGTAACTGATGCTGGGTGGCTAAGTTGAACATTAATTAAGAAATGTTGGTATTTACCCAGTTAAACAATGCCCATGCTCTAAATGAATACTTCTGCAGCCTTAGTTGTCTAATCTGTAACATCATGCATATCTGATCTCCCTGGTCACAATATTGCAAATATTCTCCTTAATATTTGTTAAGTATTTCTAGAACTTTAATCATTTCCTATAAGACAATTATTTTTCTAAAATTCTAGCTAATTATCTACCAAAGATTTTCTCCTGTATGCTAGATCTATATATTCAATTCTCTTCTAGAATTTCCATTTGGATATCCCACATTCACTTCTAATGCAATGTGTTCGAAACTTTGAATTAATTCACACCACCCAAATGTGCTCTTCCTCTTCAATTCTTCACCATCAAGAGTGGTCCCATCACACATTGTGTTACTCAAGCCAGAATGTATGAGTCGCTCTAGATTCCACCTTCTCTCTTATCTTCTCATCCAGTTAATCAACATCTTCCCTTCCTACATCCCAAATGTTTACTTTAAATACTCTGGTCGTCTTGCACATGCAGAATAGATTCCCATCCATAATTTGGTTTGGATGTCAAAATGTATGATACCCCCCACAAACCAAGAGGATATGAAAAGATTTGTTACTTACATAATAAGGTTTTCTGACACAGCAGGGCAGGTTTCCCAAGTTGGTTCAAAAATGACTTTCAGGGCAAGGAAAGGAGACTGGCTTGTGGTCTGGGACTGGGGTAAGTGTTCTAGTTCATAGACTGGGGCTTGTATGGTTTGACTCTCCCACCAGCTTCAAAGGAGAAATTATTGTGGTTTTTATCAGCTTTCCTAGATGTGGGGCACTTTCCTAGAAGTGGTTAAGTCTTTAAAGCTGTCAGCAGTCAAACAGTAAAAAATGGAATGCAATTCCTTATTACATTATGAAGTACCATCATTATTTCTCATTTGCACTATTGTCATAGTCTCCCGATCAGTCCTTCTTCCACTAACATGTGCAATCTGCCAGTTCATCTTCCACCATTATGCCAGGGATGCACACTTGCAGATCTGATGATTTTGTGACCCTGTACAAGATACTCCATTGGTTCAGCATCCCTCAGCAGTAATTCTCAGAAGTTCTTCTTGAGAATTTGGGGGCTGCACCCTGAGGACTGAGGAATACTCAAAATGGCTTATACAAGACTGAAACTTTTTTGAAGTTTGTTGTTTTACCTTAAATGTCGTGTGGATTTTGTTTCTACTACAGATATTCATAAGATTTTTAACATTAAAATAACCTCCCACATAGCAGTTTAAAATATATTAAAAAATTACAGTATCTTTTCATCTTTCTAGATGAGTCACCGAATTGATACTATAGCTTTTAGAACATCAGCTTACCCCTTAGGCCTACATTCTCTATAATTTGAAAACTATAACCATGCGCAATAGAATACAGACTCTTCTACATGCTATACAAGATGCTTCACTATATTAACACATACCTACCATCAGGTCTTTTAACCTATACATGCACCCTAAAACCACATACAACAAACATTGTGATTATTGGAACATGTTTCACTCCTCAATGCACTTCAGGATGTCTGGAGTGCCTGGCCTTTCACCCCTCTCTAGACACAACTCTTTTCTGCCTATTGTACTCAATCTTTCCTATTAAAGAATTTAATCCCTCTTTGAAATGTTCTTCCAAGTTTTCTCTTCACATTATATATCTGCATTATAGTAAAGTTATTATTATTATTTTGTAATTTTTGCATATCTATCTTCCTAAAAGTTTTCATGGACAGGGAAAGGGTCTTTTCAATTACAGGAGGTGACATAAACCTGTTACACAGTAGGTGCTCAATAGATTATTGTTGAGTGAATGAATAAACATTTTTAAAATGACATTTATGATAATAACTATTACTGCCTTTCCTTCAAAATGTGGTGAATAAAATATCTCTATTAATAGTATAATTTAAATCCTTAATTTTACCTTGTAAAAAAAGTGGTTTAAAAATAGTTAAAATTATAGGGTACAGTCATTTTAAAGAGTACTATAAAAAATGGTCTGAAGAGAAAAATAAAAATGGTCCACCAATGGAATGGCAAGAATTCAAGTAAAATAAAGAAGAGGCCCAGAGAAATAGAAAAGTGTGAACCATAAAACCTCTCTGGGAAAACTCTTGAGAGTGAAAGGCAGGGGCAAAAAAATTCACACAATATCTCAAGGCTGCATGGGTATGTGAGAGGAAAGAGAATTTACACAAATCGTAAGAGAATGAACTAGAGCAGGAGAGAGGCAAAAAAATTTAAACTTGAAGCAGGCCCACGAAAATATAATTACATTTGCTGATAAGGGGACAGTGGGCTTCAGGTGGGCAGAGAGATAAGTGGAATGCATTATTATGTGAGTGTTGTGATGGGAATAGGTAAGTAAAAGATGAACATTTTACTACTGGTTATAAGTTGTTAAATTTTTATCCAAGTTGCTTTGTGCTGTGTGTTGCCCATCCCTAGAGCAGTGGGATTGCAAACCCAGGGATATTTGTCTTCTATAAGCTCTTGTACTTCCAGAGGAATAATAACCAGAAAAATAAGAATGAAAACAGGATAATAACCAAAATAATTATATCATATTCATAAGTCATCTTCCACAAATTCAGTTGTGAAATAGATAGACAGACAGACAGATAGATGATAGATGGACAGCTGGCTGTCTGGCTAGCTGGCTGGCTGGCTGGATATACCAGTTGCTGTCAAGTTGATTCTGACTCATGATAATCCTGTGTATTTCAGAGTAGAACTGTACTCCTTGAGGTTTCCATGGCTGAAGTTTTGGAAGCAGATAATCAAGATGAGGTGGCTCTGGATATGTTCAAACCACCATCCTTTCTCTTAATAGCTGAGCACTTAACCAGTTGCACCACCCAGGGTCTCTCTCTATGTATATATATGTCTCCGATTTTTATATATTTCCATGACTCATATTAATTCTTATTTTGTGCCCCCAAAGCACTCGGTTGGGGGAAAACAATCTTAGTCTTGTTTAAATCCCTGTTCCAATCCATCTCCTCATTATCAAAAATCTAATGCAGTATCAAGGAGAATAATGAGAGGAAAGGGAAATTGAAAGGAAAGAAACAGCAGGCTATGAACCTCAATAATGAGTTCACAAAACTTGCCTTTGAGATATCCCCCATCCTGCACAGAAGGCAGCTCTCAGGAACCCGCTGCTGTTAGATGTACACCTCTCTGTTCTCACCTTTCCTTCCTAGAGCTCACAATAATTTCCTCCTAGACTCACATGGAATCCTTCTTTCTTCAAGTTATGAGAGGAGATATGTTGCCTCTGCCCAGAATACTCCTTTCCCTCTAGGAAGAAAGGAAACAAAAAGCCAGGAGAACTGGAGGGCTGCTTCTTTCAGCCTTAAGGCAATAAACATTGAACTTTAGGTGAGGAAGGGTCAATAAAACATAAGGGAGTAAAAGGTTATTATCATCTCAAAAATATTTATCTGCCACCACAGTTAATTGCTTACTGCACCCTTACTATGTGCTAGGCACTGAGATAATCACTTCCTGCTGACTATTGCATTGGGCAGTATTGCTCATAAAGAGAATCTTTTGTATTGAAGAAGAGAAAATCCTCAAGAGTAGTTAGTAGAGATACTATGAGTTAAATTCATTGAATTCAGTAGAAAGCATATATAGTTTAGTGATAGTAAGGAAAAGCACAGAGAGCAAGAAAGAGAAGCAGCAGAATGTTTGCATTCTTAACTATAGGAATACAGCAAGTTAAGGGCACAGTTGGAGTTTGGTCAAGTAAAGCCAATGCCTTGGAAAAGGTTGAACTAAGAATGAGGCACACATAATAGCCTGGACAGTAGAGTGATCTTCTTTCAATGTTATAGTGAGAAAAAGGAGCCTGAGTGGTACAAGCGGTTTGTGATGACTGCTAACCCAAAAGTTGATGGTTTGAACCCAATCAGCGGCTCCGTGGAAGAAAGTTTTGCAAACTGCTTCCATAAATATTACAGCCAAGGAAATTCTGTACAGGACTTCTATTCTGTAACACATGGGGTCACCATGAGTCAGGGCTGATTCCAAGGCAGCTAACAACAACAATTGTGAGAAAAGTTATACGTTAATTAAGTCAATAGTAATGGCAAAAAGAATTTTGCAAAAACAAGCAATTTAGATAGTACTAACTTGGGAAAGAGTAGGAGGAGAATTTTTTTTAAAGAAAGTTTTGTGCATCAAACAAATGACAGCATGAGGAAGGAAAGAATTTGACTAACATAAATGGAATTAAGTTGGGTCTCTGTACGAGGGAACTTCTTTGGTTCCAGGGACCTATTCTGGCCTCTTTTCATTGTCACTTCTCATAGGTCATGTAAATAAATATCCCCTGGGTCCACACTTCCTCACATATCTTTCTTATGTTTTCATTGCATGGAAGAATAAATATATAAATAAAGAAGAATGAATGAACAGGAGAAGAAAAGAGACAGACAGACAGAAAAGAAAGAAAGATTGTTTTAAAAGTCTTCAATTCTGAACCGACATTGGAATTTAAAGTGTCCGTATAATATAGTTATGGCCATTGAAATAGAAACCAAAGACTGTAAGAGATTGGAAAGTTTTGTTCTTTCCATGCTGTACCTTCCCTCTTCTTCTTCTTGCCTGATATATAGGATCTAAAGCTGGAGGAAGACCAACTTCAAAGCAGAAGGACAGCAGAAGCCTGGCCCATTAATGGCATGATAAAGCTACTGCGTCAATCCTAGCCTTCTGAATTTTATGGTATTTGAGACAAATAAATACATTTTCCTTCAGTTACCATCTCTTTCTTTTTTATTTAGACTAAATCACTCTTATCTAATAGAGAATTTTGTACCTGGAAGTAAGTTACTGTAAATTCCTAAAATGTGAAACTTAAAGGTAGTAGTGAGGCTTTGGGGAGGAAGATTACAGAATGGAAAACTGGTGACTGTTATTATATAAAAGAAAATATCAGATCAACCTGTTGCCTCCCATATGTACCTGGAGGCCACATAGTTTGGAAAATAGTAGGAAAAATTTATAATGTTGGAGTATCCTGGCCTCCTTTTTGCTACCTTCAGCGAAGTCCTAAAAGAGTGAGCTGAACTCAGGCTCAAGCTAGCCAATCTGCAGGCAACAGTGAAGAAGATATTGCTGTGCTAAAAACTGAAAAAGCCTGTAAACTTTTCAGGGGTGAAAAACAGCAATACCTCAAACCAAGGTGATTATGAGAGGTGGCTGCAGAAAGGCAGACTTAGCAGATGATAAAGCTGGAGCTCAGGGCTCTTTATAAGCACTTTCCCTGAGGAGTTCTCTGTCTGTGGCAAAGATAACATTAATGGTGTTGTATCCTCACCATAGACTATTACTGTTACTGGCCTTGAGGCAGAAGTTCTTAATCTGAGGACGAGAGGTATGGGCATAGCACAAAAGCAGATGAGTAGGAGAATTTTATGCTTAAAAACTATGTCCTGAAAAGATAATTAGCAGTGGTTTTTTGCACATGGAGTTGATTAGAATCAAAGAGACAAAAAGCCTACTGATGGAACTGCAATGGCATAGAATCTCCAGACCTGAATGGCCATAGTCTGACACCATTCAATTCCTAAAACTATACCTGGGCCACCTAAATTGACTTAGAAAATTGCACACCCCTCGGAGCATCCACTTTTCAACAACCACCTCCTATTTGACTATGAATGGCAGTGGCCAAGGGAGATACTCTCAAAAGAGCAGAGTCAACTGTTCCACACGAACTAACATGCTCCGCTACCAAGGCAAGGTGTCTGCCGTATTTCTACCCAGGAGGATTTGGTACTTACAGTTGACCAATGTCTGCTGTCTATTTTGCTTCTCCCAGTTTTCGAGTGGGAATTTTTATATTGTTGTTACCCTATTCATTTCTCTCCATTGTCTACTGACTATATTAAGAGAGGACAACTAGTCTTTTAGTGTCTAGGATGCTAGACATGAGAAAAGAGAGCTAGAGGAGACAGAGATAAATGAAAATCACTCAGCAATCCTGGGCTTGGACATGGATGCAATAACCAAAAGAGACTTTGAGGTTATCTTTACTTGGGATGAATGTGTTTGATATACACAATGACAGATGTGTTTGGACGTTGGGCAATCAAAATGCACTGTGGTAGATACTGCTAGTTTCTTACTCAATATTAATTCTCCCCTATTCCTTACTCATAAAACCTCTATTTTGTTCAGGGTCATATAACCAGTGGCTGTCAAGTTAGTCCGACTCAAGGCGACCCCATCTGTTTCAGAGTAAACCTGCCCTCCATCAACATTTTATGGCTATGACCTTCCAGAAACAGATTGACAGGTCTTTTCTCCTAGATGCCTCTGGGTGAGTTCCAACTACCAATCTTTCAGTTAGTAGCCCAGTGCTTAACGATTTGCACTACCCAGGGCAGTTTATACCCACCTAAAAAATACATTCCACATCCACCCCTGGTGTTAAGTAAGTCCATATGATGAAGGTATGAATCAATGCAACATAATAAAGAGTATGCTGAAGAGTTCTTTGAAAGTTTTTATTCCCTGCTATTTGTATTACCCTCTCTCCTGGCTGATTTCTTCTGCCTCTCTCTGCCTGGCAGGCTGATAAGAGACTTGAAATGAATAGCAATAATTAAACCTTGAAAGTAAAATCAGAAAAACAGAATGAGATTGAACATTGACATTGATGAGTTAGTGGAGTTGCTGTACCTCCTCTAATCTACCCAACTTCACTTTTAGGTGAGAAAAACCACCATTTTGTTAAGCCACTATAACGTTTCTATTGCATGTAGCTAGGTACAATACTCACTGGTTCACCTTAGAAGTAGCTACAGGTTGCAGTTCTCAAAGGAGAACTTGACTTAGGCAAGGATGAATATTGTTCATTCCAAAACTGAAGAAATATTCCTAGAAGACATTACCGTGGTAAGGCGGACTGAGTAGTTGGGAGACTAGCCAGGACTGCTTATGTGTCTGGAAGGATAAGAAATGGAAAAATACAGAAAAAGGAATTCAGTGGAAAGATGAATGTAGGAAAAAAGAAAGAAATATCAGGAAATAGTATTCTAAAGGAGCACTGGTGGTGCAGTGGTTAAGCATTCAACGGCTAACCGAAAGGTCAGCAGTTTAAATCCACCAGTCACTCCTTGGAAACCATATGTGGCAGTTCTACTCTGTCCTATAATGTGGCTATGAGTTGGAATCGACTCAACCGCAGTGGGTTTGTTTTTTTTTTTTTTTTTTTTTGATGTTCTAATAGATGTGGAGAATATGTTAGAGTAATAGAAATCTAGTTACTTGTGTTATGTTGGCTGAGCTATCTTACTTCAATTAGCTGACATATTGATAATGGGCCAAAATCAAACCACTTGCCGTCAAGTCAATCCCAACTCACAGCAACCCTATAGGACAGAGTCCCCATAGGGTTTCCATGGAGCAGCTGGTGGATTTGAGCTGCCAGTCTTTTGGTTAGCAGCCGAGCTCTTAACCACCGTACCACCAAGGCTGCATTGATATTGGGATTAATAACAAAGTAATGAACTCTATCAACTCTGAATCTAAATGGGTCTGGGTTGGGGTACTTCTGGAGCATCTAGGTTACCAGTCATTGACAGATCATTACCACATACAAAAGTCTTCTCTTGTTCTTGACTTAGTGTTCCCTGAGCAAGGTCTCTACCTGCACTTAGTATAATCTCAAAGAGAGTGAGAGGTGTGTAGAAGAGTGTTACAAAATCCCTAAATAAAAACAAAGATATCAGTCATTTGAACGACGTGTAAGACAACAACTAATAAAAATGCAATTCTATAAGAACACAGTCTATAAGAAAATAGAGTTTTACAAGTAAATAAAGAGAAAATGAAAAATAAACAAGCACTAAAGTTATCGAATCTGAGAAATTTTATCTTAGTTACCAAGGAGATGGTTTCAGAGGGAGGAAAAATATTTTAAAAGACTGTGAAGTGAGGTAAGTTATTTCTTGAATCCACACTTGAAACATGAAATTATAGAACATGAAAAGTAGATGTCAATATTGAAGAGATTCTGTGCACTTTAAAGTTTTTAGGATCATGTATGTTTGTGTTATTTTATTTTACTTTGGTAAAAATCCATTTTAATGTGCACAGCCAATTAATGTAATTGCTGTCAATAAGTTGTACACCTATAAAAAGTTAAATTGGCAAAAACTGTTTGATAGATATATTTACAACAAGAACAACAACAACAAAAAGAGCAATAGCCAAGGCTGCTTATGTACAACAAAACACCTCATGGGATTTGGTTTCTGGTGTGGAGGTTTAGAGTCATGATCTTATGAGACATCCCAGTTAACTGGCCTAATAATGTACTTAGTGTTTCTGTTCTATCTCCTTGTTAATTGCATAAAAGCTTGCAAGCGGACATCCAAGTTACAACAATTGGTCTCGGTTCACCTGGAGCAACAAAGGAAGAAGGAGAGTCAGGAATAGGAGGAAGAAATAGAATTTGTGGCTAATTGCCTCCCACGAACAACTGCCTCCTTTGCCATGAGGCAAGAACTGGATGGTGCCCAGCTTCCCTTATTGAACCTTTTGATCAAAGATTCTATAGAAGAATCCTGACCAAAAAGGGAAAAACGCAAGACAAAATTTCAAATTCTCATGGAATCGAGTCTTCTTGGAGCCACGAAGGCTGGGTGAACCTTTGAAACTATTGCACTAAGATAATCTTTAAACCTTGTCTTAGTCATCTAGTGCTGCTGTAACAGAAATACCACAAGTGGACAGCTTTAACAAAGAGAAGTTTATTCTCTCACAGTCCAGTAGGCTACAAGTCCAAATTCAGGGCATCAGCTCCAGGGGAACACTTTCTCTGTCAACTCTGGAGGAAGGTCTGTGTCATCAATCTTCCTTTGGTCTGGGAGCTTCTCTGCGCAGGAACATCAGGTTCAAAGGACATGCTCTGCTCCCAGCACTGCTTTCTTGGTGGTATGCGGTTCCCGTGTCTCTCTGCTTGCTCCTCTCTTTTATATCTCAAAAGAGATTGGCTTAAGGCACTATCCAATCTTGTATACCTCATCAGTATAACTGCCGCTAATCCATAGAGTCTACAACACATAAGGAAACCACATCAGATTACAAAATGGTACACAAACATACAATACTGGGAATCATGACCCATAAAAGTTGACAGATATTTTTTGCAGGACACAATTCAATCCATGACAAACCTAAACCAAAAATGTCCCCTGAAGTTTTCTTAAAACCAAAGAATAGTTAAGCTTACTTAACTAGTAAAGAATGTCTGCCTTGAGTACTGGGCTCTTGCAAGACCTGTCTATATGGGATCAAATTGACAACAGCAAACTCAAAAGATTAGATAAGAAATTTAGGGGGCAGTGAGTTTATGTAAATGGGGGACAACACTTCAGAAAAGGAGGGGAGAATGGTTGCACAACTTTAAGAATGTAATCAATGTTACTGAATTGTACCTGTAGAAATTGCTGAATTGGTGTATGTTGTGTATATTCTAGACAACGAAAACAATAATAAATTACTTTAAAAATCCATTTTAATGCAATAGTGGCTTGCTATTATAGACATAATAGTTAAAATTAAAGATTATGTATATTTTCTAATAAAATTTTTTATTAAATACAGCAACAGTTGAGAACACCTTACTTTATCCAATTTTGCTCTTTATGTCTTCTAACTGGGCAGTGGGTAGGGGTGGGATGTGAACAGTGTGTGTGGGGGGAGCGGGTGACATTTTAAGATACCAGAAAAGAGTGACCTGCATGATGCAAAGTGAAAACAAAGCTGAAAAAGGTCAAAAAGAAAAAGATATAAACTCCATTTAACTTCAGCTTGTCAAATTCAATTTCATCCACTACATGTAAAAATTCTTTTGGAAAATAATTAAGTTCAAGAAGCTGCAAGGCCTAAAGTGATTCCTCCAGTTACTAGAATTCTCAATAAAAAATTCAAGGAGCATGAGTATATCTAGATAGCATGGAAAGCTCAAGATTGATATATAGATTAACAAAGAACCCTGAAGGATGCAAGAGAGGCTTCTAACAATGCAGTCACTGCTAGTGCTAAAGGGCAATTGAAACTCTGAATGTTTGTCCGAGGGGAAGTGGGCAAAGTTTGGTTAGGCATAAGGTTTAAAGTCAACACACTCTTCTACTTATTATTTTATTAAGAGAACAGTTCTAGATTGATGTTTTTCAAGAGAGCACACTACTTCATTCCTTTTTAATCAGCAAAGCAACCCAGACTTACGGAGATTTTGCTAAAGATTCCAGTATTTTTAGAAAACAAAGATTCTGTTGCAGTGAAGAAAAGGTCACAGAAAGAAAAATTTGGTCATATTGAAAACAATGTTTAATTCCATCACAGATTTGCTTAGAGAAGACTTACTTGCTAACTATGAGTAAAAACAAGTCCATTCTGACTCCTAGTGGCCCTATAAGACAGGGTAGAATTGCCTCATAGGGTTTCCAAGGAGTAGCTGGTGGATTCGAACTGCCAACCTTTTGGTTAGCAGCTGTGCTCTTCACCACTGCACCACCAGGGCAACAATGAGTAGCAACATATAAAAGAGAGCAGATGAGTCTTTCAAATTTATATGTTTGGACAAATAGTCACATTAGTTGTTAAAATATTGAAATAATTTTGGTTGGTAAATAGGGGCTGTCCCATATACGGTAAGCTCTCTCCTGATGATTTAGCTGTGTAGTCCTGGGCTCTCTGATGATACCGGGTCCACCCAAAACAAGGAGTACTTTGTTCTTCATATAAATGTAATTCCTGCTCCCCAAACCCTGTACTCACACAGATGTGAGTGGCCGTAGAAGCTGCATTCTTGTTTTAATTAATGCAAAGTAGCTGTCTAGAGGAGCAATACCTTGTCCTCAACCGTGGCCTCTCAATACCCAACTGTTCTGGAAACTGACTACGTGCCTGCCTGGTCATCAATTACACATAGCTAGTACAAAATAACCACAGAACAGTTTCAATGATTTTCTCCAAGACCGAACATCACTATTTTTTTTGAATAAACATGCTTGGCAACTCAAATTCCAGGCTTCTCTGAGAACCATACTTGCGCTATTTTATAACCGAGCAATGCCATTTGATTTCAATTCTTGTATTTGCACGTGAGTTAAGATTAAGTTGCACCAAGAAACTGCCTAAAATAAGACGATTTTATTTCTAATGAATTGGTAAATAAGCCTGGCTAGAAGTCGGCAGGCTAGCTCAAATGCCAAAATGACAGTTGTCCTGCACTCATGTTTAATTATTCTAGTGGTTATAAAGACAACGCTCATTTGCTCAATGTAACAGATACGGGTTCTGACAGAAAATAGATTTACATTTAATTTACATGAAGATAGTTTAATGAAGTGACTGTTTACAAAGGTATTTGCAGAATTAAGGGAACCAACAATGGATGATGAAGTTCCCTAGGACAAGCAATAGCAAGGAACTGTTACCACGCCCAGGCCCAAGAGGGTAAACAGGAGAGGGCAATGTTACTAGAGCCCAGCAAGAGTTAGAGCCATGCAAGAGAGGTCAACCATAGAATTGTGACTATGGTTGACACAGAAGGAGTCAGAAGAATAAATACCCACATCTACCTTTCTCCTGGCTCCTCAATCTCCAAAAAAAAAAAAAAACACCACAAACCAAATGCATTGCCATCAAGTCTATTCTGATTCATGGTGACTCCAGGTGTTACAGAGTAGAACTTTTCCATAAGGTTTTCTTAGCTGTAATCTTTACAGAAGAAACCCTGGTGGTGTAGTGGTTAAAGCACTCAGCTGCTAACAGAAAGGTTGGTGGTGTGAACCCACCAGCCCATCCATGGGAGAAAGATGTGGCAGTCTGCTTCCCTAAAGATTATAGCCTTGGAAACCCTATGGGGCAGTTCTACTCTGTCCTATAGGGTTGCTATGGGTCAGGATCGACTCGATGGCAAAGGATTTAATATTTACAGAAGTAGATTGCCAGGCCATTCTTCCACACAGCCACTGGGTGGGTTCAAACAGCCAATCTTTAGGTTAGTAGTTGAATGCAAACTGTTTTGCACTAGTGCCAAACACATCTGGAAGTCAAAAGGCAAGGAGGTAGAGTCCATAGAGGTCAGTCTTCAGGGGGCCATATATGACTAGAAAAAAGTAGAGAATGACTCTGGAGAGGAAAACAAAGATGTGTGTTAGTAATTTGTGTGTTTTCTCTCAGATCCGTTACTTGCTCTTTCCCTGATCTGACATAGGATAAGGAACTGCATTTCCTAGACTTCCTTGCCAACTTGTTTGCAGCCATGTTTGGTCATTGGGAGCTTGTGGAAGGAGATTGCCTCAGATATGACCTTCCACAGTGTTTGTATATCCTACATATCCCAGATACCATTGGACAGCCATTTACACCATGATCCCAATTCTCACAGGGTAGTTCAAGGCAGTATAAGTTAAGAATATCATTTCAGTTTCAACAACAAGTCCAGATTCCTGGTTTGAGGTAATACTATCTCATGCATTCCTCCAGTTTAAGGGTGGCAGCAGCTTTCTGCCGTTCCTCCTCTCTAGATTGTCTTACGGTTCTCTCTATAGATTAACAAGTCTTCCCTCACTTGTGTGTCCAATTATCATTATTAAAATTCGTCTATTTACAATAGCATGAGTCATTTTTGTTTCTGACAGAACCCTGATAAAAAGCTGGGTTAATTTGCAATTGAAAGGCATTTTCACAGAATTAAACTTTTATTTCTTAACTCATTTAATAAATTCAGAGCATAATTTGATATCACAAAAAAGAACATGGGTAAACAAAAGTAATGTATTTTGTCATCTGACGGGAAAAGAATAGAGACAGAATTTAATAAACAAATCGTTCACATCACATACAAATGAAGTCATAGCATACTGTATGAACAAAACTGACAGTAGTTTGAATAAAGTGGAGGGGAAATTGAGTCATTTCATGGCATAAATGGCAGTAGAAACATAAAAAAATCTTAAAAGAATCTTTCACTTAGGAGCCAATGTTATATTCACATTTTAAACAGATATACTGTGCAGAGCTCACCTTTGTCATGACAGTTTTGCTTGGATTATTAGAAGTAAAGATAGTAGTAAATTATCAATGAAGGAAAGCACTGGACAACATAGATAACTGATGATCCATTACTAAGTTAAAAATACAATCTTTACTCTTCTTCAGTTCCTCATAATATTATTTTTTTATAAATAGGTTTCAGTATTGGATTTTCTTGATACATGAAATGGAGAAAAAAAACAGAACAGGAGGTGAATATATATACTACTCAGTATCCATTACCCCCATTTTCCTGGAAAGAGATACACTGTGTTTTGGGGTAGCAGTATATCCATCCAAAAATAAATTCTGTATTTCCAAGTCACCCTTGTAGACAAGAGTGGTGCTGATGTCAAAGTAGAAGTCATTGGATGGGACTTCTGGCAAAGCATTTATGAGGACTTGTTCACAAAACAAGCACATTTGACCTTTTACCTTCCTTTTCCTTCCCTCCTGAATTGTAGATATAATGGCTGCCTTTGTAGATTGATGGATGACTGTGCAGTCACAATTTTTCAACCATGAAGCAATCTTAAGAACGGAAGCCACTTGCCAGTATAGATAGAGCAAATGGATAGTAGGAGTGTGGAACATTTATGGCTTCACAAAGCTGTAATAGCTACCCAGGACAGCTGAAATCCAGTATTACTTATATGAGAGAAAATGAAACTCTAGCTTATTTAAACTAATTTTTTCAGAGTTTTTGTTCACATCAAACAAATACAATTACTAACTGATACAGTTCAGTTTTACCTAAAGATATTCATCAGAAAGATATGGGACTTGTTGGAAACTCTACTCAGAGAAGTAGAGAATAATTGAGTAAATTAAATACACCATTTTTCTCAAAGAAAGTGAATTGATTTTTGCAAAATTTCAATTACCCCCCCCAAATAATTTATATACTGAGCACAATCCCAACTAAAATAGAAAATAATTTTCATTTGAGAGATTGTTTTTTAAATTAATCTGAAATAGTAGTGGAATAAAATAGCTAAGGAAAAGTTTCAGAGAAATGTAATAAGAAGCTCTTGTCATTGTTGGTATTGTTAGCTGTCACTGAGTCCATTCTGACTCATAGCGACCCTATGTAAAACAAAACGAAACGCTGCCCAATCACGTGCCATCCTCACAATCATTGCTATGTTTAAGTCCATTGTTGCACATAATGTGTCAATCCATTTCATTGAGGGTCTTCTCTTTTTGGCTGATCCTCTACTTTACCAAGCATGATGTCCTTCTCTAGGGACTGGTCCCTCTTGATAACATGCCCAAAGTAAATGGGATGAAGTATTGCCATCCTCACTTCTAAGGAGCATTCTGACTATACTTCTTCCAAGATAGATTTGTTCATTCTTCTGGCAGTCCGTGGTGTATTCAATACCCTTCACCCACACCATAATTCAAATGCATCAATACTTCTGTGGTCTTCCTTACTCGTTGTCTAGCTTTCGCATGCATATGAGGTGATTGAAAACACCATGGCTTGGGTCAGGCTCATCTTAGTCTTCAAAGAGATGTCTTTGATCTTTAACACTTTAAGAGGTCTTTTACAGCAGATTTGCCCAATGCAATAGATCATTTGATTTCTTGACTGCTGCTTCCATGGGTGTTGATTGTGAATCCAAGTAAAGTGAAATCCTTGACAACTTCAATCTTTTTTCCGTTTATCGTGATGTTGCTTATTGGTCCAGTTGTGAGGATTTTTGTTTTCTTTATATTGAGGTGTAATCCATACTGAAGGCTGCAGTCTTTGATCTTCATCAGTGCTTCGAGTCCTCTTCACTTTCAGGAGGGAGAGATGTATCATCTGCATATCACAGATTGTTAATGAGTCTTCCTCCAAACTTGATCCTGCCTTCTTTTCAAGAAGGTCTTACCCTATTTTAAATTAAAATGACATGTAATATGAAACTATAATAATTCAAACAGGATGACATCGGATAAATAGTCCCAAAACAAACTTTAGGATATATTGGTCTTTCATAGATCATAAACATCTTGTCCATGGAAAAATGAGTAATATAAAAATTTTATAATCTGTCAATATGATCTTAGAACGTCTGACAAATGTTATTCTGAGTCTGGTTTTCCAAGAATGACTATTTGTATACCAACATATAATCATTAAGGTGGATGTAATCAATAAGTGTGAGGTCATCAATAAAGGAAACAAGGATGGCTTTGCTCTGTGGGCGTGCCAATACTCATTGAGCATCTCTAAGTAAGATGCCAGTAATTTTGTCTTGGTGTTCTCATATTTTTCAGTCAAGAGCATTGACACAGACACTGAAATCAAATTCCCCAAAACACAGTCCTAGAGAATGAAATCTGTCCTTGCTGAATTCCCCTTATGGATATAAAATATTATCTCTTTGAACAAGTACTGCTAGGAAAACTCCTCTCCACTAAAAACTGGGTCAAGGAGAGCTGTTTTTATTGGATCTCATTTGGAATAGCACTCTCTAAGGAGACATAATTTAAAACAGCCATGCAAGTTAGGTATTAAAGAAGCATTATATAAACCTGTTACATAATCTACAACTATGAGGCCAATCAATCAGCTGTGGGTTAAGAATGCACTGCATACATCTGGAAAAGCTTAATACTCAGAGTCATCTCTGGCCTGAGAGTAGGTGCTCAGGGGTTATTACCGGGAATGATTGCTCCAGTGTTGACATAGAGCAGAGTGGTATGTTTGTGAGTAAAAAACTTCAATTACAATATTTCTTCAGACCATACAAAATCCAAATATCTAGTCAAATGTTCAGAGGCACAATCTCACTGTGAAAAAAGAACAAGGGAAGTGAATTGAACTAAATATACAAGTTATTCTTTTTTATTTATTTATTTTATTTTTTTATTGTACTTCAGGTGAAGGCTTACAGAACAAATAGTTTCTCATGAAACAGTAGCGCACACGTTGTTTTATGACATTGGTTAACACCCCACAACATATCAACCCTCTAACTTCTCAACCTTTTTTTTGGTGAAACTACACATAACCAAAGATCCACCATATCAGAAATATCTATATGCACAGTTCAGTGACATTGACTACACTCTTCCAATTGTGCTGTTATTCTCACTTAAGATGAAGGCTTACAGAACAAAATAGTTTCTCATTTAACAGTTACTACAAATGTTGCCCTATGGCAATGGTTAACAACCTCACAACACATCAACAATGTCCTTATTCAACCTTGGGTTCCCTACCACCAGCTTCCTTGTCCCCTTCTGCCTTCTGGCCCTTGTCACTGGACTCCTCTCCCTCCTTAGTTTCATTTGGTTTTACGCGGCTGTCCACTCACAGGCTGAACGGTGAACCTCGGAGATAACTTAACCACTGAGCTAAAAGGGTGTCTGGGGGCCATACTCTCAGGGTTTCTCCAGTCTCCTTTAGACCAGTAAATCTGGTATCTTTTTTTTTTTTTTGTGAGTTAGAATTATGCTCTACATCATTCTTCAGCTCTGTCCAGAACCCTCTGTTGTGATCCTGGTCAGAGCAGTCAGTGGTGGTAGCCGGGCACCATCTAGCTGTACTAGATTCAGTCCGGTGGAGGCCGTGGTAGCTGTGGACAATTTGCCCTTTAGACTAATCTTTTCCTTGTATCCTGTTCTCTTCATTCTCCCTTGCTCCCGATGGGATGAGACCAGTGGAGTATCTTAGATGGCCGCTCACCGGTTTTTAAGACCCCAGACACTACACACCAAGGTACAATGTAGAGCATTGTCTTTATAAGCTGTGTCTTGCCAATTGAGCTAGGTGTTCCCCAAGACCATGGTCCCCAGAGCCCTCCGCCCAGCAATTCAGTCCCTCAGGGAGTTTGGATGTGTCTATGGGGCTTCCATGACCTTTCCTTGTACAAGTTGTGCTAGTT
>NW_004444062.1:748702-780674 GCF_000243295.1 Trichechus manatus latirostris
GATTAACTGCTCTGATTCTCTGTTGTATTTCTTTTGGTTTTGGATAGTCCTCTAGAGTTCATTTCCTAGATTGGTATCTGGCTGGTATGATCCTGCATCCTAGGTTCTGCCTGTGAGCTGAAGCTGTTTGTCCTCAGCTCGAAGAACTCCCTTTAATAATTCTTGTAAGTTTGGTTTGACTTTTACATATTCCGTTAATTTTTGTTTATCTGGAAATGACCTAATTTCACCATCAAATTTGAATGAGAGTTTTAGAATATATTATTCTTGGCTGGCAAATTTTTTCTTTCAAGATTTTATATATGTCATCCTATTGCCTTCTTGCCTGCATGGTTTCTGCCGAATAATCTGATCTTAGTCTTACTGTTTTAGGAGTTATTCTTGATAGTATTTATGTAGATTCAAATTCTTCAAAAAAATATACAAAATGTCTGCTGATGATTTTTACTGAGAAAAAATAAAAAAATACAAGCAAACAAATTATTTTGTATAGTTTTCAGAAATTATCATTGATTTTAAGTGAATTATTTAGAATTTATAATATTAATACTATTTTAAAATAAAAGTATGCCTTTATCTTTAAAACCATTTTTACAAGCTGAAATGTCAGTCATAAGCAGACAGACAAATGTACGCATACATACCTGAGTGCCAGTACTTACAGATGGCATCAGAAAACTCAACTGGGGAGGCGAGACCAAGTTGGCAGTGTAGTCAGACACTTCCTGTGGTCCCCCTTACAATAAAGACCTGAAAAAACAAGTGAGTTGATTATCTATGATATTTTAGGAGCATGAACATCAAAGAGAAAGTTGAGGAATCAGACTGAGTGACACGAGGAAGGAGAGACAGAAGCAAGAAGTTGCCACACCTGACCTGGCCAGAACCTGCACTCTGCAAGCTGGATCAGCTGGCGTGCACCTTGAGGCAAGCAGTGGCACTCGGGACACATTTTCCACATCAGGAGAGATCGAGCAGCAGAGAGTCTGCTCAACCCTGCAGAACCAGAGAAAAGTGACACTCAATAGGGGAAAGTGAAGTACATGCATCTAACCTACCATGCAATTTCTGCCTTCCCTGGGAGCAGCTAGGGATAAACGAAAATTCATCTACAAAGGAGAGTCACTAAGAGTAAGCTCGGGATACTCAGCAGGAACCATGCAGGCAAAAAGCAATGGGATGACATATATAAAGCTTTGAAGGAAAAAAAAATTGCCAGCCAAGAATTATATATCTAGCAAAATTGTCTCTCAAGTATAATGGCAAAATTAGGGCATTTCCAGATAATAGAAGTTTAGAGAATTTGTAAAAAAAAAAAAACCAAAATTACAATAAATACTAAAGGGAGTCCTCCAGTTAGAAAATCAATATCATCAGATAACAATCTAAGACTAGAACACAGGACAGAACAACCAGATATCAATGCAAATGGGAAGTCACAAAAATAAATCAAAGCTAAAACACTGAAAATAGGGAAACAGAGATGTCAATATGTAAAAGATGACAACATTAAAACAAAAAAGAGGAACTGAAAAATGTAGTCATAGACCTTTCATATGGAGAAAAAGTCAAGGCAGTATAAAGAAATAAAAGATTGGTTTAAACTTAGAAACATAGGGGTAAATATTAATGCAAAAACAAAGGAAACAATCAATCCTACACATCAAAATAAAAAACAACAAAGACATAAAGACTCAGCAAATACAAAATCAGCAATGAAAAAGATGAAAAGAAAACACATAAAGAAAAACGACTGAGCACAGAAAATTAAATGGAACAAAGAAACTGACAACAACACACAAAAAAAGACATCAAAATGACAGCACTAAACTCATACCTATCAATAATTACGCTGAAGGTAAATGGATTAAATGCACCAATAAAGAGACAGAGAGTGGCAGATTGGATTAAAAAACAAATGATCTGTCTATATACTACCTACAAGACAAACGCCTTACTCTTAAAACAAACTAAAACTCAAAGGGTGGAAAAAAAATACATCAAGTGAACAACACTCAAAAAATAGCAGGAGTGGCAGTATTAATCTCTGAAAAAAATAGACTTTAAAGGAAAATCCACCACAAAGGATAAGGAAGGACACTATATAATGATTAAATGGTCAATACACCAGGAGGACATAATCACAATAAATATTTACACACCCAAAAACAGGGCTCCAAAATACATAAAACAAACTCTAACAGCATTGGAAAGAGAGATAGATCTACAATAATAGTAGGAGACTTCAACACACCACTTTGAGTGAAGTATAGAACATCCAGAAAGAAGCTCAATAAAGACAAGGAAGATTTAAATGCCACATTCAACCAACTTCATCTCATAGACATGTACAAAACACTCCACCCAACAACAGCCAAGTATACTTTCTTTTCCAACGCACATGGAACATTCTCTAGAATAGACCACATATTAGGCCATAAAGCAAGCCTTAACAGAATCCAAAGCATCAAAATATTACAAAGCATCTTTTTTGAGCATAAAGCCAAAAAAGTAGAAATCAATAACAGAAAAAGGAAGGGGAAAAAAAAAAAAAGAAACACATGGAAACTGAACAACACCTTGCTCAAAACTACTGGGTTACAGAAGAAATTAAGGATGGAATAAACAAATTCACAGAATCAAATGAAGATGAAGACACATCCTACCAGAACCTTTGGGACACAGCAAAAGCAGTGATCAGAGGTCAATTTATTGCAATAAATGCACACGTCAAAAAGAACAAAGGACTAAAATCAAAACATTAACACTACAACTCAAACAAATAGAAAGAGAGCACAAAAGTAGCCTTAGGGCACAAGAAGAAAGCAAATAATAAAAATTAGAGGAGAATTAAATGAAATAGAGAATAGAAAAACAACTGAAAGAGTTAACAAGACCAAAAGCTGGTTCTTTGAAAAGATCAACAAAATTGGTAACTCATTGGCCAAACTGAAAAAGAAAAACAGGAGAGGAAACAAATAACTCTAATAAGAAAAGGGATGGGTGATAAAACAATGGACTCAATTAAAATTAAAGATTATAACAGAATACTATGAAAAATAGTACTCTAACAAATTTGAAAACCTAGAGGAAATGGACAAATGTCTAGAAATACACTACCTATGTAAACTAACACAAACAGAGGTAGAACAACTAAATAAACTGTTAACAAAAGAAGAGACTGAAAAGGTAATTAAAAAACTCCCAACAAAAAAAAGCCCTGAACCTGACAGTTCCACTGGAGAATTCTACCAAACTTTCAGAGAAGAATTATCACCACTACTACTAAAGGTATTTCAGAGCATAGAAAAGGATGGAATACTCCAAAACTCACTCTATGAAACCAGCATAACCCTGGTACCAAAACCAAGTAAAGACACCACAGAAAAAGAAAATAAACCAATATCCCTCATGAACATAGATGCAAAAATCCTCAACAAAATTCTAGTCAATAGAATTCAACAATATATCAAAAAAAAAAAAAAAAGTCACCATGACCAAGTGGGATTCATACCAGGTATGAAGGGATGGTTCAATATTAGAAAAACAATCAATATAATTCATTATGTTAATAAAACAAAAGACAAAAACCACACGATCTTATCAATCAATGCAGAAAAGGCATTTGACAAAGTCCAACACCCATTTGTGGTAAAAACTCTCAGCAAAATAAGAATACAAGGGATATTCCTCAACATAATAAAGGGCACTTATACAAAGCCAATGGCCAACATCATCCTAAATAGAGAGAGTTTGAAAGCTTTCCCCTTGAGAACGGAAACCAGACAAGGATGCCCTTTATCACCATTCTTATTCAACACTGTGCTGGATGTTCTAGACAGAGCAATAAGACAAGAAAAAGAAATAAAGTGCATCCAAATTGGCAATGAAGAAGTAAAAGTACCCCTATTTACAGATGATATGATCTTATACACAGAAAACCCCAAAGAATCCTCAAGAAAACTACTGGAAATAATAGAAGATTTCAGCAAAGTATCAGGATACAAGATCAGCATACAAAAAGAATCAGCTGAATTCCTCTACACCAACAGAGAGATCTTTGAAGATGAAATTACCAAATCAATACCATTTACAATAGCCCCCAAGAAGATAAAATACTTCGGAATAGATCTAACCAGAGATGTAAAAGACCTATACAAAGAAAACTACAAAACACTGCTGGAAGAAAGCAAAAGAAACCTACATAAGTGGAAAAACATAACTTGCTCATGGATAGGAAGATTCAACATTGTGAAAATGTCAATTCTACCCAGAGCCATCTACAGATATAATGTAATCCCGATTCAAATTCCAAAGACATTTTTTAATGAGATGGAGAAGCAAATCACTAACTTCATATGGAAAGTGAAGAGGCCCTGGTCAAGTAAAACATTACTGAAGAAGAACAAAGTGGGAGGCCTCACACTACCTGATTTTAGAACCAGCCTGGCACTGGTACAACAATAGATACATAGAGCAACAGAGCAGAATTGAAAATCCAGACATAAATTCATCCACCTATCAGCAGCTGATATTTGACAAAGGCCCAAAGTCCATTTAAGTGGGGGAAAAGACAGTCTCTTTAATAAATGGTGCTGGCATAACTTGATATCTATCTGCAAAAAAAAAGGAACAAAACCAGTATCTCACACCATGCACAAAAACTAACTGAAAATGGATCAAAGACCTAAATATAAAATAAAAAATAGTAAAGATCATGGAAGAAAAAATAGGGACAAAGCTAGGAGCCCTAACACATGGCATAAACAGAACACAAAGCATAATTATCAATGCACAAACACCAGAAGAGAAACTAGATAACTGGGAGCTCCTAAATATCAAACACTTATGCTCATCGAAAGACTTCACCAAAATACAACCTGCAGACTGGGAAAAAAATTTTGGCTACAGCATATCCGATCAGGGTTTAATCTCTAAAATCTGCAAAATATTGCAAAACTTCCACAGCAAAAAGGCAAATAACCCAATTAAAAAATGGGCAAAGGATATGAATAGGCACTTCACCAAAGAAGACATTCAGGCGGCTAACAGGTACATGAGGAAATGCTCATGATCATTAGCCATTAGAGAAATGCAAATCAAAACTACAATGAGATATCATCTCACCCTAACAAGGCCAGCATTAATCCAAAAAAACACAAAATAATAAATGTTGGAGAGATTGTAGAGAGACTAGAACACTTATACACTGCTGGTGGAAATGTAAAATGGTACAACCACGTTGGAAATCGATTTGGCGCTTCCTTAAAAAGATGAAAATAGAAGTACCATACAATCCAGCAATTCTGCTCCTTGGAATATATCCTACAGAAATAAGAGTAGTCACACATCACACGAATAGATACATGCACACCCATGTTCATTGCAACACTGTTCGTGACAGCAAAAAGATGGAAACAACCTAGGTGCCCATCAACAGACAAATGGATAAACAAATTAAGGTATATTCACACAGCTGGATACTATACAACAATAAGAACAACTATGAATCCTCGAAATATCTCGTAACATGGATGAATCTGGAAGGTATTATGCTGAGTGAAATTAGTCAGTCACAAAATGACAAATATTGTATGAGACCACTATTATAAGGATTCAAGAAAAGGTTTAAATACAGAAGAAAACATTCTTTAATGGTTAAGAGGGTGGAGAGGGAGGGAGGGTGTACTTACTAACTAGATAGTAGACAAGAATTATTGTAGGTGAGGGGAAGGACGGCACAAAATACAGGGGAAGTCAGGACCACTGGAGTATACCCAAAGCTAAGAAGTTTCCTGAACACTACCAAATTCTTCGAGGCACAGTGTAGCATGGACAGAGATCTGGGGACCATGGTTTCAGGGGACATTTAGGTCAATTGGCACAATAAAGTTTATTAAGAAAATGTTCTGTATCCCACTTTGGTGAGTGGCGTCTGGGGTCTTAAAAGCTAGTGAGTGGCCATCTAAGATGCATCAATTTGTCCCAACCCACCTGGAACAAAGGAGAATGAAGAACACCAAAGACATGAGGAAAATATTAGCCCAACAGACAAAAGGGGCTACATAAACCAGAAACTTCATTAGCCTGAGACCAGAAGAACTAGATGTGCCTGGCTGCCACCAATGACTGCCCTGACAGGGAACATAAGAGAGAGCCCCTGATGGAGCAGGAGAAAAGTGGGGTGCAGAACTCAAATTCTAGTAAAAAGACCAGACTTAGTGGTCTATCTGAGACTGGAGGAACCCCAGAAGATATAGCTCCCAGATACTCTGTTAACCCAAAACTAAAAACATTCCTGAAGCCAACTCTTCAGATGAAGATTAGACTGGACTATAAGGCATAAAGTGATAGTTGTGAAGAGTGAGCTTCTTAGTTCAAGTAGATAACAGGAGACTAAACGGGCAGCTCCTGTCAAGAGGCGAGATGAGAAGGCAGAAAGGGATAGGAGTTGGTTCAATGGACACGGGAAATCTGGGGAGGAAAGGAGGAGTGTGCTGTCATATTATAGGGATAGCAACTAGGGTCACAAAATGGTGTGTGTACAAATTTTTGTATGAGAAACTGACTTGAGCTGTAAACTTTCACTTAAAGCATAATTTTAAAAAAAAATGAAAAACACATTGTCCTAAAAAAAGAAAACTCCATTGGTCATGAACTCTGATTATTGTACTATTTTATCACTGTAAAATTGTAGTTATTGGTGTTGATTTCTGAAAGCTTTCCTCTTGAGGTTTCTATGGTCATCAGCTGAGGGAAAATGAATTATATCACCATGAAATGCAGGGGAAGAAAAAAGGACACCATTCTAAAACCTATACAGACCATGCCCAAACAGCATATTTTTTTTAACTTAAAGTCAAAGATAATATAGGAAGAAAAATATTCCAAAAGAATTTCATCATCAAGATCTGGCATTCCATTTGAATGTGCTAAGTAAAAATGCTTGATATTCTTCAGTGAATTAACAGTTATGTCTTAAATATCAGGGCACAGAGTGTTTATCTTACTTCTGTGGGCTTTGAAATTACCACCCTGAATACTGGAAAATGAACCAAAATTAACAAAGTGAATTTAACAGACTTAAGTTAAAATTATATTTTCATAATTCAAAAATCAACTGCAGAAAATTTGGAGCAGAGTGAAACAACTCAGACATAGTTCATTTGAAAGAACTAGGAATTTTAGCAACCGCAAGTTCAGAGTGAAGCAGCAGGGTACGATAAATACCATGTATTTAATAAATATATATTAAACTAATTAATTAATATTTGGATACAGTGCTGGATTTAAGTGTTTTAGCTTATGGCTGAAAGATTTCATCTTTTTATCCCCTTAACATCTGATGGTTGCTACAGTTTTTGAAATGAAGTACATGGAGACACAAGAAGGAAAATTTTCAATTCAGAAACTATAAACAGAATGAACTTATAAGAGAATGGGAGGATAAATGATAAACATGTTCAAGTTGAAGTTGATGACGTTTTATGAGGAGACATACTATCATTTATTGAATACCTATTATATGCTAGGTAATATATTGGGTACTTATTGATGCCATTTTACTGAATATTCACAGCAGTCTTGATAAGTAGTTACAATGAATTCTTCTACTGTGAAGGGTTACACAAATTTCCCCGAGATCAAATAGACACCAAGTGGCTGAGCTGAATTCAACCTCAGTATGGATGATGCCAAAACGTGTGTTTTTATTTCAAGGAGAGGAATGTTAGGCTGAATACCCAGTTAGGTCATTAAACCAGTACGGTTTCTTGTTTCTTTGACACCATCTATGTCTCTATAGATGTCCATCCTGATTTTCAGGCTTGGTGTACTATATTGCATCTGGTAAAAAAGACCAAGACTCATAATTTCCTACAAAAATAGTATTTTTATTCTATGTACTTTGTATTTTAAAACTTTTTCTTAGGAAAAAGAAATTAATAATACTTTCTGTATTTGTGCAAGTTACAACAATAACTTCCTTTTGTAACCTGAATTAAAAAAGATACTAGATCTTCTAATCCTCCCTGTGAATTTGAGTGATTTGAAACTTTCCCACCCTTGTCTCTAGAATGAGAATTAACTACTTTCAAATAATAATGAAGGCACTATTGAAATAATTTAAGTGATTGAATAAAGTATTTGAAAGAGGAAGTCATTATGAGGCACGCAATTTATTTTTTCTCTCTCTCTCTTTTGGTGTGTGGATTTAATTCCTTGAATATGTGGAGAATAAAAAATATAGTACCTAAAATTTTCCATATTAAATCTAGTGCAGTTGCAATGACAAAGAGACTTACCCTGCGGCAAATATTTTCTTTAAGAAGCATCTTTCTTGTCATGTTATTTTTGTTGGGAAATGATTTATTAGAAAGTGTCTACAGTACAGAGCCTGAATAAATCATGTTGGCTGTATATCAAGGAACTATAATAATCTAGTTGAGAGGTACATTTATTAACTTTTAAAAGTTTATGTGATTTTCATGGCTTCAGCCTAATCCAGTGGTTCTCAAAGTGTAGTCCTTGGGCCAGCAACATCAGCACCAACTAGGAATTTGCTGAAATGCAAATTCTCAGGCCCCCAAGCTAGATGTACTGAATCAGTAACTCTGGCAGCAATGTCCAGCCATCTGTGTTTTAACAAGTCCTGCAGCAAATTCTGATGTGGCTAAATTTTGAGAAACTATGATTTAATCAATAGTTAAAGACTTGGTAAAACACATGTCTCATCTCAACCATCATCTTTAACAGTGATTCTTAATCTAGATGAACATTAGACAAATCTGTGGGTACATTTGAAAAGCATTGATGTCCCAACCCCTCTCAGACAAAGTGAATCGGTATCTCTGAAATGGATCTAACGACTAATGGTAATTGTGAGCCACTATCCATGGCGCTATCTACCATCAAAACAAATAAACCAAAAAAAAAAAAAAAACAAACAAACTGTGATCCAGTCAACCCAACTCATAGTAACCCTGTAGAACAGAGTAGAACTGCCCCATAGGGTTGCCAAGGATGTAAATCTTTATGGAAGCAGTCAGCTACATCTTTCTCCCGCTGAGCGGCTGGTGGGTTCAACCAACAAACCTTTGGGTTAGCAGCCAAGTGCTTAATCACTGCTCCGCCAGAGCTCCTTAGTATCTACCATACCTACCCATTGCTGTCAAATCCATTCCAACTCATAGTGAGCTGCTGATCTTTTGGCTGGCAGCCGATCACTACACCACCAAGGTTTCAAACTACCACAGTATGCAGTAAAAAATGTTTCGACCATAGTATCAGAAAATCTGGTTCAGGATCATGGTCTCAATTATTATACGTTATGTCAGATATCATTAAATTATAGGAAAATGTCTTTGTAACTCTATCTCCAAAAAACTTTAAGAAAAAGCACCCAGAAAGCAGTGCCTCATATGTATGGTTTAATATCGAGTTTGCTTTCCTTTGGAAGACTCACCTTGCTATTTATTCAAGTGTAGTTATTAAGACACAAAACATGATTTTTCTTGTAATACAGCTTCTGTATCCCTCTGCTCTTTGGAGAAAGAAATAAACTACTAGGTGAACAATAAATTCAACAAATACCTCCATATACTTTAGTTCATCAATTGTATAAATTATATGGACTTACCAGGATTAAGTTATTTGGATTTATTGTCCATAAGAATAAAAAGCCATAACAAAGGTGGATAAATGGATTCCATTGGTGGATAAATAATGGCTCAACCAAGAGAGCTGTACAAGTGTAACTGTGTTTTTCACCATCTGGTGCATCTGAGATTATTATCAAAGCAGCAGTAGGTGATGGTGGGAAAACATCCATTTCATTTCCATCCTTGAAAAAACAGTAGCATTTGGAAAACACATGCATTTTTTTTTGAGCCAACACCCTAAATACCATCCAACTTAAAAAGATTTATTTTTCTAATATTTTTCCACTTTAGTGATTCTGATCATGTTATAGATGGAAGAAGTGCTAGATTTGTAGACCTGACATCTAAACGGCCCTATTTTCCTGTGTATCAGGAAGAGTAGTGTCATCAATAATATAGAACTCCAAAGCAGGATTCTAGACTGATAGAAAGATTCTCGGTGAAAGACAAAGAAAAACCATTGCATTCTCATCCCAAATCAAATTACATTAACCTCCACAATTAATTAAGGCATCTTACATGAGGTCCTAAAAATTAAGCATTAATCCACTGATAATCCATCTTTTTTTAATATATAAACCATTCATTCTAAACATTTTAATAGAGCACTTATAAGCCTCAGGCATTTTGGAATCTTAAGTTGTTCACGATGTATTGTTTTTCCTGCTAAACAAATCTGTTTCATTCTTCACACTATTCCTGATAGAGATTATTCCTTATATTTTAGGTAATAATTTTCAGAGGCTTAGAGTCAAGTGTACAATAAATTGCAATGTGGATGTAAAATATCTTAATGGGGTCAATTTAGGTAAAAACCCAAATGAAGAGTCAGAATGGAGAAGAAGAGAACATGTGCTGGTTCGTGTCTCAGTTTAATATCTTGCCACATTTATATTTAGAAAATGCCCACAGCCAATTTTCCCAAACATTTCCATATTCCTCTTTCTAATGCTTATGGTGACCAGCAACTTAAGCAGTAGAGAGTTCACTGAATGAAAAATTGGTGGAAAGACAACAATTTTAGTCTAAGATCTGGAGTTTAACTATACAATTTTGGGTAAGATTTTTCACTTCTTAGTTTTCACATGTACAAAATATTTGATTAGATCCAGTAGAATGAGTATTCCTTTTAAGCTCTAAAGCTCTGTGATTATATAATTTCCATATCCTCTAAAAATGTTTCTTTTGTATACTCATCAGTTAAAATCAATTCTAGGAAACGAAACACATACTGGTGAAAGCCTTGTATGTGGTCGTACAACACTATCTACTTACATCTAATGTTTACTAGGAGTAAGCCAGTGTTTAAGTACTTTTATGTATTTTCTTGTATTGCTTTTTTATTTTTTTATCTTATTTTTATCATCATGAAAACCCTATCTATATTTTACATGTGAGAAAATTGAGACTTAAAGAAACTAGTTAACTTGTCTATTGTCTCATAGATGGTGCTATGATGTGAACCCAATGATCTGCTTTTAGAACTTGCACTGTTAACCATATTCTACAGTTTCTCTGTGCCATCTAAAAATAGTTTACTTCAATATATTAAAGTTTGTGTTATAATATTTTCAATATATATTGCCATCATTTTTATTGTTTAAAATGGCCTGACAAAAACCATGAAATTAAAATTTTCCATATAGAGACTAAGTTGGACCTCTATCTCATACAATAGAAAAGAAACTCTCAGTAAAGGCTCAAATAACAAAAGAAAAACCAAACAAACAAGAAAAAAAAAAAATCAAGGCTTAGTGGGAAATTTGGTTGAGTATCTTTCAGATCTTAGAATTGGAAAAAAAAATTTCTAAACAAGATACAAAAAGTATAATCTTTAAAATAAAGCTGGATTTAGATAAATTGGATTATATTAAAATTAATATTCTTGTACATTTTAAAGATAGTTAAAGACAAATTATAAAACTAGGAGAAAATAGTCACAATACACACAATTAATAAGGAATTTTAGTCAATAAAATATAAGAAGATAAGCAAATGACATCAGTAAAAGTGGTGGAGTAGGGAACTCCAGGGACCCATCCCTCCTCAGACATCAGAAAAACCTGGTAAACACTATGAGAATCAATCTTTTTGGAACCCTGAAAGGTAGTCAAAGGTTTAAAGCAACCAAAAGAATATTTGCATATGGAACATTCTCCAGGATAGGCCATATGTTAGGCCACGAGACAAGGCTCAATACATTTTTAAAAATTGAAACCATACACACTATCTTCTCTGGACACAATGGGATGAAACTAGAAATCAATAACAGAAGGAAAACTTACAAATAAATAAAAAGTAGACAACACATTCTTAAACAACCTATGGTTCAAAGAAGAAATCACAAGGGAAATTAGAAAATACTTATTAGAAATTAGAATATCCTTCCTTTCAGTTTGGAGATTAGTTTGTTCTTCTCTTGCTAGTTCCTAATCCCAAAACTGAAAGGAAGGATATAATAAAAAAGACAGCAAAGAAAAATGAAATAGAGAATAGAAAAACTATAGAGAAAATGAATAAAACCAAAAATTGTTTTTTAAAAGATTAAAAAAGTTGACTAGCCTTTAGCAAGACTAAGAAAAAAAAGAACAGATAAAACTTATTATTAAGATCAGAAATTAAAGAAAGAGCATTACTACTGAATTTACAGAAATAATTAGAATTATAACAGAATAAAATGAACAATTACACGCTGCAAAATTATATAACCTATGAAATGTACAGATTCTTAGAAACACAGAAACTACGAAAACTGAATCCAGGAATAGAAAATATGAATAGATTTAAAACAAGTAAACAAATGGAATCAGTAAATCAGTAAATCAGTAAAAAATCTCCCAACAAAGAAAAGCCCAGGACCAGATGGCCTCACTGGTGAATTCCACCAATCATTTAAAGAAAAAAAAAAAAAAAAAATCCATCATTTTCAAACTCTTTCAAAAAAACAGAAAAGGAGGGAACACTTCCAAACTCATTCAATGAGGTCAGCATAATCCTGATATCAAAGACATCACATGAAAGGAAAACTATAGACCAATATACCTTATCAATATACCTGGAAAAACTCTCAACAAAATACTAGGAAACTGAATCCAGCAGCATATTGAAAGGATTATACACCATAAACAAGTGTGATTCATACTGGGAAGACAAGAGTGGCTCAATATATGGCTAGTAAAACAGAAGACACATATAATAAAGTTTGTAGGAGCTCTGATCACAATAGTAGACCCTTCAAAACAGAGTAAATGTTCATTAGTGAAAGAGAGATTAGTTATCTGTGGTGTAGTGACATAAGAGAATATTATATAACAGTCAAAACAAATGATCTACTTTGACAAAAACTGTCAAATTAAGTAAAAATTCAAATATGGTACTTGTACTGGGGCTGCCATAACAAATTACCACAAACTTAGTGGCTTGAACACAACAGTTTTGAAAGCAAAAGTCCAAAATCAAAGTATCGGCAGGGTTGGTTCCGACTGGAGGCACTAAGGGAGAATTCATTCCATGCCCCTCTCCTAGCTTCTAGTGGCTGCCAGCCACCGTAGGCATTCATGATGCCAGTCTCGGCCTTCATCTTCACATGACATTTCTTCTCTCTGTATGTCTCTGTGTTATCTTCTCTTCATATAAGAACATTTGTCATTGCATTTAAGACACACCCTAAAACCAGGATGATCTCATCTTTGGATCCTTAATTTTATTACATCTGCAAAGGCCCTTTTTCAAAATAAGTTCACCTTCACGGATTCTACATGTTAGAACTTGCACACATATAAATTTTTTTCCCCCTGGGGCATAAGGAGTGGACTATTCAACTCACTACAATAACACTTTAATAAAATTTAAAGCAAAGTAAAAAAAAAAAATAACCACTTTAGAAATACATATAGATGCAATTAAACTACAGAAAAATAAAAGAGAGGGATGATTAACACAGGACCCATGACATTGATAGCTCTAGTAGGGGAAAACAAGGCATATCATGTTCAGATACAGATTATTATCAAGGTCCCAGTTTTACTTTTTGGTGGTAGGTCCATAAGTGATTATTATAATGTTAAAAACAACTAATTAAAAAGCTGAATGAAAGCAGACCATGAAAGGACTTATGATGTGAATGAATTAAAAAGTACTATAAAGAAAAACAAAGATGGATAATGTGATAGAGTGTGAGGTGTGAGGAGCTCTCTTACCTAGAGGGTCAGGAGATACCTTTCCATTGTCCAATGCACTGCAGAAAGAACTTTCTAATAAGCTAATCTTATCATGTACCTTCCTTCTTCAAAATTCTCCAGTATCTACCTTTTGTCTATGCAGAAAAGTAATGTAAACTCTCTGAATGTTAATACAAAGCTTTCTATGAACTGGCCTTTGTCTTTGTGTACAGACTCATGAACTTTGATAAGCCTTCTACTTGAGTTAGTATCTTCTAGATCAGAAATTCTTGCAGTTCTCCTGAACCACTTATGGTCTTTCATGCCCCAGGCCTGCAGTTATATTCCTTAAGAATTTCCATTATCTTCCTCTTCTAAGAAGTTCTAATTTCCCCAGGTGATTTAAGCATATCTTATCCTGTACTTCCAGTTGCTTATCCTACAATTATTTATTGAAAATCTATTGTATATTCTATGCATTGCATTCTGTAAACAGCTATATTGCAGTAATTACAATGCAATGTAATTATTTGCATGAATGTCTTCTTATTAGACTCTAAGCTCATTTATGACAATGTGTTTTCATCTTTCTTTCCAGAATCTAGACAATTTCTGATATATCATAATTAATCAATACGTATTTGTTGAATGAAAATTGTTGAATTAATGGTTTCTCCTACTGCTCTATGACTAGATTATAGTCCTAACCATTTCAAGGGTCTCAAAAATTTGCCTTTCATATAGTATAGTTTTTAAGAACTTGGGGCATCTGAAGCCAGATAAACCTGGATTAGAAACTCAGTTTCACTTTTTATTAGCTGTGTGATATTGGGCAATATATTTAGCCTGAAATCTTTTTTTAATCATCCATAAAATGGAGATGAAAATAGTACTTAGCTCTCTGAGCTGTAATAATTAAATCAGATGGGTGCATGTAAATCAGTCAGCATCATACCTGTATATAATTACTCCCATCTATTTCAATGAAAATCAGTGATATTACTAGCCTAGGCAACAAGTTGAACTTGGTTTGGAGATTCTGAAGATTGTATTGAAGTCAGGCACAGTAATACATATATGCCTTAAAAAAAAAAAGTCTTTTCTATCAACTGACCCACACAGTAACTTCCCAGAGCCATAGTAAGACACCATGAAATGCTATTTCATACCTACCTTTATTTGCAAATGGTATCCTCTAGCCCTGATCTCATTTACCTGGTGAACTCTAATAATTGTTATGGCCTCAGATCAAAGCTTTTCCTCTATTGGCTGAGTTTCCAAACAATCCAGAGCCCAGCTGAATAAACCTTGTACATATCTCTGCTAAAGCCTTTGTGTTTTTTTAATGCTATTTTATGCCAGGCACAGTTTCAGTCACTGAGAATGCGATCATAGATAAATGGGGTCTCTGTTCTCATGAAGCTTCCTCTAGTTAACAATCACAAATTGTGATGTTGCACATATTAGTTAAATAATATTTTCTATGAGATCATTAAAGTCCTTGAGGACAAAGGCAAATTATATTTCATCTTTAGACCTCTATTCAAAGCATAATTCAGAGCAAGTTGCTACTCAGCCCATAGTTACCAAATTTCCAAATGTAAAATCCTTCCCTTCCATAATTTGCTACATTCAGATGGATACACATAGAGTTTAAGATGGCTAGGTAGGGTCATGTAACTATAAACAGTGTTAGAATAAGTTCTAGCCATTAATGGACAGGAACTACTATCTTATATCTGAAAGACAGTCGCTCATCATTTATTTTAGGTATGGGCATCTCAAAGATACAGTGCTGTGATGGTTAATATTATGAGTCAACTTTGCTAGACCATAATTCTCAAGGATTTGGCAGACATTGGGCTCGGTGCTCTTCCATAAAGTAATGTAATCATGCGCCATTATGTGATTTTATGTGATCAGCCAGTCAGTTGAAAGGGGAGTTTTCTTGGGGGCGTGGTCTGCCTCCAGTATATAAATGGATGTTCTGGCAGAGTTCACTCTTTGTCGACCCTGCCCTCTTCTGGTCATTTGACCTCTGGTTCTTCAGACAAAAGCATGCAGAAGTCTCTGCTCTGCTGTCTGACCTGCAGATTATCGATTTGTCAGCACCTCCAACCCCATGAGCCAGGAGAGGTCTTCCCTTGCCGCCTGACCCGTGGATTTGGGGCTTGCTACCCACCCCACAATTGTGTGAGCCGTTTCCTCACAATAGTGTGAGGAATTTCCTTGAAGTAAATATCTCTATATACATTTATATATACTCTTCACTGATTTTGCTCTTCTGGAGAACACAGAGATTGAGGGAAGATTTGTTCACTAGATGTGCACTTCTAAGAATCATTCTATTTTTAACATGCAAATAGAAGTGTAGGATACTAAGACTTTAAAGGAGAATGAAAAAAGGTTTGTATTACTTAGCAGAGAATAGGATTAGTGAGAAATACTGTGTTTTCCACCAGATATATGATGTCAGGGAAGATTTAACTAAACTTTGTACCTATCATTTGTAAAAAAAAAAAAAAAAAACAGAAAACAAAAAATTGGTTAGTAATAAAGCCTGGTGGTGCGGTGGTTAAGAGCTCAGCTGCTAACCAAAAGATCATCAGTTCGATCCATCAGCCGCTCCTTGGAAACCCTGTGGGGCAATTCTAATCTTTCCTATAGGTTAGCTATGAGTCTGAATCGACTCAACAGCAACTGTTTGTTATCAGTTTGGAACTATCCAATAGATTTGTTACAGGAATTATAATAGATGGAAAGGAACAGAGAGGGGAAGCTTTTTAAATCTCAAAAGGACCTTGCAAATGTTGCTATAAGTCAGAATCGACTCGATGGCAACAGTTGTTTTAAGCTCCCTGAGGACAGAAATTTCTATTTTGTACACTCCTGAATCCCAGCCCTTAAATAGTATCTGACACAAAGTTGATAACCAAGAAATACTTGTGGAATATATTAAATATTTATGCTATTAATATATCTATGGCAGAGGTAAAAGGAAAAATTTTAAAAAATGATAGTTTATTTTTCCCATGTGCAAAATATTCAAACTAAATAAACCTTAAAATTCGAGAAGATTGAACAGTTCCTTAGTTTGTAAACTGGAAGAGATTTATTTTGTCAATTACATAAACAGGTAATTGCACTGCTACATCTATAAAGTCCAAATGTAAGTTTCCCTCTAGAATGATGAAAAACGGGTTGCAACTAGATATAATTTTCTTTCAGAAAAGAACTAGGCAGCATTTTACTTGCATCTAATTATTGTTTTTTCTTTGTAAAGATTTGCAAAACATCCCTTCATCTATTAAATTTTCTTCTGTGTCATCTTGATATTATCTATCATATTTAAAATCATTAACAGGTCGAGTCTTCAAAACAGCTCCGTGCAATCTGTTTTATAAAATTACTTTTGCCCTGTTCTGGTCTACAAGAATTTATTTAGTCTATGTCCCCGAAAGGGATCAAGTCACCCTACAAGCCTATACCATTATAGAGATAGAATCATCTAACTCTCTGCTTTCTTAAAACCAGTTTACCATGAGAAAACATTGCAAAGAATGGGAATTCCAGACACTTAATTGTGCTCGTGAGGAACCTGTATTTAGACCAGAGAAAGTCATTCAAACAGAACAAGGGGAAACTGTATGGTTTAAAGTCAGGAAACGTGTGCGTGAGGGTTGTATCATTTTACTATATTTATTCAATCTGTATGCTGAGCAAATAATCCTAGAAGCTGGACTACATGAAGACGAATGCAGCATCAGGATTGGAGGAAGACCATTAACAACCTGTGTTATGCAGATGACACAAACTTGCTTGCTGAAACTGAAGAGGACTTGAAGTACTTACTGAAGATCAAAAACTACAGTCTTCAGCATGGATAAAGAAAACAAAAATCCCCACAACTATACCACTAAGCAACATCATGATAAACACAGAAAAGATTGAAGTTGTCAAGGATTTCATTTTACTTGGATACACAATCAACACCCATGGAAGCAACAGTCAAGAAATCAAAGGACACATTGCATTGGGCAAATCTGCTGCAAAAGACATCTTTAAATTGTTAAAAAGCAAAGATGTCACCTTCAAGACTAAAGTGTGCCTGATGCATACAAAACTGGGAAATGAATGAGAAAGACTGAAGAAGAATTGACACCTCTGAATTATGATGTTGGCAAAGAATATTGAATATACCATGGACTGCCAAAAGAATGAGCAAATCTGTCTTGGAAGAAGTACAGCCAGCTTGCTCCTTAGAAGCAAGGATGGTGAGACTTCGTCTCACATACTTTGGACATGGTATCAGGAGGGATCAGTCCCTGGAGAAGGACATCATGCTTGGTAAAGTAGAAGGTCAATGAAAAAGAGGAAGACCCTCATGGAGATGGATTGACACAGTGGCTGCAACAATGGGCTCAAGTATAACAACGATTGTGAGAATGGTGCAGGACTGGGCAGTGTTTCTTTCTATTGTACATCGGGTCGCTATGAGTCAGACCCAACTCAACGGGATCTGACAACAACAACAAGAGAAAACCCTGGGTTAACCACAGTAAAGAGTATCAGTCGTCAATAAAGACTTCTAGATACTTATATCACTTTTACAAGTACTTCATGATATATTTTATTAAGTTGGAAATCCATTGAGAAAATACTTCTTCAAAGGCTTTGTGGTTCTCTGTGCATCTAAGTCTGGGAAAAAATGCATCTTTACAGAAAGATTTAAGCTGATTATGACGATAGAAGTATATTAAGAGCAACAATTTTTAGGATTGTGGTGGGCATAGTGGTGTCAGTCTCTCATAGATGAGTCCTGAATAATATGAAGCAAGGGTGAATTATTTATCATACCCAAGATAATGTGTGTTAGCATGTATCGCTAAGAATAAAATGGGCAGATAGAAAATGTTACTGTGGAAATGTCACATTTATTCCTTCAACAACCCTAGCCTGGCAAGGGTCCTTCTTATAAGTCAATTATTGCGGCAAGGGGGAAGCTACGTGCCTGTGTCCCAAGGCCTAATAATTTTATATTCTAATTTGTTTTCTTTGTCCAGAGAAAGTAGTGCTGCTCCTACTGGAGCAGACCTTGGTTGGAAGTCTGTAAGAATCTGACTAGACACATGGATTTCAGGGAGTAGCCTTATGTTTCTTTAGGTCATAACAGAAATTCTCAAAAGATGTTCATTGCCTCCACTGGCACCTCCCGGCTGTTAAAGTCAACAGTTTCAAGCAAAACTAATTACCTTTCCAGGGAATTTGACTTTATGGAAATTGAACTGGGCTACGTGACCCTCTTCTAGACTGTCTTTAAATGCCTATTAACTCTTTATTACTCTTATAATAAAACAAGTCAGTAAGAACTCTCAAACATCATACTGACCTGTTGAGTAGAAGAGTATCCCTTAACCAAAAGTGAAGAGATTCTGCGCAGAGGTCAAGTAGAGGTCACCAAACATAGTGAAACAATAAGCAACAAGTTTCTCTACCTCTTACAAAGTAGAGATAGCATAGAAAAAGGAAAAAAAAATTGCCATCCAGTTGATTCTGACTCATTGCTAGTCTACTTGTTTCAGAGTAGAACTCCATTCTATAGGGTTTTGGCTATAGGGTAATGGCTGTAATTTTATGGATGTAGTCAGGTATTCCTTTTGTGGTGCTGCTGGGTGGATTTGAACTGCCAACTTTTGGATTAGTAGCTGAGAGGAAACTGCACCACTCAGGGACCTCAGCATACAGAAAGAGTATTTGCAGGTAAAAAATGGAGCCAAGAAAGGAGCCGCCTGGGGGAGATATCCAATAAACACCCAAAAAATCCAATAAATATTTAGACTTGTGTAGTGAAAACAAGACCAAAAAGAAAAAAAAACTGGAATCTAACCCTAGCATAGTCACTAAGGCACTTTATGACTTTAGTAAATCTCTTCATTCAATGTTTATTTCCTCATTTCTAAGTAAAAGAAAACAATGAGCATATGGACAGCTTTGGAAAATAAAACAAAGCCAAGGAGCAAACAGACTGGGGTTATTTGTGAAAGACTAGTCAAATGATTATCACTTTTGGCCGCCAACTTAAATGTTGGGATTCGAGTTCACCCAGAGGAGCATCAGAAGAAAGGTCTGGCAATGTACTTCTGAAAAATCAGCAACTGAAATCCCTATGGAGCACAGTTCTACTCTGACACATATGAGGTCATCATGAATCAGAATCAACTCGACAGCAACTGGTACTGGTACAAGAAACCTTTATATTTCAGTTATCTCTTAAGCCCTTGGACAGTGCATTAGAAACATGAGTACTGAGCAGCATTGGTAAAGATGTCACTAATTTATTCACATGTGGTTCAATTATATTCGTGATTTACTCATTAAGAAGCAATGTATTGTAGAAATGAATCTACTTATATTTTCTTTTGATGAATTAATTTGTTTTCACTTCTCTGGAAATGCACTTTATAGAATTCCTCATATCCTGATATCGTGGAGGCTAGGGACTCCTCCAGAGCAGATCCTGGGTCTTATTTTTCTTTCTATTTCCTAGAACCCAGCAATTCACTGGTAGACAGAAGTCACAGAGTGTTTGCGTGCATGAATAAATAACTCTGGCCACCTGAAAATTAGTGGAGATGGAAAGTTATGTTATTCTGAACCAATGAGAGGGATGTGGGAAATGGAGTTATTTTTCAATTTGAACTTAGATGATGCAAAGTCTGTATAAGAACAAAGAATTCCATATGGCTTTACACATATCAGGGTAAATGATCAGTAAGTGAGTCTACTGCCTTAAAATTAATATACAAAAATGTCCAGAAAGTAAAACTTGCCTTTAAAGTGCATCATTGTGCAAAAGTAAGTATGGGTTACAGATATTTAAGTAAAATAGTCAAGTAATAATATTAATAAAGTACAAATAGCAATCTGTATTTTTCTATCATAGGTCTTAGCAGAGTTTCTCTTTCATTTGTTTAATTATTTATGTTTTGCTTTTCTCCCTTACTCACTGTATGCTCAATGGGTTCAGGGGCTGTTTTGCTTTGTTTGTCTCTGAATCTCAGTACCTAGTTAACACAGTGACTGGTACAAAGCAGACATTCACATACAAGCTGGGTAAATAGTCAATATGGTGGATAAATAAAGGGTTGGATAGTATTTTCTTATGTTTCATAAGTAACCAAAATAAAGAAACAATGACGGTATCCTGATTAGGAAAATTAAACATCTGTTTCTAAGTTCTAAGAAATTGTCTCAAAATCAATAAATACTCAAACTTGCATAGAGAAAGCACAACAGAAAAGATAGAATATTTTCCTAGCTTTTCACTAACTCACTTTATGAGCTTGGTGAGATCTTAAATTTCTCTGTGCTTATTTCTTTATTCGTAAAATAAAGATTTGCCAAATAATGATGCCTGGCATCATTCATAAAGTGAAAGGAAGTAGTGAAATTTAGATGAGAGGAGCTGGGAAAGATATCTGCCCTATCTAATTTAAAGAGTTGTCTGGGAGACTAAATTTTAGCTCCTACCACTTTAATGAAACTGATTTCTCAGTGATGCTTTCATTGCCGTAGGAACTAAAATTGTATCAATCTTGTTTATTGCTGTTATCTTCAGATGCCCATCTCAATGTCTGGAACAAGTAGACACTCAATAAATATCTGTCAATGGAATAATGAAAAATAATTGCTAAGTTCATTGTTCCTCTTTTCTCCCTTCTCATTCTCTTTAGTGTTCTGCAGCATTGCTGTTAGTACTGCTTCATCCTTCTTGGAATTCTCCTTGATAATGACACCTGTGACACTATATTGCATTTGTTTTACTCTCATTCCTTCATCCTTTCCTTTTTGGGTGTCCTAGATCTGCAAATACAGGTGCTACCCAAGGTGAAGTCATGATTTCCTCTCTGTATTCTCTAAATGTTATATATAGGCAACTCCAATGATTTCCATTATAAGTGTTACCCTGATAACTTCTAAATTTATATTTCTAACACTATTCTTTCCAACTTCCAAGGCCCAGTTGCATATTTCCAGTAGATTTCTAGATATTTCTAGTTGTTGGCCCAAAACGCATTTAAGTCAAATGGCCAAAACAGATTCATTATTTCCTTTTACTCCAAAACAAGTCTTCCTGTGTTACCTGCATCCTGAACATGATTATTGCTTCCAATGTTATTCCTTAAACCATCATAGATCAATCATCAAATCCTGTCAAATCAATTCTGTATTATCTTTCTTATCACACATTTTTCTATCCCTACTATCACTTCTTAATTCAGCCTTATTATTTATTGCTTGAAATTTTGCAGTTCCCTTTTCACTGGTGTCACACCTTGGGGTTCTCCCTCTGGTCCATCATTACCATGAATGGAAGGGAGAAGGAAACTAGCATAATGTGTACTAGAAATTATAATAGTTGATGGGAATATAAATATCAATAAATCTCTGTATTCTACTATCTAGTAGGAAGCACACATATACAAAATATTGCTAAAAAATGTGGCAAATCTAAAACCAAATTATGCCTAGTGTGCTATGGGGGAAACACCTTGATTTGAAACACAGTTCCTCTTCTACATGGAGCCAAGCTTTTTTTTTCTTTTTCTTTTTTCTTTTATCATACTCATGCATTCTGTTACTTAGGAGACAAAGGGAAATTTTATGGGCTAAGTCCAAGGACACAATTCAGCCAATGTTTTTCAGCCAGAACACCCATAAGGAAATCATTGGTGACCTTTGCTAGAGCTGTGTTAGTAGAGTGAGGATTAGAATAATCAGAAAGCATTGAGGTGACTTCTGAACTATGATTAAAGAAGTGGAGATACTGACTGTGGTAGATGCCATGATGCATTGCCATATATCCCATCAGAAATAAAATATTCTTCCCCAGGTACTTGCAGCACTTCCAGAAGTTGGGCCTCAGCTGTCAGCCCTCTTTAAAGATAGTCTCAGCTAAAGACAATTGTCTTGCCCAAGGTCATGCTTCCTTCCTGGGTTGCACATATTTAATGATTGATCAGTATAGGTGTGTAAAGGCCCAGTTCCATAAGTTCAACATGGGCTATTATAGATCCAGAGCTCCAGGACTTCCTATAGGGTAGTCTGAGGCCTTTGTTAGGGCTACGTCGCAGCTTACTTCTCTTTCTGTCCATTTTTGTTTCCTGCCCTCTAACCTCCACCTTATAAAGAGTGCTTTTCATGGAACCCAAATTGACATCTGCTGCCAGGAGTGCTCTAAAAATGAAAATGGAATTTTGGAGCTGAGAACCCCATTACTGGTAGCAGATAGAGCTCAGAATGCCTCTAGTACTTGGTATCGGTGAAACTGTTAAAGCTTCCTCTGATGGTGAACTGGGATGGTATAACAGTGGAAGAGAATGCATTAGCTGGGTTAATGTATCAGTTGTTTGAGGAATATCAGGAAAATAGTAACTCTAATGACAGTGGATTGGGTGTCTACTGTTAAACTCAATTTATGCTCTGGAAAGAAGCTAACAAAAAGCTGAGAATTATTAATAGGTAATTATAAACTAAGTATGAAAGCCAAAAAGATTTGTATCTCCTGCAGTGGATTGTAAGAGAAGATTTACAAGGCACAGGAATTAAGGTAAGAGTAGGTAAGCACCAGAAAAAAACAAGCTTCCAAGTCTGTTAATCTAAGGTCAAGCTGATAATTGAAAAAGAGTTAAACCTTGACTAATGGGATAGGGAATCTGGGTTGATTCATCTAAAAATCTTGAAACCCCATCTTCTGATGAATCATATGAGCCTGCAGAAGTAGCCCATTCCTCCTTATTAGAAGCTATCACTCACCCCTCCCACACACACACACTCCAGTGATTGAAGAGAACACAGAGGTCTTTCCCCTACAAGACAACATGCACCATCCCCCAACTAAGCCAATCACTAATGTTAAGTCAAGACATTACCCACTGGGAGAAACTGGGACTGCAATACAGGAAGGAAACCATTCCCAGAGAGAACTACAGGACCTAGTCTACGTGTTTCCACAAGACAGGAGAGTATGCACTTGGGTCTTGATTCTTAAAGGGCTGGATCAAGGGACGTTACACATATACTTGCATAAAAGAGAGTACATTGCTGTAGAAGCTCTCTCCCAGAATATAGGATTTAATAACCTGTTAAGAACCTTAGGAGATGGTGCAGGCACACTGCAAGATGGCTCCTAGAAATGTGGAAAAAGCATTGGACCACTGACCAAAAACACCAAACCCATTGTCATCGAGTTGATTCGAACTCATGGCAACCCCATGTGTTACAGAGTATAACTGCTCTATAAGGTTTTCCTTACTGTAATCTCTACAGAAGCAGATCATCAGACCTATCTTTCACAGTTTCACTGGGTGAGTTCAAACCTCCAACCTTCAGGTTAGTAGTCAAGCACAAAGCATTTACGTCACCCAGGGAACTTGGATAACACTAAGTGAGGTAAAAATGCTAGAAATGTCATGGTCAATGGAAGAAAAAAAAAAAAAAAGTCTCAGAAAACCAGGCATCATATAAGACCAGAAAACCTTCTAAAGTACAATATTCAGTGGGAGGGCCCAAATGATATTCCACTTACAAAAGCAATAAGGAAGGTGTTGGTGATAGAGGCGCAAGCATGACTAAGAAGTTAAAAAAAGTCTCATCACTGTAGGCCAGGACTCGTAGTAGAAAAGAACTTAACTGACCAGGCTTCCAGTAGAAATGGATATAACAGAACCCAAAAACAATATAGGCTAGGTGGCAGTGCTTACTTGTCAGAAGTAAGGTGGACTCAGTCACTAAGGTGAGTAGAAGATCATGGAGGCAACTAAAGTGGCCTGGCCCAATGAGAATTATAGAGATGTTAATAGAGCAAGGTTTTCATTAGAGAGAAATCAATAGTACTGCTCAATCTATACAATCAGAAGAAATCAAGGACAATGGTTAGGAGGCTGGCAGCAGTCATCCTCCAAAAAATGTCAGTATCTTTGTCTCTAGTTCCAGACCTCAGCCATATTTTGTACCCAAAACCCCAATACTGACTTGCCAAGTCCCAGGGAGGAAGGACATTGCAACCATATGTCTAAAGAATAGGATAAGAATTTCCCCAGTCCTTCCTCATAAGGTGTCTATGGACATTTATATCATTAAGTGTACATTTGGAAAAGTGGAATAATATCCAGACATTTTAAGGACTATTGGACTCAGGACCTGAAATGACATCAGTATCCGTGTAAGTGCCTACATTGGCTCTGGAGCATCCAGTGAAATTAGCTGAGGCTTTCGTTGTGACAGCATTGAGATATACTCTTCCCTCTAACCAATCTTCCTTTCTTTTCACACCTACAGATATTAATTGCAAGAGCCCTCTCCAATATACATCCTGCATACACTTTTACGTCTCAGAGTCTATTTCCCAGGGATCCCAACCCATTTGCTAACAACTGTCCCCTTCAGTCTGGGCTCCAGAACAAATACACACAGAGGGGACCTGAATTCAACCTGTAACCTGAAGCAGAGCTGCTCCACCAAACTCATATGCTAAATCAGTTAATACATAGCTCATTTACATACTCATGAGCATGAGAGTAAATACTTCTAAGAGACCAAGTTATGGGAGTCTTTTTCTATAAGCATTATTGTTGCAGTAGGTGACCAATACAAGAAATTTTTATTCCATATTTTACAAATGAGGAAACTAAGGCTCAAAACATATAGTAATTGGTCGGGTTAGCACAACTATTAAGTGTTAGAGAAAGGTTTCAAACTAATTCTGATCATGTGATACTACTACTTCTCGACAACTTTCTGTGGCTCCCCACTGCCAACTGAATGAGTTTGAGAGGTTGAAAGCACCTACCATGGCATCAAAGCCCTCTGGAATATGGTCTCAGTTTACTCATCCAGAATTATTTTGCAATTCATTCTTACAGCCTATGAACAGACTGGTCAGACTATTTCAAACTCCTTAAATATGTTCTGTGCTTTCAAACCTCTAGACATTGATTCAAGCCATACCCTCTCATGGAACATCATTCCTCTGATCCATAACAGTCAAGGGGAAAAAAAAAAAAAAAGCAGCTATATTACATGAAAACTTCTGAGGCTTTAAGAACAAAGAGTGATTATCCCCACCTTTGAATTACTGTGTTATTTATACTACTCTTATGACACGTTGCCATACTTCCCTGAATAATGGCACCAGATGGTTAAGTTCCCAAGAACAGTAGGACTTTATCTACCCTCTGCACATACTAGAGTCTACAAATAGTAAATTCTCAATAAATATGCTTCAAATAAATTATTGGTGGGTAACAAAGAGTTGTGAGAATAGACAAAAACTGTATGCAAATGTAAAATATCATCTATATTTTAAATTCTACAGAGTAAATAAATAAATAAAATGGACTATTAGGGAGACCTGAATGAAAACCCATGTTTCATTAGCTTGGCAAAATGTTTAAGTCTCAGAACTTCGGCCTACTCAATATAAATTGAGGATAATATATAACATATAGAGCTATCATGAGTACTGAATAAAATGTATATATAAAATTACGATCCAGAAGTTGCTCAAATAAATGTTAAGCCCCTGCCTCTATACTCTCCACTCCTCTTCTTTTTAAATCCTTTAACTTCCCTTTCTCCATAAGAACCTCTATATTGGAAATTTTTTTTTTTTTATGATTTCAAAATGTCGTGCATCAAAATACAGTAGCCCTTTTCTCTTTATATAAATGATTATAATTTTTCCATGATCTTTTGCAAATTATCTAACCTCTAGAGGCTATATTTATATATATACACATATATACAGTTTATAGAGCAAAAAAATCTGTACTAGATGATCTCTAATACCTTTAATACTTTTTGTAATTCTATTACAAAACAACGAGGTGGGCTTTGTGTGTTTAGTTGGATGTGGGAGTGCAGCTCATCCTCTATATTAACATATATTGATTCATAAAGAGTCATACTATGGACACTACTAGAAATGCAAAAAGAAAAAAAAAGTCATACTATAAGCTAAAAACAGAGTATCTCTAGGCCAAACCACAAAAAAAAAAAAAAAAAGGAAAAGAAAAAAAAAAAAGTTGCCTTCAAGTCAATTCTGACTCATGACTACCCCCCGTGTGTCAAAGTAGAAATGTGACCCACACGGTTTTCAACAGCTGAACTCTTCTGGAAGTAGATCACCAGGGTTTTCTTCTGAGGTGTCTCTGAATGAATTTGAATTGCCAATCTCATAGCCAAGGGCTTAACTATCTGTGCCACCCAGGCATTCTTACCTGTAGTACAGAGATAGACAAGTAACCATAACAATGTCATCAACTCATTCATTTCCCTTTGAGTTTATTTAGTTTGTGAGATGAAAACTCCAATCCACCACACTATATGTATTGTGGTAGAGCATGTCATGGGGATTTTTATTGCCTCTTTTCATATTGCTACCAAACTAGTCAAAGATTAAAAGCAATCACTCTTCGAGGATCCAGAGACTCTATTTCTCGAGTGTTTCATCTTTTCTTTTTTCCTTCCTTCCTTTCTTCCATTCTTTCTTCATCTCTTTTCATTTCTCATTAATAACCTCAGCATTGTATCATTCCAATGCCATCATATTTCATTGCTTTCAAGTGAATAGCTGGAAAAAAAAGGCTGATGCTCAATTTCTCATTAGATAGTTATTGTTTTGATAAACTTTGGATTTGAAAAATGACTCCTTCAAGATGAGGTGGCAGAATTAGCAACAGCCCTTAGCATAATTACTATTGAAACATAATAAGAGGAATTTTGGGCAATATGGCACTACAGATAGAAGCACCACACCATCCCTCCACAGCAAAGATCCAAAAAAGTAAGTCAAACAGAGACAAACATCAATCCTGAAACCCTAAGCATCAAACAAAGAGATAAAAACTCAGCCAGGCACCAAATGGAATAAGAAACTGACAGAGAACAGAGAGTGGGGAGAGATACATGCAGAGGTCCCCTATCAGCTAACGCAGCACGGATCCGACATCTTGGACTCCTGTCGGAGATCGACAAACAGGGGGTACGAGAAAGCACCTTCACGAAGTTTCCAGCAAGAGACAGAACAACTGATAACCAGCGATATAAGCTTTTCCAACCCCCACCCTTCTTCAACCCCACTCGGCTTCCTCTACTTCCTGCGGCCACAGTCTCTTGGCTGGGAAGTACCAGCTTCACCCCTGTGCTGCTTGGATTCCACCCACCAGCACTGGCTGGTTCCTTGAGTGTCATTTGTTGGTTGCTGGTGTTGCTTTTTTCCACTTCTTTTGGTTTCTTCCATACCTCTCACCACCTCCCCCTCCTTTCTCTGAAATACCTGGTTCTGTGTGCCATCTTTGCTTCTTCCTGAAAGGCTGCGAAACGTTGTTCAACTGTGGAACTACTTCCCGGCCCATGCTGCCATTCTGGTGGGATCCCCAGGGCTTTTTGTTTGTTTGTTTTGATTTGTTCTGTTTTGATCTGTTTGTTTGTTTTCTTTTTCTTTTCTCAGCTTGGGAGCCCATTCTAGCCAGACAGTACTGTGCAGCTTGGGAGCTATTCCCTCAGTCTTCACAACCATGCAGTGGGATCCTGTGAGCATTTCTTTTTTCTTTATTTTTTGTTTTTTTTTATTTGTTTGTTTTCTTTTCTTTTTCCCTTTTTGTCTTTCTTCTTTTCTCAGTTTCTTATCTCTTCCTGTCTGCTGAATAGCTGGTACTATGTGACACCTCTACCACTGTGTCATAGATTGAGTTGTGTCCCCCAAAAAAGGAGTGTATCAATTTGGCTGGGCCATGATTCCCAGAATTGTGTGGTTGGCCTCCATTTTGTGATTGTAAATTTATGTGAAAGAGGATTAGGGTGGGATCGTAACACCACCCTTACCCAGGTCACTTCCCTGATCCAACGTAAAGGGAGTTTCCCTAGGGGGTGGCCTGCACCACCTTTTACCTTAGAAGACAGAAAAGGAAAAGGAAGCAAGCAGAGAATTGGGGACCTCACACCATGAAGAAAGCAGTGCCAGGAGCAGAGTGAGTCCTTTGGACCGGGTCCCTGCACAGAGAAGCTCCTAGTCTGGGGAACACTGATGAGAAGAAGGCTGACATAGAGAGAGAATGCCTTCCCCTGGAGCTGATGCTCTGAACTTTAGCCTACTTTACTGTGAAGAAATAAATTTATCTTTGTTAAAGCCATCCACTTGTGGTATTTCTGTTGAAGCAGCACTAGATGACTAAGACACACTTCTAGCCAGGCTGCACTTCACGGCCTGGGAAAAACTTCCTCAGTCCTCGCAGGAGCATCAGTGGGATCCCTGAGGACTTTTCTTTTTTTCTTTCTTTCTAATTTTTATTTATTCATTTTTTTTACCCTTTTTCTTTTTTTTCTTTTTTGTTTTTATCCATTTATCAGTCTCTCATATGTCCACGCCAATGGCAACTTCACTTAGTACTTTATTTTGTTTGTATGTTTTTGACTCCTGTTCATCTCTCCTCTCTCTCCTCTTTCCCTTACCCATCTTAGCTCCACACGTCACAATTTCACCCCTCCTTCCTGCCTACCTGTGGCATGCACTGAACATCACACACCCAAGAGCACAGGCATGGCCCACCAGAACCTTCCCTTCACTGATTCCATGTCTGCCCTGTCAACCCTAGTATGTTCTATAAACAACCCATCCCAGCAACTCCCTTTCAGCTAGACCTGCCCTGCTGTAACACACCTTAGTGACTGACCCTGCCCATTGGAGAAGGAAGTGAAAAGTATTGTGCCCACAAATGAGCAAATAACAAGGAACATACAGCCCACCTGCTCAGACATAACCAAATAAAACAAAAAAGCAGGACAAAACAAATAAATCTACAATCAATAAACAAGGAAAATAACTACTGAATGTCCCAAAGACAGCAGACAATATAAAAACATATTAAAAAACAGGACAGGATGGTTCCAGTAGATGTCCAAAATAAAACACCAGATGACTTTCCAATAGAAGAAAATCCACTAGAACTACCTGATAGGGAATTCAAATCTCTAATACTCAGAGCTATCCAAGAGTTGAAGAAAAAGCAGACAAAAAAGAGGAAAAAATAGACAAATTCATAGAAAAGGCAGACAAATTGATGGAAAATACAGACTAAAAAATGGAAGAATTCAAGAAAATAATACAGAAATAAAATGCTAAAATGAATTCCAACTAGAAATCATACAAAACAATTAAAAATCCAAAAGATAAACAACAAGATTTCAGAAATGGACTGTGTCATAGAAGGGCTGAGGAACAGGTTTGAAAAGATGGAAGACGGGATCACAAAATTGAAGACGAACACTTGGATACAAATTTGTTTGTGGAAAAATCAGCAAAAAGAACAAAGGAAAATGAAGAAACCCTGGAAATTATGTGAGATTCAATCAAAAGCAAAAACTTGCGAGTAATTGGAGTTCCAGAATAGGGGGAGAAAACAAAAAACATAGAGAGGATCACTGAAGAACTGCTAACAGAAAACTTCCTCAATACCATGAAAGATGAAAAGCTGACCATCCAAGAAGCTCAATGAACCCCATATAGGATAGACCCCAAAAGAAAATCACCAAGGCATATCATAATCACACTTGCTAAAACCAAAGACAAACAAAGAATTCTGAGAGCAGCTTGAGAAAAAACAAAAAGTCACATACAGAGGAAAAACAATAAGACTAAGTTCAAATTATTTGGCAGAAACCATGCAGGCAAGAAGGCAATGAGATGACATATACACCTTGAAAGAAAAAAACTACCAGCCAAGAATAATATATCCTGCAAAACTCTAGTTCAAATATGATGGTGAAATTAGGATATTTCCAGATAAGCAGAAATTAAGGGACTATGTAAAAACCAAGCCAAACTTACAAAAATTATTAAAGGAAGTTCTTCGATCTGAGAACAAACAACATCAGACCACAGGCTGAATCTAGGACGCAAAATTGTTTCAGTCAGATACCAACCTAGGAAATAAATTCTCAAGGACTATCCAAAACTGAAAGAATTACAGTAGGAAACCAGAGAGTTAATCTGTGAATGACAAGAACATTAGAACAATAAAAGAGGGAATAAACGTGTAGGTATAGAACCTTTTATTAGAGAGGAAGGCAAGGTGACATCAAGTAATAATAGACTGGTTCAAACCTAGGAAGATAAGGGTAAATTTCAAGGTAACCCCAAAGAAACTTAACAAACCTACACATTAAAATAAAAAAGAAAAACATAAAGTCTCAGTAAAAACAAAACCTACAAAACCAAAAGAAAAGAAAAAAAATCCACAAATAAAAGGAATTCAGCACAGGAGAGTAAGAGGAGCAAAGAAAACAATAGCACCACAAAAAAAAAAAAGCACTACAAAATGACAGCAATACACTCACACCTATCAATAATTCCACTGAATGTGAACGGCATAAATACACCCACAAAGAGACAGAGAGTGACAGAATGAACAAAAAAATAGGATCCATCAATATGCTGTCTACAAGAGACACACCTTAAGAAAAAAGACATAAATTTGTTAAAGATCAAAGGATGATGTCACATGCATCTAGTGCTTCTATAACAGAAATACCACAAGTTGATGTCTTTAACAAAGAGAAGTTTATTCTCTCACAGTCTAGTAGGATACAAGTTTGAATTTAGGGCATCAGCTCCAGGGGAACGCTTTTTTTGTCATCTCTGGAGGAATGTTCATATGGTCAGACTTCCCTCAGTCTGGGAGCTTTGCTGTGCAGGCTTCTCAGGGCTAAAGGGTGCACTCTGCTCCCTGCAGTGCTTTCTTGGAGGTATGAAGTTCCCATGTCTGTCTGCTCTGTTCTCTCTTTTACACTACAAAAGAGACTGGCTCAAGACACTATCTAATCTTGTAGACCTCATCAGTATAACTGCTGCTAATCCATCTTATTGCATCATAGTCATAGAGTTTACAACACTTAAGGAAATCACATCAGATTACAAAATGGTATAAAATCATATAATACTGGGAATCATGATTCAGCCAAGTTGACAGATATTTTGTGGGGACACAATTCAATCCATGAGAGATGGAAAAAATATATCAAGCAAACAACTACCATAAAACAGCAGGAGTGGCAATACTAATCTCAGATAAAATAGACTTTAAAACAAAATCC
>NW_004444062.1:780892-807429 GCF_000243295.1 Trichechus manatus latirostris
CAACAAAGATACAGAAGACGTAAAGGGCACAATCAGCCAACTTGACCTCACAGACATATATAGAACACTCCACTCAACAGCTGCAAAGTACATATTGCTTTCCAAAGAACATGGAACTTTCTCCAGAATAGACCACGTCTTAGGCCACAGAGCAACCCTCAACAAGATCCAAAACACTGACATAATACAAAGTATCTTCTCTGAACACAATGCTGTCAAGGTAGAAATTAACAACAGGAAGAGCAAGGAAAAAAAAAAATCAATTACATGGAAACTGAATAACACCCCTCTTACAAACCACTGACTAATAGAAGAAATCACAGATGGAATAAAAAAATTCCTAGAATCAAATGAGAATGAAAATACCTCACACCAAAACCATTGGGACACAGCAAAGGCAGTCCTCAAAGGACAATTTATAGCAATAGATGCACACATCAAAAAAGAAGAAAGGGACAAAACCAAAACATTAACTACACAACTCAAACAAATAGAAAGAGAACAGCAAAAAAAGCCCACAGTCACTATAAGTAAGGAAATAACGAAGTTCAGAGCAGACATAAATGACATAGAGAACAGAAAAACAATAGAAAGGATCAAGAAAACCAAAAGTTGGTTCTTTGAAAGGATCAACAAAATCAAAATAACTCTGGCCATACTGACAAAAGAAAAACAGGAGAGGAAACAAATAACTCAAATAATAAATGAAATGTGGGACATTACAACTGACCCAACTGAAGTAAAAAGGATTATAACAGAGTATTATGAAAAACTATACTCCAAGAAATTTGAAAACCTAGAGGAAATGGATAAATTTCTAGAAACACTATCTACCCAGACTAACACAAAGTGATGTTGAAAATCTGAACAGATGTATAACAAGAGAAGAGATTGAAAGTTAATTAAAAAAAAACTCCCAACAAAAAAAAATCTCTGGCCCAGATAGCTTCACTGGAGAATTCTACCAAACATTCAGAGAAGAGCTTATACCAGTACTACTAAACTATTTCAGAACATAGAAAAGTGACACTTCCAAATTCATTCTACGAAGCCAGCATCACCCTGATACCAAAACCAGGCAAAGATGGCACAAAAAAAGAAAATTACAGACCAATATCTCTCATGAATATAGATGTAAAAATTCTAGCCAATAGAATTCAGCATCATATCAAAAAAATAATACACCACCACCAAGCAGGAGTCATACCAGGTATGCAAGGATGGTTTAACATTAGAAAATCAATCAATGTAATCCACCACATAAATAAAAGGAAAGAAAACAATCACAAGATCATCTTGATTGATGCAGAAAAGGCATTTGACAAAGTCCAATACCCATTCCTAATAAAAACTCTCAATAAAATAGATATAGAAGGGAAATTTCTCAACATAAAAAAAGGGCATCTATGCAAAACTCACAGCCAACATCATTCTTAATGAAGAGAGGCTGAAAACATTCCACTTGAGAACAGGAACAAGACAAGGATGTCCTTTATCACCACTCCTATTTAGCATTGTGCTGGAAATACTAGCTAGAGCAATAAGGCAATAAAAAGAAATAAAGGGCATCCAAATTTGTAGTGAAGAAGTTAAACTGTCCCTGTTTACAGATGATATGATACTATACATAGAAAACCCTGAAGGCTGCACAAGGAAACTACTGCAACTAACAGAAAAATTCAGCAGAATAGAGTGATACAAGATAAACATTCAAAAATCAGTTGGATTCTTATACACCAATAAGGAGAACGATGAAAAGGAAAACAATACCATTTGTAATAGACACTAAAAAAAGAAAATACTTAGGAATAAATCTAACCAAGAATGTAAAACACTTATACAAAGAAAGCTACAAAACACTACTGCCAGAAACCCAAAGAGATCTACATAAATGGAAAAACATACCATGCTCATGGATAGGTAGACTCAACATTGTGAAAATGACAATTCTACCCAAAGCAGTTTACAAATACAATGCAATCCCGATCCAAATATCAACAACATTCTTCAAAGAGATGGAAAAACTAGTCATTGACTTTATATGGAAAGGGAAGAATCCCTGGAGAAGTAAAGCACTATTGAAGAAGAAGAAAAGTAGGAGGACTTCCACTATCTGACCTCAGAACCTACTATATAGCTACGGTAGTAAAAACAGCCTGGTACTGGTATAAGGACAGATATATTGACCAATGGAACAGAATTGAGAACCAAGATGTAAATTCATCCACCTACATAAAACTGATCTTCAACAAGGCCCCAAAGTTCATCAAATGGGGAAAAGGCAGTCTTTTTAACAAACAGTGCTGGCAAAACTGGACGTCCATCTGCAAAAGATTGAAACAGGCCCCACGTCTCACACCATATGCAGAAAATAATTCAAAACAGATCAAAGACCTAAATATAAAGCCAAAAACTATAAAGTTCATCGAAGAAAAAATAGGATCAAGTATAGAGGCCCTAATACACACCATTAATAGGATACAAACCTTTATCAACAACACACATACTCCAGAAGATAAGCTAGATAACTGGGATCTTCTAAAAATTAAACACTTGTGCACATCAAAAGACTTCACCAAAAGAGTAGAAAGAGAACCTACAGACTGGGAAAATCTTTTTGGACAGTACAAATTAGACAGAAGTCTAATCTCTAAATTCTACAACAAAATCCAGCACCTCTACAACAAAAAGACAAATAATCCAATTTAAAAATGGGCAAAGGAAATGAACAGACACTTCATCAAAGAAGACATTTAAGAGGCCAACAGACACATGAGGAAATGCTTGCTTTCACTAGCCATTAGAGAAATGCAAATTAGAACCACAATGAGATCCCATCTCACCGTGGCATTACTGGCATGAATCAAAAAAACTGGAAATAACAAATGTTGAAGAGGCTGCAGAGAGATCGAAACTCCTATGCACTGCTGGTGGGAATGCAAAATGATACAACCATTTTAGAAAATGATATGGTGCTTCCTTAGAAAGCTAGAAATAGAAATACTGTATGATCCAGCAATCCCACTCCTAGGAATATATCCTAGAGAAATAAGAATCATCACATGAGTAGACACATGCACACCTGTGTTCATTGCTGCATTGTTCACAATAGCAAAAAGATGGACAACCTAGATGCCCGTTAACAGACGAATGGATAAACAAACTATGGTACATACACACAATGGAGTATTATGCAATGATAAAGAACAATGATGAATCTGTGAAGCATCTCATAACACGGATGGAACTGGAGGACATTATGCTCAGTGAAATAAGTCAATCACAAAAGGACAAATATTGTATGAGACCACTACTCTAAAAACTCATGAAAAAGGTTATTCACAAAAAGAAACAATCTTTGTTGGTTACGAGGGATGGGAGGGATAGGGGAAAATACTAAATAGACAATAGATAAGTGTTAACTTTGGTGAAGGATGAGACAGTACACAATACTGAGGAAGCCAGCACAACTTGTACCAGGCAAAGTCATGGAAGCTCCATAGACACATCCAGACTCCCTGAAGAATTACTAGGCAGAGGGCTGTGGGGACCATGGTCTCAGGGAACATCTAGCTCACTTGGCATAACATAGTTTATAAAGAAAATGTTCTACATTCTACTTTGGTGAATATCATCTGGGGTCTTAAAAGCTTGTGAGCGGCCACCTAAGACATTCCACTGGTCTTATCCCATCTGGAGCAAGGGATAATGAAGAAAACCAAAGACACAAGGGAAAGATTAGTCCAAAGGACTAATGGACCACAACTACCACAGCCTCCACCAGACTGAGTCTAGCACAACTAGATGGTGCCCGGCTACCACCACTGACTGCTCTGACAAGGATCACAGCAGAGCGTCCTGGACAGAGGTGGAGAAAAATGTAGAACATAATTCTAACAAAAAAAGACCAGACTTACTAGCCTGACATAGACTGAAGAAACCCCAAGAGTATGGCCCCCAGACACCCTTTTAGCTCAGTAATGAAGTCATTTCCGAGTTTCATGCTTCAGCTAAAGATTAGACAGCCGCATAAAACAAAACGGGAGTAATGGGGCACAATAGTCCTGGGACAACGACTAGAAGGCAGGAGGGGACAGGAAAGATGGTAAGAGGGAACCAAATTTGAGAAGGGACAGTGTTGGCATGTTGTGGGTTTGTTAAACATTGTCATAAAACAATAAGTGTACTAACTGTTTAATGAGAAAATATTTGTTCTGTAAACCTTCATCTAAAGTATAGTAAAAAAAAAAATTAAAAAAAATAAAAAGAAATAGAAAATCAGTTAATACTCTCCTGTTGTAATCAGTTAATTAGGTCAGATTCAGTGAAGAGTTATAAATAATCATTATAAACCTACCACCTAAAAAAATGAGGAACGAAGATTTTGTGTGTCTCTGTCTATTCATTTGAAATAATTCACTACCTGAAAAAAAAGGCACCTTTGAAAATGCAAAAGGAAACTGCACCCTGAAGTTTTATGCTTTTTCATTAATATTCTAATCTTTGAAAATATGGTACTGGCAAATAGGCTTTATGAGAAATGAGGGTTTAATAAAATCCACTATGAATTGTATTTTAAACTTTTCAGTTCATCTCATAAAAAGTAAACAATGGGAAAAAAATGCTGAGCAAGTGCACCTTGAAAATTAACAATTTTTATTGGCAATGAATGACAGCCAAAAGGGAAAGAAGAAAGTATAAAGATGAAATTATACAAAACACTATAAAATGTTAATAATGTGAATAGACAGAAACATTCTACTAAAATTTATGTGAAAGCATAACTCTTTTTCCAAGGAAAATGAACTCTTTTGATCTACGTTAGTTCTTCCTGGTACTACCTCTAAAATTAGAATTTCAAAATAGTTTGCTCAGATTGAACTAGTGGGATCACAAGGGTATGATGTGTAACACCTTAAACTTTTTACTCCTGTCTCATGACCATACCCTACTTGTCCTTAAATCTTGTAGCAAACGATAAAATATTCAGAATGCAGAAAGTTAGCTGGTAATGTGTCCAGACTTTTTCCCATAAGAGATTAATGTTTCCATCTGCAAAAGTGAATCAGTGAGATCTCCAAATGCTCTGGATGTACAAAATGCTGAAATGCTGACAAAGCACTGCATAGTATTTCTGTTTGAAGCTTAGACTCAAGATGAAACATATAGACAACAGACCACTGCCCCCAGAAAACTCTAGTCATGTCAGAACTGTGTCTAAGAAGGTCAAGTTGCCAAATAAATGAAGGAGAATGTCTTCATTATCTAGTGCTGCTAAAACAGAAAATAACATAAGTGGATGGCTTTAATAAATGGAAACTTATTCTCTTGCAGTTTAGGAGGCTAGAAGTCCAAATTTAGGGCACCAGCTCTAGGGGAAGGCTTTCCCCATCAGCTCTGGTGGAAGGCCCTTGCCATCAATCTTCCCCTCCTCTAGGAGATTCTCAGAGCAGGGACCCTGGGTCAAAGGACACTCTGCCTCTGGCTCTACTTGCTTGGCGGTAAAGAGGTCCTTTTCTTCTTTGCTCAATTCTCTTTTATATCTCAAAAGAAGAAGGACTCTGAGAGACAAAATGGGGCCACATAAACCAAAGACTCCATCAGGCTAAGACCAGAGGAACTAGATGGTGCCCAGCTACCACCAATGACTGCCCTGACAGGGAACACAACAGAAAGTCCGTGACGGAGCAGGAGAAAAGTGTGTTGCAGAACTCAAATTCTAGTAAAAAGACAAGATTTAGTGGTTTGACTGAAACCGGAGGGACCCCAGAACACATAGCCCCTGGACTCTGTTAGCCCAAACTAAAACTATTCCCGAGGCCAACTCTTCAAAGATTAGACTCAAATATAAGACATAAAATGATACTCATGAAGAGTGTGCTTCTTAGCTCAAGTAGATACATGAGACTAAATGGGCAGCTCCTGTCTGGAGGCGAGATGAGAAGGCAGAAAGGGACAGGAGCTGGTTGAATGGACATGAGAAATCCAGGGTAAAAAGGAGTGTGTTGTCACATTACTGGGAAGGCAACTAGAGTCACATAAAAATGTGTGTATAAATTTTTGTATGAGAAACTAACTTGAGCTGTAAACTTTCACTTAAAGCACAATAAAATGAATGAATGAATAAATAAATAAAAGACTGACTCAAGAAACAACATTATCCTATAGATTGAGTCCTGTCTCCCTAACATAACTGCCTCTAATCCTGCCTCATTAACATCATAGAGGTTAGGATTTACAACACATAAAATAATCACATCAGATCACAGAACGGTGGACAACCACACAATACTGGGAATCATGGCCTAGCCAAATTCACACACATTTTTGAGGGAAACAGTTCAATTCATAACAAAGGGAAGAAGCTTTTGTCATGCATTTGTGTTTAGTTTATATATCTAGCTTGTGTAATTTTTATGATATCACTAGTACATGTAACTTGTATGAAAAGATTACAAGGCCAGTGGGAAATCTGGGATCTTTGAAATAAACTTTCAATAACCTGCCACTTGTGTGGTTTCACATGAAAAAGCAGGGGTCAGGGTCACTCCCAAACTCTGAGATGATGTCCTTGAACTAGAGCAGAAGAGCGTGGACCCAGAAATAGTAAGAATTTGTCCTGCTTTTAGCTAAAAAAAAAAAGAAAGAGTTATTGGGGGGTAAATGCAAAATGTGTCTTGGTGTCACATCAAGCAGCCTCCCCAGGAATTTTGTGAGAACATCGACAAATTTGACAAAGACAGCTTCAGAACTTTATTGCTGACAATTAAGAAGTGCTGAGAGACACTGGTGTGAAACTGCAACATTAAGGATCTGAAGCTGCAAAAGCAGCTGTGCCAGGCCCTGGCTCAGCATTTTCCCTTCCAGTGACCTCCAAGCCATCATCATGAGCTTAATGGAAAAGTTGGTGAGGGTGGAGCAGCATAAATGGCATTCATTCAAAAGGCAATGACCACCAGAAAATGGCATCCACTACTTTGGAGAAAGTCGCTACAGACACCTGGGGAGAGTGGAGATGCGTGTTTTCTCAACAGATAATATATTAGTCATGTGTGAGGACAATTTTGAATTACTCAACCCGAGTTCTAATTCCAGTGCAGACATTTACTAACTATATTAGTGTGGGCCACCTACTTTGCCTTGTTTAGCCTGGCACGCATTTAGAGTAGCAGTGTTATGAATTGAATTTTGTCCGCTCTAAAGATATATTTAACTCCTAACCCCTGAATCAGTGAACTTGACCCTGTTTGGGGATATAAGAGTTTTCTTTGTAGATACTGTCTGTTAAATTAATGAATCATATTGTTGTAGGGCGGGTACTAATCCCAATAATTTCTGAGTGGCATTTTATAAAAGAGAAGAAAAGACATGCTAATAAAGTTAAACACACAAAGAGAGACAGCATCTAGGTACATATATAAAAAGAGAGAAAAAAAATCCACAAATATTTTTCTGACAAAATTCAAAACTCTAATTATGGACACTTAAATTTCAATATTGTCATAAACTATTATTCTCCTTTTGATTTTCAACCACTTAAGAATGTGAAAACTACTCTTTATCTTATGGAGTTTTCAAAAATAGCTTGTCATGGATTGAATCGTGTCCCCAAAAAATATCTGTCAGCTTGGCTAGGCCATGGTTCCCAGTATTGTGTGATTGTCCACCATTTTGTCCTCTAATGTGATTTTCCTATGTGTTATAAATTCTATCTCTATGATGTTAAAGAGATGGGATTAGTGGCAGTTATGTTAATCTACAAGATTAAGTTGTATTTTAAGCCAATCTCTTTTGAGATATAAAAGAGAGAAGCAAGCAGAGAGACATGGGGGATCTCATACAACCAAGAAACAAGAGCTAAGAGAATAGCACGTTCTTTGGACCCAAGGTCCCTGTGCTGAGAAGCTCCTAGGACAGGGGAAGATTGATGACAAGGACATTCCCCCAGAGCTGACAGAGAGAGAAAGAGAGAGCGCCTTCCCCTGGAGCTGGCACCGTGAATTTGGACTTCTAGCCTCCTAGACTGTGAGACAATAAGTTCCTCTTTGTTAAAGCCAACCACTTGTGGTATTTCTGTTATAGCAGTACTAGATAACTAAGAGCTCATGGGCCAGATTTGGCCTGTGGGCTGTAATTTGTTGTTGTTGTTAGGTGCCATTGAATCAGTTCTGACTCATAGCGATCCTACATACAACAGAATGAAACACTGCCTAGTCCTGCACCATCATCACAATCTTAGTTATGCTTGAGCCCATTGTTGCAGCCACTGCATCTACCCATCTTGTTGAGGGGCTTTTTCTTTTACACTGACCCTCTACTTTATCAGGCATGATATCCTTCTCCCAGGACTGGTCCCTCCTGATAACATGTCCAAAGTATGTAAGATGGAGTCTCGCCATCCTTGCAAACTTGCATCCAGAATTCTGCCTTTACTTCTTCCAAGACAGAGTTGTTCATTCTTCTGGCAGTTCTATAGTTTGCCAACCTCTAATTTAGAGCATAGCCTGGCTCATAGTAAGTTATCAGCAAATGTTACAAGTTATTATTGGACATAGATGCTGTCCAACTAGGACCTCTTGCTGATCTGTCAAGTCACGGTAAGTAACAGATATTCATCTGGACACCGCCCCGAATACTCTGAATCAAACATGCAAATGTGTGGAACATGCATTTTAGTATAAATATCTGAAACAACTTTGCATTTATTTCTTCCACAAACATGCATTAAATACAACTATGCATCAATCACTGTATACCACGGACAAAAACATTAAAAAAGATAATGTCCTTGTGGTGGAATTGATTACAAGGCAGGAGTAGAGATAGGTGTATAAATAGATACAGGATAACTGGATGTGACCAAGCAGCAATTTCACAGTTGAAGGTTTGAAAAGGAACATTGTTTGGAGCATAAGCCATAAAGGCTTCTTTTTCCAGAGAAATATGAATTTTCAGACCAAAATAAGAAGTTAAGACCAATTAAGCTCCATCAGTAGAATTTTAGACTTGAGCCAGTTATTAGAAAGGCAGGATTTAAAAATAATTTCCTCTATTCCTCAAACAACATTTGAGCAATAAGAGAGCTCAAGCAGAGGATTAACTTTGGAGATGAGGCTAGATAATCTTTCTCACTCACAGAAGGGAAAGAGGGAGGATATATAAAGATAAAGATAACTGGTTTTAAGGGTGAAAAGAGAAAAGACAAGGTTGTTGGGGTTGGACAGTTCTCAGGAAGGAAAGAAGGCTATTTGTCTGCACTGAGTAATGAGTGAAACAAAAAAGCTTAAATTAGACTCCTGCAGGGTATATGTTAGAAAATTCAAGAAAGACAAACCTCATCACTGATAGCAATGCTTAGGTTAGAGAGCTGCAAAGTCATTGAAACCACTTGGTAGAGTTGGATGAGTAAATCCAGAGTAGATGACAAAGATCCAGACCTCAGCAAGCATGTTGTTGTTGTTAGGTGCTGTCGAGTCGGTTCCAACTCATAGTGACCCTATAAGACATAGTAGACCTGCCCTATAGGGTTTCTAAGGAGTGGCTGGTGGATTTGAACTGCTGACTTTTTGGTTAGCAGCTGAGTTCTTAACCACTATACCACCAGGGCTCCTCAGCAAGTATAGAAGGACACAATGGAAGATCAAGGAAAGAAAGAGTTTAAGCTTTTGAGTATTATTGATCTCAATGTAGCTAATAAGGTTGCTCATCTGTATAGGGAGGCAAGTGAAAGCAAGACATGATTAATGAAACAGTCCAAAACCAAAACCAAACCTTTTGCCATCCAGTTGATTCTGACTCATAGTGACCCTATAGGACAGAGTAGAACTGCACCAGAGGGTTTCCAAGGCTATAAATCTTAATGGAAACAAATTGCCACATCTTTCTCCTGTCAAGTGGCTGCTGGGTTCAAACCAATGACCTTTTGGTTAGCAGCAGAGCACTTAACCACAGCACCATCAACACCCTCTAATGAAATGGTCAGGGAGATGAAATAAATGAGCAACTAGAAATGAACAGAAGACAGCAGCAAAGAGGGCCTGCAGTAACTAGAGTATGTAAACCCTGGCTAAATGAATTTAAATAAATAAAAAATAATGCTAGTATTACTAAACAAAACACGTGGATTTGATTATGACTTGCAATTCTAGATCCTTGGATTGGAAAAATAGGTAGACATTAAGGGATTTGAGTCTATCCAGAAGATAAGCAGAAAGTTAATTAAAAGGATGTGGAATGAAAATTTGGAAGGAGGTGACGTTGTAGTCAGAAAAAAGAAAATCACACTTTATCTGAAAATCTAAATTTAGCTCATGTCCTGTTTTTATTCCGAAATTCTAGTTACACGTCAAAGGTAAAGGAATTTTGCAGATGTAATTAAGTCTCTAACCAGTTGGCTTTGAGTGGTCCTAACTTAATCAGGTGAGCCCTTTAAAGAAAATAACAAGTTAGAGAGATCGTTCTGCTGCCTTCCAGGGAGAAGTAAACAGTAATGTTGTGAAATTCCTATGCCACAAATTCTAAAGATACTGAGAATAAAGCAAATGTCATTATTTTCCTGACAAGTGACCCACCAGCATTTCTACGATGACAACAGCATCAGAAATTCTTACTTATCCCTGTACCTTTCCTCTTTCCTTTAAAGGAAAGAGATTATAATTGCCAATAAATCTTGACTAAACATGAAATGGAGACCCTGGGTGGAGTAAATGGTTAATGCCCTAGGCTACTAACCAAAATATTGGAGATTCAAGTCCACCAGAGGTGCCTCAGAAGAATGGTCTGGTGATCTAATTCCAAAAAAAAATCAGACATTGAAAACACTATGGGGCACAGTTCTACTCTGACATGCATGGGGTTTTCATAAATTGAAGTCAAATCAACTGGCAACTGGATTAACTGGTTAAACATGAAATAATACTCATCTCAGGTATTTAACAGCCCTGTACAGAGTTCTTAACAAATCCTCCAACAATTCTACAAGACAGAGAATATTATTTTCATTCTACTAACGAGAAAACTAGAATCTGAGAGACTGAATGACTTAATCAAGGTCACACTGATAGTAAATTGTGAATTTGGGATTAGAAGCTAGTATGGTCTCTCATAAGGAGCCCTGGCAGTGCATAAGGAGCCCTGGCAGCACAGTGGTTAAGCACTTGGCTGCTAAACCAAAAGTTTGGTGGTTGGAAACCACCAGCCACTCCACAGGAGAAAAGACCTGGCAATCTGCTCCCATAAAGATTACAGCCTAGGAAGCACTATTTGTCAGTTCTACTCTGTCCTATAGGGTCACTATGAGTCGGAATCAACTCAAGGGCACACAATAACAACATGATCTTTCATCAGAGCCTGTGCTATTACTATTGAGAAACAAGGCATCTCATCAAAACATAGTCATCTTCATCTCAAACCCTCATCCCTGATCGACCCACAGAACATGCAGTGGTCTATGACTGAACCTAACCATTAACATTATTCTTATAATATAGGTTAGCAATGAATCTTACCTGTAGGCTAGATGATTTTTAAGTAGTCTGACTATCCTCCAGAGGTACTCAATATTCCTCAATATACATGTATAAAGGCATCATGCTTGGTAAAGTAGAGGCTCAGCAGAAAAGAGGAAGACCCTCAATGAGATGGACTGACACAGTAACTGCAACAATGGGCTTAAACATAGCAATAATTGTGAGGATGGCACAGGACTAGGCAGCACTTCGTTCTGATGTACGTAGAGCCTCTGTGAGAAAGAACAACTCGACAGCACCTAAGAACAACATACACTTGGAAGGCCAGAAAGTGGCAAATTTCTTTTCCAAAGAATGTTTCCACTGAGGTTGAAAAATAAGGGCCAGAGCTTGCCTAGTTCCATGAAGTTTTCACTTTCTGGATATAAAGAGAAATGTTATAAGCTTTGAAAAGAAAAATTACAAATGGCTTGTGCAGCCAAGGATAACAGCTAATACATGCCCAGTGCTTAATTATCTTTAGCATATTAATAATTGTGTTCACAACTTAAGAAAAAAAAAGATTATGTTTTATATATACTGTATTTCTAATTCTTGATTTACAATTCTTTAGGACAAATGGATAGTTTTTGCAACATTTGCTCTGGTAGGCAAATTGCTTAAAAAAATTGATGAGAAAACTATTTTGAATATAGAAGTCATTCAATAATACTGTATCACATTTTATCAAGTCCAAGGAGTGGTGATATTGATTTCTTAAGATTTTTTTTTACTAAACATATCTTATCCTTTAAGTAAATTTTAACTAGTATGGGAAACATGTCTAGCAGGGTATTGATATCTTGATAATACTTTTCCTGTGTGTAGTTATTTTGTAGTAATACGATATGTATATATATTTCTTTCAAGGGCTTATATAATGATTAAAAGACCACAACAGCCTCAAAGGAAACCCTGGTAGCATAGTGGTTAAGAGCTATGGCTACTAACCAAAAGGTTGGCAGTTCAAATCCACCAGGTGCTTCTTGAAAACTATGGGGCAGCTCTACTCTGTTCTATAGGGTCTCTATGAGTCAGAATCAACTGGACGGCAACTTGTTTGTTTTTTTTTTTTGGTAGCCTTGAAATAAAAAATTAAACCAACATACATACATCAAATAATAAATATGTATATGCACACATACATTTTTACATACATATATCTCTGTGTGTTTGTGTGTGTGTGTGTATGACTTTCGAGAGAACTTTTGCTCATCTAATGGGATTTTGGTGACTGGTAAAAATTTGCTTTGTCTCGATTCTCCATCCAAGTCTGATTTAAGCTAAAACAAAAGAATGCAATGTTCCTGAGGGCAGAGATTTTTGTTTTATCTGATGGATCACAACTGCAAGAGTAGTAGGTACATGCTTGGGAAGAAGTAGATACATGCTGAATGGATATGATAAATAAATCTCTTGAAATGTGATTACTTTTCCATATGTGCAAACTTAGAATAGGAAGAAAATACTCGAAGGTGATAGCAACACACCTAGCTGCAAAATGAAAAAAGGAACTAAGTTTGCAGGCTTTCCTCCTTCCAGGTAAAGGTTTATTCTATTTATTTTGTTTCAATAGGAAGCATCATGAGATATATATTAAAGGTAGGATAATGGCAGAGTGTGTCTTTCTTAAGGATGAAATGAAAAATTTTAAGTATCTTTGGGGTCATTTTAAATAATAGCGAGCTTGAGTATTGACGGATAATTGACTTTTTTTTTCCCCTGTTCATCAAATTGTTATTAAATGTTTTGAAATCAAGGCTACCATTCTGAATGAGTCCTCCTATGTGTTAGGTATAGTTACTGCATCATATGATAAAATCTTAATTCTTCAGATGAAGACAATACCATCCATTTACCTTGTAAGCATGTACAACACTAGTCTCTATCCTAATGTGAAAGCTACATCAATATAATTAAGCAATTACAAGCAAGTTGTTGTTATTAGTTGCCATCGAGTAGATTCCGACTCATGGCGACTGCATGTGTGCAGAGTAGAACTGTTCCGTAGAGTTTTCAAGGCTGTGACCTTTCAGAAGCAGATCACTAGGCCTGTCTTCCAAGGTGCCTGTGGGTGGCTTCAAACCAGCAACCTTAAGCTAATAGTTGATCACTCACCCATTTGCTGCACCCATGGACTCCACTTACTTACAAGCATAGTACTAAATAAACAAGGATTGAAAAAAACAAGAAAATATTCATCTGCACTTAAAGGACATACTCTTCTGTCTTCAGAAAAATATTGATAATAATTTCATTATGAACCTTTATTAGGGTTTTGAGTAAGGTGCTAAAACCTACTTAGCCTGTATGCATTACTGCAGAAAAAATAAGAACACTTAATTATATCCTTTTCCAAAAAAATTACAAATATTGAACCACTAAGTTTCCCTAATGCCTTAATTATTCAGTGTTGCAAATTATTTCCTGGAATTCTTTTCAAATATATTTGTGGTGAATTCATTGAGGAAGCGTGTTTCATTGGTTAGATCATGAGAGACTCATTTCAAAAAACAGAAATTCGATCTAGCACTAATTGGATGATTAACCCCATAAAACTGTTTTAATGATCAATATCCTGCCACTCTGCTAATTTATCTAAGGAAACAACATGGGACTGATGAGTCAGAGGCATGAGTCAGAACTGTTAGCCTGTATGTGGTTGTGGAATCTTGCAAACAATTATTTCATTTCTAGACACCACTTAGATAAATAATGCATAATGTTATAACCCAGTATGAGACTCAAAATTTTGACTTAGGAACAGCTTTGTTCTTTTTTCGCAGGACAATTAGTATCTGGTTAGATGCCACTGTGAATGATGAATTAGTACCTAATATGTTATGTGAGTTCTTTTCACCTTTTCACTTTGGTGCTTTGATGCACATAATTTTTTTACGACCTCTTGAGTAAATAGTAGTACAAATGCATTCAAGTACCATGAAAACGGCCTTGGGATATAAGCCTAAAGCCAGACTTTTTCTGCATCACAGAAGCAAATGGGATATCTCGCAAGAAAGAAGAAATCAGAAAGCCTGGCTTTCAGGGTTAACACCAAGATCATGGTATTTTATTGAGGACATTTCCTGAATATGAGAACTAGTTTCCACTGACTTTCCTGTGGATTTCTGTGCTGCTGTACATATGCCCTTATTATTGCTTAGGCTTCAAGTTTATGTGTCCGCAGACCCGTATTAAAAATATATTATCTGTCAATCCATGTGTTGGGGGAGAAACGTTCAGGCAAAACTTCCTTATGCTATAAAAAGAAATACAGTGGCTAGAGCTCCTGGGGAATTCCAGTCTTCACAATAAATTATAACGCTGAGCTCAGACCACCACAAATTTCTTTCTACTGATAAGGCACATCACACTGTTACTTCCAGATATCACTCCCCAGTTATTGAGATGAAAACCATGTGAACTCCAAGAAGTGGCATTTATCTTGAACAGCTCAAAATAAAGGGCTAGCAATATCCATAGGTTTCAATTCCAGCATCAGCAGTAAGTGCCCACATAACTGGTTAATTAAAGTGTCTTAGTTAAATAGTTATAACAGAAATACAACAAGTGGATGGCCTTAATGAACAGAAATTTATTTTCTTACATTTTAGGGGGCTAGAAGTCCAAATTCAGGGCACCAGCTCTAGGGGAAGACTTCCTCTCTCTGTTGGCCCTGGGGGGAGGTCCTAGTCTTTTTTCAGCTTCTCTTCCTTGGAGGTCTTCGTGTAGCATCCCGTCTATCTTTCCCCATTTGCACTTCCTTGCTTCTTTGCCTAATCTACTCTTTTTATCTCAAAAGTGATTAATTTAAGACAGTCTCTACATTGATATGGGCTCACTGACATAACAAAGAATACCCTATTTCCCAATGGGATTACTTACACAGGTACAGGGATTAGGATTTACAATACATGCTTAGGGGAAACACAATTCAATCCATAACTTCCTACACATTGCCCCCCCCAAATCCATGTCCTTACCACATGCAAAAACATATTCACCCTATTGCATTATCCCAAAAGTTCAACCTCTTCCAGTATCAACTCTAAGTGCAAACTCTCGTCTTTTGGATCATCTACATCAAGTATTAGTGAGACTTTGAGAGCCTTCCATCTTGGGGCAAATTTCTTTTCCATCTGTGAACCTGTGTAACCTAGAATATAAGTTATCTGTTTCCAAAATACAGTGGTGAAACAAACAAAGGGTAGACATTTTCATTAAAATTGGGAGGAATTAATAAGAAAGAAGGATTCGCAGGAACCAAGCAAGTCAAAACCCAGCAAAGCAAATTTCATTAGCTCTCAAAGCTTGAAAATAATCCTCTGTTCTCCAGGACCATCTGGGAAACGGCCTTGCCCTCCAGACTCTGGGTGTTGGCCATTCTCTAAGGATTCTAGGTGAAGTCCCCTCAGTGCTGAGCATCAGTCTCACCTTCTAGGCCCACTGGGATGGCAACTCTACTCCCTCGGCTTTGGATGCCCCCATTCCCATAGTCCATCTGAGTCACAACACCACCCCCTAGGCCCCCTCCATTCTCCTTGCCCTTGAGCATGGCATCCCTGTCCCCTCAGCTTTGGACAGCAGCCCCATTCTATTTGCCCACCTGAATGGCTCCCCCCACTCTAGAACCGAGATGGAAAAGATCTGACTCTTTGAAACCTAGGAGGCAGTTTTTCTACCCTTTGAAACAGAGGTGGTGGTTCCACCCTTTGAAATGGAGGCAGCCCTGTCTGCCATAGTCCCTCAAACAGTTCTGCTGACCTCTGAAATGTTGCCAGGATAGTGCCTTCCTTTTCTTGGAGGACAACAGATTTTGCATTCAAGTTGCTCCACTGGTCCGTCTCTTGCCTGTAGAATTCCAGGAGGCAGTCATCATTCCTTTACTTTGTACTGTCTCTTTCTGCTGTGATGGTTCAAAAGATCCATTAGTCAGAGGCTTAACCTCTTGAATAAAAGATTGAGTCTCCATGTCCTTGGTGAGAGTTCTATGACACGTGTCCTTAGTTTGTACAACAGAATTTTCCAAATTTTTAATTCTGGTTTCATTTTGTAACAGTTCATTTTTAAGTCTATCTTTTTCTTCCTTCATTTTACCATAAAGAGAAAGGAGAAACCACACTGCACATTTAAGATTTTGCTTAGAAATCTCCTCAGCCATATTCTCAAGTTCATAACTTACAGGTTCTACTTTCTACCAAACATTCAAACATAATTCAGACAAGTTCTTTGCCATTGCATAACTTCCTTTTAAAGCTTCACCAGGAGCACATTTAAAAGTCCACATTTCTAGCACCATTCTCCTCATAATGATAGAAACTTTCATTACAGCTTTCTTAGTCTTTCTAAGTCCTCATTGGAATCACACTTAATGTCCTTAATTTTACTAACAGTCTCTTTAAGGCAATGTAGGGCTTTACTATGAAGAACATAAAAATTCCTCCAGATTATAACCATTAATCAATTCCAAAACCACTTGTGCATTTTAGTTATTTGTTAGAGCAGCACCTCACTTCTGGTAACAAGTTCTCTGTTAGTTAGCTAGTGCTGCTATAACAAATATATCACAAGTGGGTGACCTTAATGAACAGAAATTAATTTTCTTACAATTTAGGAGGCAAGAAGTTCAAATTCAGGGCATAGGTTCTAGGAAAAGTCTCTATCCGTTGGCTCTTGGGGAAGGTCCTAGTCTCTTTTTAGCTTTTCTTGCTCAGTTCCTTGGCTATCTCCATGTGCCTTGACAGTAATCTTCTCTCATCTGTGATTCTTTGCTTCTCTGCCTAATCTGCTGTTTTATATCTCTTTTTTTTTAAATATAATTTTATTTATTTTGTTGTTGTTGAGAATATGCACAGTAAAACATACACCAATTCAAGTTTCTACCTGTACCATTTAGTGACCTTGATTACATTTTTTGAGTTGTGTAGCCGTTCTCACCCTCCTTTTCTGAGTTTTTTCTCCCCCATTAACATAAACATACTGCCCCCAAAGGCTCCTATCTAATCTTTCCAGTCGCTGTTGTCAATTTGATCCCCTATGGATAGTTCTTTAAAGAGCATAATGGTCAAGGCAGACGTATTTTGCTAGTTAAGCTAACCTATTGTTTGGTTTTAAGAAGATTTCAGGTGATATTTTTTATTTAAGGTTTAAAGATTATCTCAGGGCAATAGTTTCAGGGGTTTATCCAACCTTCATGGCTGCAGGAAATATGGAGTACATGAGAATTTGAAATTTGGTTCTGCATTCCCCACCTTTTGATCCTAATTTTTCTAAAAATCTTTGATCAAAATGTTCAGTAATGGTAGCTGGGTACCATCCAATTCTTCTGCTCTCGTAAAAAAGGAGGCAGTTGTTCATTGAGGCAATTAGCCACACATTCCATATCTTCCTCTTATTCCTGATTCTCCTTCCTCCTTTGTCTTTTTATATCTCAAAAGCCATTGGCTTAAAACAGACTCCACACTAATTTGGCCTCATTAACGTAACAAAGAAAGACCTAGTCCCAAATGAGATTACATATGCAGATACAGGGGTTAGGATTTACAATATATATTTTGGGGGATACTATTTAATCCATAATATAAAGGGAGCAGAGTACAGATTTTATAAAGAACTTTCAACAATCGGCTGCTTAAACAAACACGCAAAAGTTTATTCATAATTTATTCTTCTTAGTAACTTACCACAAAACTGAAATACCTACTTTCCAAATAAACAGAATATCTGATTGCTGCTGTCAAGCTTTCCCCAAAAGTCCAGAGTTGGGCAGTAAAATATATTGATCCCTTTGGGTGGCTTCCTTAGCTTTGCATACCCTGTCCCACCTCCCAGTATTGAAATACTAAAACCAAAAGGCAAATCCAGAAAAAAGAGAAAATAAGCTATTTACAATGGCTGAAAGTAAATATTTAAAGCTTCAAGGAGCACATGGCAATGGTCATATACATCACATGACAAAGTACAGGGTGTGGGGTTGGGTTCAGGGGTAAATGAATCACATTTACTTGCATTTGCCCTTATTTCCACTGAAAGAAGACAATGATTGGAAATAAAAGAAGAAAAAGGTCTACAAGTTTATCTAAAGAGAAAGCAAGAGAAGGAATCCAAATAGAGTTGTCAGCGAAATCACAATTCCTTCACGTTTAGTCCATGATTTTATTTCATTAGTTTATTTCAGGCCTACATATTCAATCTAGGACAAATTCATCCATTTGTATGCTTACTTGCTCTTCCTCTCTCTCTTCATATTGAATTTGAAAGTATTTTAAAAGAAGAGATTTAAAGTAATTCTCCAAATTAAGTTTTTATATGGACACGTGTTCTACTAAAGAGATGTATAGGTAAGTTCTTGTTAGTTGCCATTGAGGAAGCTCCAACTTATGGCAACCTTATTTACAACAGAACAAAACATTACCTAGTCCTGTGCCATCTGCATAATTGTTGGTATGTCTGAGTAAATTGCTGTGGATTTTATGCAGTGCCTTCTAACCTAGGGGGCTCATTTTCTGGCGCTGTATCAGACAATATTCTGCTGTGATCTATAATGTTTTCACTGGATAGTTTTTGGAAATAGATCACCAGGCCTTTCTTCTTAGTCTGTCTTAGTCTAGAAGTTCCACTCCATAGGTGAACCTGTGGTTTGTAAAATATCAGTGGCATTGCTTCCAGCATCATAGCAATACGTAAGCCACCACAGTACAACAAACTGACGGATGGTAAACATAGGGAGGTAGATAGATACAAAGTACACACACACACAGACACACACACACACACTGCTTTTTTTCCTGAAGAGAAACTGGTCCCATAGTTTTCGTGCTCCAGGACAGGCAAATACAGGACGTACATCTGTCTATCTTCTAAAACAAAGACACATTAATTCCAAAAATAATCCTTAGTTAAAAATATACATGCTGGTGGGAAAAAAGGGAATCAGTAGCCTGTTTCACTCCTTACAGAGAGAAAAAACAACTGCAAAATCACTGATGGCAAGCAAGACTTCAAGCAATCTTTAGGGATAAAAAATGACTACTTGAGAAACAATTTATTCCGAAAGTTGTTGTATCTTTCCTGATTGCATAACTTATTACTGTGCGTAACGGCTTTCCTGAAGTTGCTGTTTTATCCTATATAAGAAATTGTAATGAAAAGGTTAATCATGGTTCACCAGGGGTCATGCTATTTGGAGGCTTTTAATGCATAGAATGCAGTTCAGGTATCTCTAACCCTCCAGCCTATTGACAGAAGCCAATTACTAACTGAAGCCATGCCTTACATACTAAGGAGCACATGATAATTTCCACTCTGAACAAATGCAGATTTAAAACAGAAGTTGGAAAAGTCAGTGGTCTCTTCTACCACCTGTTTATTGCTAGATGCATTCAGTCAAACTTCCAGTTACTATAGAGTCTATTCCAACCCTATAAGACTATGCTCCACAGGGTTTTCAATGGCTGATTTTTTGGAAGTAGATTGCTGGGCCTTTCTTCCAAAGCACCTCTGGGCAGAAATGAATCTCCAACCTTTTGGTTAGCAGCCGAGTGCATTAACTTTTTGCACCACCCAGGGACAAACTTAACATTTATAAATTGTTTTGTTTTTTTTTTTCTTTTTTTAAATTGGCCTGGCAATTTTCAGTTAAGTGGTAGGAGTGCCAGCTCTGGATTCAGAATGCCTGAAAAAGAAACTGAGCTTTGCCAGTTGTTACCTGTGTGACCTTGGGCCAATTGTTTCTACTTAGTATGCAGCAGTTTCCCTATCCATAAGATAAGAATACCTAAAGTATCTAATCTTTACCTTTGTTGAGAGCATTAATTAGGATAATACATGGAAAGTGCTTGGGATAGTGCCTAATATGTAGGAAAACCTCAATGAATAGCAGCTATTATTATTATGAATCTTATCATCATTATTGATGCTACTCTTCCAGTAAGATGACAGTAAAAGATAATGACTTAAAAGTAATCTGAAACCAGACAGAAAATTATTTTTTTAAATAATGACACATGTACCCAACTCCATTTATGACTTTGTGTTTCAAGGGTTTGTTCAGTACTGAAATGTTTCAGTATCTTCATCGGCTCTAGAATTCTTAAACATGCTGATCTTTGTCTATAAAGTATCCACTGCTGACTCAACTGTCCTCCAGTCTGAATGAGGTTTCTGTCATGGTGTGGTTATTCAGTGAGCTGCGTACACCTTTATCATGGTAAGTAATGGTATGCATCTTTCCAAACAGTGATTGTGTATGTTTTCATTGTAAGTCATAATAGTTGGCTGGCAAACATAATAGTTAACTGCTCCATAAAACAATGAAGTCCTCAACTGTTAGTTCATTATAATAAATGGCTTAGCACATTTTTCTTAAATGGAGTCAATACACATTTATATGTTAATATCATCATAAATCCTTGATTTAAAGCACTTTGAAAGCAAGAGTATTAAAACTTTTGCATTATATATTCAATACATAATTCAGTATGTATATAATATATACATAATTCAAAAGGTATCTCAACTTTTGTATTATATATTGTCTATAAGTACAGCCTCACTGAATAACTAGACCACTCATGTCTGTGTAATTTTCTTCAGTGCTAAGGAACCCCGCCATTTAATGGCGGTCCTTGCTAAGGAGCTCAAGCTAGCAGCTCAAAATACCAAAATGAGAGGGCTTTCCAAAATCAGGGAATTGACAATGACAGTGGATCGTGTGTGGGCCAGAGAAATCTCTTGTCCAGGCCATAATATTTGTTTTCCCTGATGCCACTCACTAACTGAAAACTCTACATCTATTTCATTTGCTTGTGGTAAAATGGATTATCTCCACTTACCACTCTCCTTTCTCAGGTCTTGCTAGGATAATAACGGGGATTCGAGAAATGCATGGTGAAACAGGCAAAGAGGCATGAACACTTTTACCTTAATTATTCATAGAGGATATAGTAAAGACAGTGGATTCACTGCTTATCTTGTAGATAGAACAGCTTAGGACAAGATCTTGGTGAACAGAAATATTTTCCCCTCTTACATTTACCAGTCCAATGCCTTTTATCGTACCCCTCTCTCCAAATTAATATCATCTCAAAATAAAAAAAAACAAAAACAAAAACCAAACCCATTGCCATCAAGTGGATTCCAACTTATAGCAACTCAAAATAGGACTTCTAAAAGTAACACTCCACTATCTATCTGTCAGTTTGTCATGCTGTGGTATTGCATGTTGCTATGATCCTGGAAGCTATGCCACTAGTATTTCAAATATTAGCAAGGTCACCCATAGAGGAAAAGTTTCAGCAGAGCTTCCAGACTAAGACAGACTAGAAATAAAGGCCTAGAGATTTACTTCCAAAAATTAACCAATGATAATGAGAAGCTAGTTTGTTCTGTGAACCTTTACCTAAAGTACAATAATAATAATAATATTTAAAAAAACAATAATAGGCATGCCATAGTTTATCAGATGAATGAAAAATATTGTCCTTCAAGATCACTATGAGAACTATTCTCGCATTCTAGTAATACTGCCATTGATCAAAAGATAGGGATAGTTTGTGCAACACACAAAAAAATAGATGTTTAATGCAATGCTCAAACCCTAGTTCTGCCGCTAACCAGCTGTGTGATTTTGGGGAAAAAAAAGAAATAAAAACAAAAATTAGCCAATGAAAACTTTATGGATCACAACAGAACATTGTCCAACTCTCTTTCTTTAGACAGGTCATCAGGAAAGACCAATTGCTAGAGGACGACATCATGTCTGATGGAGTAGAAGGCCAACAAAAACAGCGGAGACCTTGGTAAGGTGAATTGGCATAAAAGAAGCATCAATAGACTCAAACATGCTGGCAATCATAAGGATGATGCAGGACCAGGCAATTTTTCATTCTTTTGTACATATGGTAACCATGATTTGGAGTTAATTCAATGGCAGCTATCTCTCTCTATATATATTGCTTTATTAATCTATCTAAAATTAACAATATATGGTAATGAATGACTGACCATTCTACCTGAGGCAAAGGAGGAGAAGGAAAGGTCAGCCAGCACCAGGAAGTGATGGGAAGGAAGGAGAAGGTAAGCAGAGGGAGGAGAGGAGGCTGTAAAAGTTTAAGAAATCGTCAAACTAGAGTCGGGGGATAAAAAGCTAGAATGTAGTACAGACTAGAAGAAAGAATCCACCTGAAGCATTCAGGATGGAATAAATACTGCACTGCTGAACGTGAGTTGAATAGTCACAAGATGATCCACCAAATTTCCATCACTTTCACTCTGTTTAGTTTAGAAATAGGACTCAAGTCCAAAGTAAAGGATTATTTTTACATTCTCCTTGTCTGTGATGTGTTTTTGTCTAGTAACAATAGTATCATTTGATGATGGCTATTACTAACCCTTTCTTCAGCTCCTAATGCCCAGTCCTGGAATTTAATTTTTAACAAATATTGAGCACTGCTGTATTTCAGGCATTGTCATAGCTGAGGATGCAAAACTTTGTCTTGCTTACTTTGGACACAACATCAGGAAAGAGCAATCCCTGGAAAAGAACATCATGTATGGTAAAGTAGAAGGTTAGCAAAAATGAAGGAAACCCTCAATGTGATGGATTGACACGGTAGTCACAACAATGGGCTCAAATATACCAAATATTGTGAGGATGGCACAGGATCAGGCAACCTTTTATTCTGTTATACATAAGGTCGTCATGAGTTGAAAGCGATTGGCCAGCAACTAGCAACAGAAACAAATAGATGCAGAGAATGCAAAAATGAATATGACATTTTCCGTGCTTTCAAGGTGCCTATGGGTTCACTTGGAAGATAAAGGTAAAAGTATAAATTTAAATCTAACTTGGTCAGGGTTTTATGAACATAGTGTGGGGGAGAACCAAGGAGAGCAGGACTGCCTGCTTTCGTGGTTGAGAAATACCTTGTCACACATTCTGATACAGAAACCCCCTATTTAAAGTGCCCTCAAGAGTCATGTTAAGCAGCCAAGACTAAAACTTAATTTTCCTGTTTGCATAAAGACTTTATATATAATGAAATTAAAAAGCCTAGGGATTTTATAGCTTTAATATTATTTTGGCTCAAAGCTCCTTGATGAAGCAGTCATTCAATGTTTAGAATATCAATAATATGTTATTTGCACATCTCTTAGCAATTGTTGGAGCCCTGGTGGCACAGTGGTTAAGAATTCAGCTGCCAACCAAAAGAGATTGGCAGTTCGAATCCACCAGCTACTCCTTGGAAACCCTATGGGGCAGTTCTACTCCGAACTATAGGGTCACTATGAGTCAGAATGGACTGGACGACAACGGGTTTTTTTATGGCAATTGTTAATTCCTATATATTAGGAAGGACTCTTGGTTGCAAGAGGAAGGTACTCAACTGAAACCTGATAAGAAATATGATAACTTATTGATTCATGCAGGTCAAGATCCTAAAGGTATGAGGACTGTAACTCAGAATCTGTTCTTTCTCTTTAAAAACATCATGGGGGACAGAATAAAAATGGCGCTCTAGGGAGAAGCACCACGCCGCCCCTCCACAGCAAAGATCCGAAAAACTAAGCCGAACAGAGAATACAACAATCCTGAAATCCTAAAACATCAAATGAAGAGATAAAGAACTCAGCCAAGCACCAAATGGAGTGAGAAAACTGACAGAGAACGGAGAGCAAGGAGAGATTCATGCAGAGGTCCCCTACCAGCTAAAGCAGCATGGATCCGCCATCCTGGACTCCTATCAGAGACCAGCAAACACGGGGTATGAGAAAGCAGCCTCAAGGAGCTTCCAGCGGGAGACAAAACAACTGGTAATTTGGGGTGTGTGCTTTCACACCCCCCACCCCTCTTTGCCCCGGCTTGGCCTCCTCTGCTTCCAGCGGCCACGGTCTCTTGAATGGGAAGCGCCGGCTGCTTGGATTGCACATCCTGAGTGGGTGGCTCTCTGGGTGCCATTTGTTGGCTGCTGGTGTTGCTTTTTTCCACTTCTTTTGATTTCTTCATTGCCTCTCGCCATCTCCCCTCCTTTCGCTCAAGTGCCTCGCTCCGTGTGCCATCTTTGCTTCTTCCTGAGGGGCTGCAGAGTCCCGGTAATTTGTGATATACACTTTCCCATTCTCTACCCTTCATCGCCCACACTCGGCCCCCTCCACTTCCCGCAGACACAGTTTCTTGTCCCGAAACACAAGCCCACACTAGCTGGCTCTCTGAGTGTCATTTGTTGGCTGCTAGTGTTGTTTTTTTTCCTGCTTCTTTTGATTTCTTGCTTGCTTCTCGCCACTTCCCTCTCCTTTTGCTCAAATGCCTGGCTCCGTGCGCCATCTTTGCTTCTTCCTGAGGGGCTGCAGAGCACTGGTAATTTGTGATATACGCTTTCCCACTCTCTACCCTTCTTCACCCACACTCGGCCCTCTCTGCTTCCATCGGACACAGTCTCTTGTCCAGAAACACCAGCCCACACTAGCTGGCTCTCTGGGTGCCAATTGTTGGCTGCTGGAGTTGCTTTTTTTTTCCTACTTCTTCTGATTTCTTGCTTGCCTCTCGTCACGTCCCCCTCCTTTTGCTCGAGTGCCTGGCTCCGTGCGCCATCTTTGCTTCTTCCTGGGGGGCTGCGGAGCTCCTTTGGAGTGTGGAGTTGCTTCCCGGTCTGGGCTGCCGCGCTGGTGGGATCACGGGGCTTTTGTTCATTTGTTTGTTTTGAATTGTTTGTTTGTTTTCTTTTCCTTTTCTTGAGTTGGGAGCCCTTCCTGGCCAGGCAGAGCTGTGTGGCAAGGAGACTCCCCTTCAACTTCCATGGACGTGCAGAGGAATCCCTGAGAGCATTTCTTTTTTCATTGGCTTTTATTTTCTGCTTTTTGGGGGGCCTTTCTTGTTCTTTTTTTTTTTTATTTGTTTTGTTTTCTTTTCCCTCTTTGTCTTTCGTCACTGCTCAGTTTCTCATCTCTCTATATCTTCCTTCTCTTTCTGTTCCCTGAATACCAGGCGTTGTGTGCCTCTGCACCTTCTGGCCAGGCTGTGCTGCAGCACCTGAGAGCGACTTCCCCAGGCCTCATGGCTGCACCAGTGGGATTCCCTAGGAATTTTGTGGTTCTTTAACCATTCTGATTTTTATTTATTCATTCTTTTCTTTTCTTCCTCTTCCCCTTTCTGTTTTTCTCCATTACATAGTCTCTCACCTCTCCGCTCCAACGGCAAGCTCTGCTAGCATTCTTTTTTGTTTGTTTGTATGTTTTTGGCTCCTGTTCCTCTCTCCACTCTCCCATATCCATCTTAGCTCCACACATAACAATCTCCCCACTGCATCCTACCAACTGCACCACATGCTTGACATCACACCACCAAGCAGCACAGGCACGACCTACTAGAACCTGCCCTGCACTGATTACAAACCGCTCTGATGGCTGTAGTAAGTGCAACAAACAACCTGTCCCAGTAACTCCTCTTCAGCTAGACCTACCCTGCTGTATCATATCTGAGTGATTGACCCTGCCAGTTGGAGAAGCAGGCGAAAAGTATTGAGCGCACAGAGGAGCAAACAACAAAGAACACACAGTCCACCTGCTCAGACATAGTCAAAATTTTTTTTTAAAAAAAGAAACAAAACAAACAAATCTACAATAAATAAACGAGAAAAATAACTACTGAATGCCCCAAAGACGGCAGAAAATATCAAAACATTTACAAAAACAGGACAGGATGGTACCAGTAGGCGTCCAAAATAAAACACCAGATGACTCTCCTGTGGAAGAATATGCACTAGAACTACCTGATAGAGAATTCAAATCTCTAATATTCAGAATTCTCCAAGAACTGAGGCAAAAATCTGACAAACATGAGGTAAAAATAGACAAATTCATGGAAAATACAGACAAACTTGGAAGAATTCAGGAAGATAATCCAGGAACAAAATGCCAAAATAAATTCACAACTAGAAATTATACAAAAACAACACTTAGAAATCCAAAAGATAAACAACAAGATTTCAGAAATGGACGGTGTCATAGAAGGGCTGAGAAGCAGATTTGAAA
>NW_004444062.1:813443-861673 GCF_000243295.1 Trichechus manatus latirostris
AAAAAAAAAAAAGGTTGAGAAGTTAGAGGGTTGATATGCTGTGGGGTCGTTAACCAATGTCATAAAACAACATGTGTACTACTGTTTTACGAGAAACTATTTGTTCTGTAAGCCTTCACCTGAAGTACGATTAAAAAGAGTAAAAATTAAAATTTAAAAAAAAAAAAGAAACATCATTGGGACAGTGTCTGACCTCCTTTAACTTCACAAGGGGGAAGGAGAATGAAGATCAACAGCCCAAGGCTGATTCCTACAAGGCAGGGTCAGACATGCCTTCTCTCTCTGCCATCTTTACCAATTCTGACACCAGCTTTCCCTCCCATAGCACTCTTTACTTCTCTGCTGGGTTCGATAATTTATTGAAATGGCCACACAGAACTCACAGATAATGTTTGTGATTATGAGGTTTATTAGGAAAGTAACACGTTACAATTCAAGCTCAGGAACACTCAAGGGTACAGTTTTTCCATCAGGACAGCCTCTTCCCAGCTGTGTTTGCAGGCATTCCTCTCCCTGGTCCTAGGCCTCTGCCCAAAGGCACTCAGATTTCTCTTTCTGTGGACTGGAAAGACGACCACACAGTCTCCTGCTGCAGTGTCTCTGCTGCCAGGTCTCGCTGCTCCTTCTTGCAATCTTCAGGATTATAGCGCTCTTTCTGTCTGCTGGGTCCAGGAGTTTCTCAGTGCAGGGTCCAAAAGATGTGCAGGCTCTTGGCTGTTCTTCTTTGATGGTAGTGTTATCTACCCTTTCCCATTTCTGGTGTGGCTCATTTCAAGCCCAATGGGATGGCAAAACTGACCAATTCTTTTGATGGGCTACAATTTCCCTATCACACAGTACCACCCAATCACTTGAGTGGGAGTTACAAGACCATAGCAAGAATGGCCACACAAAAACCAACCATTATACCTCTCTCTCTCTCTTTTTCTCTCTCCCTGGCTCTCATTCTTCCTCTCCATCTCTTTTTCTGTCTGTCTCTTCATATTCGGGCCCTGTTTTCTTGTGTTTTACTTCATTCTCATGCAAGTTTTGTTTCGGTCCTGGCAGCTCTAGGTTTATATCATCTTTCCCTGCAGAAAGAGTACCTCCCCAACCAAGGACATCAGCAAAAAGTTCGGTATTTCCTCTCATTGGATAATCATTATGTCACATGTTTATCCTACACCAAAGGCTGTGGCTAACAGAAAAGAATATACTATTTGATCAGACCTGGAGAAGTGCCCACCTCAGCAGCTGCGGTGAGAGAATGGCTGCAAGATTAGACCCAGCTTGTAACACATGGAGTGAGAATAGGTCAAGAGTTTAAGGGGTGGTTCTCCAAATAAAATTGTGGTGGTGTTTACATGAAGTGTAATGCACAATGCACAAGCAAAAATAGTTGATATGCATCCCACTTAACATAGAATTATTTTTGTTACATGTGTACATGTCTCATCTCTTCTACTTTTACTTCTGACTTAGTTACTGTCTTAGTTATCTAGTGCTGTTGTAACAGAAATACCACAAGTGGTTAGCTTTAACAAAGAGAAATTGATTCTCTCACAGTCCAGTAGACTAGAAGTCTGAATTCAGGGTGCCAACTCTAGAGAGATGGCTTTCTCTCTCTGTTGGCCCTGGAGGAAAGCCCTTGTCATCAATCTTCCCCTGGTCTAGGAACTTCTCAGCACAGGGACACTAGGTCAAAAGGATGTGGTCTTAGCAATACTTTCTTCATGGCATGAGGTCTCCTCACAATGTGTGGGTACTATTATAATTCCCATTTTACATATGACGAATGTGAGCCACCACCGAGATATTATGTGACTTCACAGTCTCATAGCAACAAGCAGCAGAGTCAGAATTCAAATACAGACCCTAACCTGGCTCCAAAGTTCATCTTCTTATCCACTCTATTATTACTTCCTTTTCGTGAGTGTTCAATTAATGTGTGCTGAATGATTAAATTATTAGAGGCATGATAGCCACAACTTCAGCAGCAGAACAAGGAATTAAATCTAGGGTCCTTGCTTACCACTCCAAGATTGTATCCATAAGGTTTTATTGGCATTGGAATGATACACTTCAATGTTCTCCTGATATAATTTTTTTTTTTAATTTTCTGATTTAGAGGCTTTTCACTGGTATGCATTTCATTCATATTTCTGAATGACAAAAGATTTTTTTTCAACCAGTGTCATGGATTGAATTGTGCCCCGCCCCAAAATGTATGTCAAGTTGGCTGGGTCATGATTCCCAGTATTGTATAATTGTGTACCATTTTGTAATCTGATGTGACTTCTTTATGCGTTGTAAATTCAATCACTATGATCTAATATGATGGATTAGCAGCATTTATACTGATGAGATATACAAGATTAGATAGTGTCTTAAGCCAATCTCTTCTGAGATAGAAAAGAGAGAAGAGAGCAGAAACACAGGGAACCTCATGCCACCAAGAAAGCAGTGCCGGGAGCACAGCATATACTTTGGACCTGAGGTTCCTGCACAAAGATGCTCCCAGACCAAGAGAAGATTGATGACACGGCCTTTCCTCCAGAGCTGACAGAGAAAGCGTTCCCTTGGAGCTGACGTCCTGAATGTGGACTTGTAGCCTACTGGACTGTGAGAGAATAAACTTCTTTTTGTTAAAGCCTTCCACTTGTGGTATTTCTGTTAGAGCAGCACTAGGTGACTAAGACTACCAGTGTTCAATTTATTTATTTCATCTCATTTAGCTTAAGATATTCTTCAAGATATAGCTCTAAGAGTCTAGGGAGTTATAAATCAGGATGTTAATCTGTGTGATTCATTTTATCAAATGTTAACAGTAATGTCAAAATCTTAAAAATGTGATTTAATTCCCTGTTAGAAACATATTTATAAATGAGAAATTCCCACAATATTAGGCTTCTGTCTACAAGCAGATGTGGGCATGTGTACATTTTACTTTCTTTATAATATAGTCATATTTTCTATAATAGTTCAATAGGACAATTTTCCATTTTGAATAAACTTTGGTCTTTTCCACAGAATAACTCATTTTAGACTGTACCTAATTAGTTTTACTCTTAGAAATGTACGTTAATGGACAGGGATATCTTACCCACTACCCCACAGACACCCCCACTGCAGTTATGGTCACACACCAAATAGTTGCTTATTGGCTCAGGGGCATAAAAAGATCAGAAGAAAAAACACTTGGAATTCTCATGAGTTCAAAGCACAAAATTTGACCCAACATTGTTTACATAATCTATTGGGATTGGACAGAAGAAACTGAAAGTTTCTCATTCAGTCTAGAGATCCCCCATATGGCAAAAACAAGCTAAGACTTCCCCTGAAGCAGTCTCTGCTCTCCAGGAGCCAAATGACAGACAAGTTGGTCTTTCAGAATTCACAACAGTGCAACAGAAGATGTCCCAAGCACTGCTTAGTAGTTGAAACATACGATGAGAAAACTCTCGGCTATGTATTCCTTTCTTTCTTTTATTGTTTTTTGTTTGTTTTTTAAATAAGTATATTAATTCACCAGAAAACTGCCACTACATAAGTAAAAGGTAAACGATAATAGATGTATTTCGAAAAGGATCATTAATTTAAATTTGTATGAAAAAATGCTGGATAATTCCTGTCTACTATTTAGTTCGTGCCCTCTCCTTCCTTCCCCACCCTTGTAACCATCAAAGAATGTTTTCTTCTGTGTTTAAACCTTTTCTTGATTTCTTCTAATACTGATCTTATAAAATATTTGTCCTTTAGGACTGACTAAATTCACTCAGCATAATGCTTTCCAGATTCCTCCATGTTATGTTTTCCAGATTCATCATTGTTCTTTATCATTGCCTAGTATTCCATCATGTGAATATACCATAATTTGTTTATCCACTGTTCCACTGATGGATATCTAGATTGTTACCAACTTTTTGCTATCATAAACACTGCCACAATGAACATGGGTGTGCATATATCTATTCCTGTGATGGCTCTTATTTCTCTAGAACATATTCCAAGCAGTGGGAATGCTGGATAGTATGGTACTTGTATTTCTGGCTTTTTTAAGGAAGCACCAAATCCATTTCCAAAGTGGTTATACCATTTTACATTCCCACCAATGGTGTGTAAGTGTTCCAGTCTCTCCACAACCTCCCCAACATTTGTTATTTTTTGTCTTTTTGATTATGCTAGCCTTGTTGGGGTAAGATGGTGTCTCATGGTAATTTTGATTTGTATTTCTCTAATGGCTAATGATCCTGAGCATTTCTTCATGTGTCTGTTAGCCACCTGAATATCTTCTTTGGTAAAGTGTATGTTCATATCCTTTACACATTTTTTAATTGGGCTATTTGTCTTTTTGTTGTTAAAGTTTTGCAGTATCTTGCAGATTTTAGAGATTAGACACTAATCGGATTTATTGTAGCCAAAATTTTTTTCCCAGTCTGTAGGTTGTCTTTTGACTCTTCTGGTGAAGTCTTTTGATGAGCATAAGTGTTTGATTTTTAGGAGCTCCCAGTTATCTAGTCTCTCTTCTGGTGCTTGTGCATTGTTACTTACGTTTTGTATTCTGTTTATGCCATCAATTAGCACTCCTAGCACTGTCCCTATTTTTTCTTCCATGATCTTTATCGTTTTCAATTTTATATTTAAGTCTTTGATCCATTTTGAGTTAGTTTTTGGGCATGGTGTGAGATATGGGTCTTGTTTCAGTTTTCTGCAGATGGAGATCCAGTTATGCCACCACTATTTGTTAAAGAGACTTGTCTTTTCCCCCACTGAATGGACTTTGAGCCTTTGTCAAATATTAGCTGCTCTTAGGTGGATGAATTTATGTCTGGATTCTCAATACTGTTCCATTGGTCTATGTATCTGTTGTACCAGTACCAGGCTGTTTTGACTACCGTGGCAGTATAATAGTTTCTAAAATCAGGTAGTTTGAGGCCTGCCACTTTGTTCTTTTTCTTGAGTCATGCTTTACTTATCCAGGGCCTCGTCCCTTTCCATATGAAGTTGGTGATTTGTTTCTCTATCTCATTAAAAAATGCTGGTGTAATTTGGGTCAGGATTGCGTTGTATCTGTAGATCACTTTGGGTAGAACTGAAATTTTTACAATGTTGAGTCTTCCTATCCATGAGCAAGTTGTGTTTTTCCACTTATGCAGGTCTCTTTTGATTTCTTGCAGTAATGTCTCGTAGTTTTTATTGTATAGGTCTTTTACATCTCTGTTTAGATTTATTCCTAAGAATTTTATCTTCTCGGGGGCTATTATAAATGGTATTGATTTGGTGATTTCCTCGTGGAAGTTCTCTTTGTTGGTGTAAAAGAATCTAACTGATTTTTGTATGTTTATTTTTTATCCTGATACTTTGCTGAAATCTTCTATTAGTTCCAGTAGTTTTCTTGTGGATTATTTAGGGTTTTCTGTGTATAAGATCACATCGTCTGCAAATAGAGATATTTTTACTTCTTCGTTAACAATTTGGATGCCCTTTATTCCTTTTTCTAGCCTAATTGCTCTGGCTAGGACCTCCAGCACAGTGTTGAATAAGAGTAGTGATAAGGGGAATTTTTGTCTGGTTATGGTTCTCTAGGAGAATGCTTTCAAACTCTCTCCATTTAGGATGATGTTGGCTATTGGCTTTGTATAAATGCCCTTAATTATATTGAGGAATTTCCCTTCTATTCCTATTTTGCTGAGAGTTTTTATCATGAGTGGGTGTTGGACTTTGTCAAATGCATTTTCTGCATCCATTGATAAGATCAGGTGGCTCTTGTCTTTTGTTTTATTTATGTGATGGATTACATTGATTGTTTTTCTTATGTTGAACCATTTTGCGTACCTGGTATAAATCCCACTTGATCATGGCGAATTATTTTTTAAATATGTTGTTGAATTTTATTGGCTACAATTTTGTTGAGGATTTTTGTGTCAATGTTCATGATGGATATCGGTCTGTAATTTTGTTTTTTTGTAGTGTTTTTACCTGGTTTTTGTATCAGGATTATGCTGGCTTCATAGAATGAGTTTGGGTGTATTCCATCATTTTCTACAGTCTGAAATACGTTTTGTAGTAGTGGTGTTAACTCCTGTCTGAAAGTTTGGTAGAATTCTCCAGTTTAGCCGTCTGGGCCAGGGCTTTTTTTTCTGTTGGGAGTTTTTAAATACCTATTTAATTTTTTCTTTTGTTATAGGTTTATTTAGTTGTTCTACCTCTGTTTGTGTTAGTTGAGGTAGGTAGTGAGTTTCTAGAAATTTGTCCATTTTCTCTAGGTTTTCAAGTTTGTTAGAGTACAGTTTTTCATAGTATTCTGTTATGATTTTTTTTAATTTCAGTTGGATCTGTTGTGGTATCACCCATCTCATTTCTTATACGGGTTATATGCTTCCTCTCCTATTTTTCCTTTGTCAGTTTGGCCAATGGTTTATCAATTTTGTTGATCTTTTCAAAGAACCAGCTTTTGGTCTTGTTAACTCTTTCAATTGTTTTTCTATTCTCTATTTCATTTAATTCTGTTTTAATTTTTATTATTTGCTTTTTTCTGGCACCTGAGGGCTTCTTTCTGCTCTCTTTCTACTTGTTCAAGTTGTAGGGTTAATATTTTAATTTTGCCCCTTTCTTCTTTTTGGATGTGTGCATTTATTGCTATAAACTGACCTGTGAGCACTGCTTTTGCTGTATCTTAAAGTTTCTGGTAGGATGTGTTTTCATTCTCATTTGATTCTATGAATTTCTTTATTCCATCCTTAATTTCTTCTATAACTAAGTATTTTTGTAAAGTTTCAATGTGTTTGATTTTTTCCCCTTGCTTTTTCTGTTATTGATTTCCACTTTTATGGCTTTATGGTCAGAAAAAATGCTTTGTAATATTTCAATGCTTTGGATTCTGTTCTTGCTTTATGGCCTAATATGTGGTCTATTCTGGAGAATGTTCTATTTGCATTGGAAAAGAAAGTATATTTGTCTGCTGTTGGGTGGAGTGTTCGGTATGTGTCCATGAGATCAGGTTGGTTAATTGCGGCGTCTAGATCTTCCATGTCTTTATTGAGCTTCTTTCCAGATGATCTGTCCTTCACTGAAAGTGGTGTGTTGAAGTCTCCTACTATTACTGTGGAGCTGTCTATTTCTCTTTTCAATGCTGGTAGAGTTTGTTTTATGTATTTTGGAGCTCTCTGTCATTGGGTGGTAAATATTTATTACAGTTATGTCCTCCTGGTGTGTTGACATTTTAATCATTATATAGTGTCCTTCCTTATCCTCTATGGTTGATTTTACTTTAAAGTCTGTTTTGTTAGGGATTAATATTGCCACTCCTGCTCTTTTCTGAGTGTTGTTTGCTTGACATATTTCTTCCATGCTTTGAGTTTTAGTTTGTTTGTGTTTAAGTCTAAGGTGTGTCTCTTGTAGACAGCATATAGACAGATCATGTTTTTTTATCCATCTCTTTTTTGTTTAAATGTTGTCATCTTTTACATATCGACATGTCTGTTTCCCTATTTTGATTTATTTTTATGACTTCCCTTTCTGGATTGATATCTGATTGCTCTGCCCTGTGTTCTAGTCTTGGTTTTTTTACCTGACATTATTTATTTTCTAACCAGAGGACTACTTTTAGTATTTCTTGTAATTTTCGTTTGGTTTTCACAAATTCCATAGACTTCTGTTTATCTGGAAATACCCTAATTTTGCCATCATATTTGAGAGAAGTTTTGCTCAATATATAATTCTTGTCTGGGAATTTTTTTCCTTCATTGCTTTATATATGTCATCCCATTGCCTTCTTGCCTGCGTGATTTCTGCTAAGTAGTCTGAGCTTAGTCTTACTGACTGTCCTTTGTAGATGACTTTTCGTTTATCCCTAGCCTCTCTTAAAATTCTCTCTTTATCTTTGGTTTTGGCAAGTTTGATTGTAATATGTGTTAGTGATTTTCTTTTGGGATCTACCTTATGTGGGGTTTGATAAGCATCTTGGATAGATATCTTTTCATCTTTCATGATATCAGGAAAGTTTTCTGCCAACAAATCTTCAACAATTCTCTCTGTATTTTCTATTATCCCCCCCTGTTCTGGTACTCCAATCATTTGTAGATTATTCCTCTTGATAGAGTCACGTGTAATTCTTAGAGTTCCTTCATTTTTTTTTTTAATTCTTTTATCTGATTTTTCCTCAGATAAGTTGATGTCAAGTGCTTTATCTTCAATCTCATTAATTCTGACTTCCATTGCCTCAGTTCTGTTCCTATGACTTTCTATTGAGTTGTCTAATTCTGAAATTTTATTGTTAATCTTCTGGATTTTTGATTGCTGTCTCTCTATGGACTCTTGCAGCCTATTATATTTGTCATTATGCTCTTGAATACCCTTCTTAAGATCCTCTATTGCTTTGTCTGTGTGTTCCTTAGCTTATGTGTTTTGCGCGATCTCCTTCTTGATCTCTTGAAGAGTTCTGTATATTAATCTTTTGTATTCTACCTCCAATAATTCCAAGAAATTCTCTTGATTCTTTATTTTAGGAGCTTGCTGTAGCCATCATGGTCTGCTTCTTTATGTGATTTGATATTGACTGTTGTCTCCGAGCCATCAATAAGTTATTATATTTGTTTATTTTATGTTTGCTTACTGTGTCGTAGCTTCTTTTTTTTGGTTTGGTTTTGATATGCCCATATAGGCTGCTTGTGTGAGCTAGTATGATTATTGGCACCTTTGAAGGGAGTGTTTCTGATCTACACGTAGGCCAGATGCAAGTACTTATCTTTTGCTGATTGAGGGATGCTTTTCACTGGTTCTGGATGACCGAGTAGACTCTCTGCCACTGGGTCTCTCTAAAAGTGGAAAATTCCTCCTGAGCACCACTGCTTGCCTCACCATGCACACGAGTTGATCTGGCCTGAAGAGTGCCAGCTCCCACTGGGTCAGGTCTGACAGCTCCTTCTGAAACTTCTCTCCTTCTCCCTACCACTCAGTCTGATTCCTCTACTTTGCCTTTGATGTTCAGGGCTCCTAAATTGTCATATATAATAGATTCTCTTGTTTTTTTGGGTGTTTGTTGTAAGAGAGACCACAGGAGGTGTCTGACTTTTCCGCCATCTTGGCCCCACCTTGAATTCTCAAAAATAAGTTATTTTGTATATTTCTTTTACAATAAGACAATAATTATATCTCTTTTCTTGTTATAAAATTCACAAAAGCCAGAGCTACCTAAAATTCAAGTCTGAGGTGAATTACAGAAGATTTACCCCATAATACAATGAAAGCAAATAAACAATCTCACGAACAAATCTCAATATTATTTTCTCACTTTTTGAAAACTGTCCATAAAAGTTTGTGTTACTTTAGATGAGTATTCTACCATAAATATTCCCTTAATTATTCCTATTTATTCTAACCCCATTATACTACCTTTTTCTTTTATAGTCATGAAATAAGAAGCTATTTATATAGTCCTCTCAGGTGTTAATAGTTCCCTCAGTTGACATCAATGTGCAGAGATGAACATTTAGAATCCAGTTATTATCTCTTTATCATTTAGATTGTCAGTTTCATTCATCTTCCCATGAGCTAGCTAGTTTGAAATAACATTGACCTATGAAAGAAAAATGAGCCTATGGGGGCTCTCATTGTTTCTATTTCATTCAAGGTAATTATCAGTTCATTTTGTGCAGAGACTTTTGGTACTTAGAATTTAAAAATAAATATGGATGATTATAACAAATAAAAATGTCAGCTTTTCAGAGCATATCATAGTTTAGAAAATTATGATAGATATCAATAAGTACAAAATAATTGGTGGTACATTATAATTTTAGAAGTGAAAAAAATGGACAATTTCTGTTCAGTTTAGGCTCTTGATTGGTTGTTTTTAAAAAAGCAAAATCATATTAATATGCATGTTAGAATGATTAGAAAAAGTCCTACCAGAAGACACTGAACTGTCAACATTAGGCAGCCAGTAGACAGAACCAGGGGCATTGAAAATTCTTAACAAAAAGTCCTAACTAAAGGGCTGAAATAAATTACTACAATGAAATTACTAAAATGCGTACAAAAATGTCATCTAACAAGCAACTTTTTTAAATGAAATGGTCAATGATACACTGGGGCTAAGGAGAACACAGACATCTACAATCCTTGAGAGACAAATAATGGTAGAAAATTGTAATGCTGTTGATATCAAGCTAAAGCCCTTGTTTGAAATGCGTGGTTTCTAGGTAACTTACAGTGTGACCTGAATGCATGATTTATCCTTCCTGGGAGGCTTGGTGGAGCAAGGCCATGAAGAGTCACACAGGGCCCATGAAATCTATTGACATACAGAACAATCAATTGAAAGGTTTTATTGGATGTACAATTGTGGAGAAAACACCCACACTGCTCAGAAATAACTGGAGTCAGGTGCCTGCTTGGAATACTATCAAACCACAATAGAAGACAGAAAAGATCCAGAGAAGGATAACTGAAATTATAAAAAAAAAAAATTAATACTTGCAAGAAAAATGTATTTCAGGAGTTTTTATGTGTCAATTATTGTGCTAAGTGCTTTCACTTGTTATTTATTTATTAATTAAGTAATTTATTTATTTATTATTGTGATGTATATATAGCCCTGGTGGAGCAATGGTTAAGAGCTCAGCTACTAACCATACGGTCAGCAGTTTGAATCCACCAGCTGCTCCTTGGAAACCCTATGAGGATTTTCTACTCTGTCCTATAGGGTCAGTATGAGTCAGAATCGATTTGATGGCAATGCATTTGGTTCATATATATATGTGTGTGTGTGTGTGTGTGTATATATATATATGTAAAATGAAATATTTGCTATTTCAGCATTTCTTACATGTACAGTTTAGTGACATTAATTATGTTCATTATTTTGCACAACAGTCACCACTATCCAATGCCAAATTTTTCGTTCACCCTTAACAGAAGTTCGGTGTCCCCTAAGCAATGACTCTTCTGCCCTTCATCTCACTCCTGGTAACCACTATAAACTTTGGTCTCTGTACATTTGCCTATTCTAGATACTTCACAAAAGTAGGATTTTACAATATTGTTGGTGGGACTGTAAAATGGAACAGTGCTATGGAAAACAGTTTGAAATGGCCTCAAAAAGTTACACATAGAATTACCATATGATCCAGCAATCTTACTCCTAGATATGCACCCAAAGAACTGAAAGAAGGCACACATTGCAGCACTATTCACAATAGTGAAAAGGTGGAAACAACCTAAATGTTCATCAACAGATGAATGGATATACAAAATGTGGTACATACATACAATGGCATATTACTCTGTAACAAAGAGAAACAAAGCCTTGATACATGCTACAACATGGATGAACCTTAAAAACATTATACTGACTGAAATACTTCCATTTATTTATTTATTGCTTATCTCTTCCCAGATATCCAGGAAATAGTTAGTTAAGTTACATAAATAGATATAATTCAAAATAAATGTGTGTGCGAGTATGTGGAAATATGTGTGTGTATGTGTGTGTGCAACCTCATTGAAGGGAAAATTATACCCTTCCCTCACTTACTGATGTGGTTACATTCCAAAGACCAGGTTGTTATGTGAAATTGGTGTTATGCGAAAACGGAGGATGACCACATCAGATCACAATATGGAGGATGACTACTGTTATGGGTTGAATTTTGTCCCCCCAAAATGTGACTCAAATTGGCTAGGTCATGAGTTACAGTATTGTGTGATTGTCCACCATTTTGCCATCTGATGTGATATTGTAATTCCTACCTCTGTGATGTTAATGAGGCAGGATTAGAAGCCATTATGTTAATGAGGCAGGACTCAATCTACAAGATTAGGTAGTCTCTTTAGTCAATCTCTTTTAAGATATGAAAGCGAGAAGGGGGCAGAAAGATAGGGAGACCTCATACCACCAAGAAAAAAGAGCCAGGAGAATAGCGCTTCCTATGGACCCAGGGTCCCTGTGATGAGAAGCTGCAAGACCAGGGAAGATTGATGACAAGAACCTTCCTCCAGAGATGACACAGAGAGAAAGTCTTCCCTTGGAGCTGACGCCCTGAATTCAGACTTCTAACCTACTAGATTGTGAGAGAATAAACTTCTGTTTGTTGAATCCATCCATTTGTATTTCTGTCATAGCAGCACCAGATGACTAAGACAGAATTCAGTACAGTGAAAGTGGGGTGCTGCTCTAACAGATAGCTAAAATGTGGAAGCAGTGTCAAAACTGTGAATGAATAGAGGCTGAAAGAGTTTTAAGATGCCTAATAGTAAAAGCCTAGATTGCCTTAAAGAGACTGTTGGTGGAAATATGGACATCAAAGAAAATTCTGGTGAGGATACAGAAGGAAATGAGGAACGCTATTACACTGGAGATGGCTCAGACAGCAAGAAGGAGCAGAAGAACCAGACCAGCACGAGACAGCACTGGAGCCGACCCATAGAGTGAGAGAGCTGAGTACCTTTGCATAAGAGGCTTCCTGGCAGAGTGCAGTGCCTATGGGCACTTATCAGTGGAGCTAGGTTTACCAATCCATGGAGCAAAAGAGCTGAGTGCCTTCAGGCCAAAGTTTACTGGCAGAGTAGGGTGCCTTCAGGCACTTATCAGTGGAGCTAAAGAGCTTTGGAATATTTGCCCTAGCAGGGCAAACTCTGGCAGTGAGGCTTGAGGGGCCAAGAAGCCAAGGAACCAGGAAGCAGAAACTGAAGAAACAAGGAACACAGGAAGCAGAGCTACCTCAGTTGTAAAGAGTAGGCGCACTACCCCAGGAGTCTCAAAGGGTGGAGTCTTCACTCAGATGGACTAGGAGAATGGGGCCACCCAAATTGGAGGGAACATAATTGCCTTTCCAGTGGGCCTAGAAGGCGGAGCTGAAACCCAGGGCCAAGGGGCCTCCATTCAGAATCTTGACAGCATGGCCAACACTAAGAGTCTAGAGGGCAGGTCCATTGCCTAAATGGTCTCAGAGACTAGAGGATTATTTTCAATACTTGAGAGCTAATGTAATGTGCTCTGCTGACTTGTTTGGTGTCTGTTATCCCTTCTTTCCCTTCAATTCCTCCCATTTGTAATGGAAATGTCTACCTTGTACCTGTTTCACCATTCTACTGTGGAAGAAGATAAATTGTATTCTAGACCCCACAGGTGAAGAGGAATTTTTGGATTTTGGACTTGGAGATGATTTAAGAGATTTGGTATGATATGATGGGGTGAATGTGTTTTACATGTGCCAAAGACATGAATTTTGGGGGGCCAAAGGGTGGAATGTCATGGATTGAATTGTGTTGCCTAAGAATGTGTGTCAACTTGGCTAGGCCATGATTCCCAGTATTGTGTGATTGTCCACCATTTTGTCATCTGATGTGATTTTCCTATGTGTTGTAAATCTTACCTCTACGATGTTAATGAGGCAGGATTAGAGGCCGTTATGTTAATGAGGCAGGACTCAATCTAGGAGATTAGACTGTGTTTTATGTTAATCTCTTTTGATAGATAAAAAAGATAAGGGAGCAGAGAGATGGAAGACCTCATACCACCAAGAAACAAGAGCCAGGAGAATAGCATGTCCTTTGGTCCTGGGATCTCCTTGCTGAGAAGCTGTAAGACCAGGGGAAGACTGATGACGAGAACCTTACTCCAGAACCAACAGAAAGAGAAAGACTTCCCTTGGAACTGACACCCTGAATTTGGACTTCTGACCTACTTGACTGTGAGAAAATAAACTTCTGTTTGTTGAAGTCATCCATTTGTGGTATTTCTGTTACAGCAGCACTAGATAACTAAGACAACTACATTGTTACATAACTGCCAAATTACATCATTATGTAACTTCCAAACCCCTGAGAATCATTGCCCAGCCAAGCTGACACATAACCTTAACCATCACAGCCTGTGTTACTCTTTCCTCTCATCTTGGCATTCATTACTGCCAGAAATATGTGATTAATGTGGAAAACAGTCAGAGAGTAATTTTTTACTATTGTCATTAATGCAAAATGTTGGATAATGAGATAGTTAATAAGTGAGGAGAAGGTGTATAATGAAACAGTTACATTAATAGACCAACGTATGCCATATATTCAGCTAGAGGAGAACTACACGTAGGGCTCAGAGCTTCCTTGCATCCGTCACAAAAAAAAATATGAGCAATCTTATAAGGGTCATCGTGTACGTAAGATAAAAGCAAAACAGTAGAAAATGCTCATATTTTCCTGATACTTTAAACAAAGAGAGGGCAGAGTAAGACCATTCTGCTTCCTTCCCCTCTCAAAAACTGCTGCACCAAATACAAATAAAAGAAATACAAAATCTGTCTTCAGTGGAACAAGAAGACATTTGTAACTTGAAAAATGTGAAAAGATAGAAAGCTTTATGGAGAAAAAGTAAATGACTTAGCACAGATGAAGTTGAAACCTAAGCAAAAAGAAAAAGAGGCAATTTAATTTTCCTGGTGAATCCCCAGCAAGGCTTAGGAATTAGAAGCACCAGTTATATTGCAAAAGAACAGGTGAAGGGCTAAAATGAGGAAATTGTTTGAAAATCTGTTTTGTAGAGATTAGATTTTCATATATTCCCTATCTCCACCCCCAGTGGAGACAGGTGACTACTTCTTTCTTGCCCTTAAAGGAGATGGAAGTATATTCTATGGGGGAACTGAAACACAGAGGCCCTAAAGTTGAGAAGAGAAGAGATGGGGAGTGGGAAGAGGGATTATTTTGCATTAGTAAGTGTTATGGATTGAATTATGTCTCCCAAAAATGTGTGTCAACATGGCTAGGCCATGATTCCCAGTATTATGTTGTTGTCCTCCATTTTGTGATCTGATGTGATTATCCTATCTTTTGTAAATCCTAACTTCTATGATGTGAATGAGGCAGGATTAGAGACAGTTATGTTAATGAGGCAGGACGTAATCTACAGGATTAGGTTGTATCTTGAGTCAATCTCTTTTGAGATATAAAAGAGTGAAGCAAGCAGAGAGTATGGGGACCTCATTACCACCAAGCAAGAAGAGCCAGGAGCAGAACATGTCCTTTGGACCCAGGGTCTCTGAGCTAAGAAGCTCCTAGACCAGGGGAAGATTGATGACAAGGGCCATGCCCCAGAACTGACAGAGAGAGAAAGCCTTCTCCTGGAGCTGGAGCCCTGAATTCAGACTTCTAGCCTACTAGACCATGAGAGAATAAATTCTGTTTGTTAAAGCCATCCACTTGTGGTATTTCTGCTACAGCTGCACTAGACAACTAAGACAGTAAGTTACCACTACCACCAGTTACTGTCCTCAAGACAACCCTGACTCATGGCAACTCCTTGTCTGTCAAAGTAGAACTGTGCTCCCTAGTGTTTCCCATGGCTGATTTTTCAGAAGTAGATCCCCCAGGCATTTCTTTCTAGGTGCCGCTGGGTAAACTACAACCTCCAACTTTCTGGTTGGCAACCAAGCTTGTTAACTGTTTGTCCACTCAGGGACTCCAGAGGTCTAAATAAGAGTATTCTTCAGTGATGTTCAGTGATGAAACTCATTCTCCCTTGACCAGCTGAAAACACCAGTAGCCAGGCATTTTTTTTCATAATCAGGAAAACTAAATGAACCTCTCTGGAAAATTGAATCACTCCAGTAGCCTAGTACAGTTACTGACTTGGGGGTCTCCAAGGAAAAATTCAGCTCATGGTCTCACAGTAAAATCACTAATCTACAAGCTCTCTTTATGTAATAAAGCTTTTAGTACTTCCTTCTTAAATATGATCACTAAACTTTTGATCATAAAGATAAAGCCTAAGAAAATGTTAAAAAAAAAAATTCAGAATAGAGACAACTGTAGGTTAAAAACAAAAGTAGCATGTCTTAGTCATCTAGTGCTACTATAACAGAAATACCACAAGTGGATGACTTTAACAAAGAGAAGTTTATTTTCTCACAATCCAGTAGGCTACAAGTCCAAATTCAGGGCATCAGCTCCAGGGAACTGTTTTCCCGTCGGCTCTGGAGGAAGGTCTGTGTCATCAATCTTTCCTTAGTCTGGGAGCTTCTCTGCACAGGAACCTCAGGTCCAAAGGATGCACTCTGCTCCTGGCACTGCTTTCTTGGTGGTATAAACTTCCCATGTCTCTCTGTTTGCTCCTGTCTTTTATATCTCAAAAGAGATTGGCTTAAGACACTATCTAATCTTGTAGACCTCATCAATATAACTGCCGCTAATCCATCTTATTAGATCATAGTGATAGCATTTACAACACATAGGGAAATCATATCAGATGATAAAATGGTAGACAGTCATACAATAATGGGAATCATGACCTAGACAAGTTGACAAATATTTTTGGGGGACACAATTCAATCTATAACATAATATTAAGCAAAAAAATCTATTTATCTGTGTCTGTCTGTCTATCTGTCTATCTATATCTATAATTGTTAATTATTGTCTAGTTGATTCCAACTCATAGAAACCCCATGTGTTACAGAGTATAATTGCTCCAAACAGTTTTCTTGGCTATACTTTTAATGGAAGCAAATCACCAGGACTTTTCCACCCCCAAACTGCTGAGTGGGTTTGAATTGCCAACCTTTAGGTTAATAGTCCAATGCAATATACACATATATAATATCTTTCTCTGTATGTAGTAAATCTATATATAATTCATATACTCAGAGGGATAATAAATGATATTGCATTCTTGAAAAAAAAGAGCAAAATCATACTTCTAAAATAATATTCAAAGAACAAAAAATATCTCTGGGGGGATAAAAAGGCATCAAGAGTAAATTAAAATTCAAGAGAATTTAAGTAGAAAGGATGAAAAAGTTAGGAGAAACTAACGATTTATTTCAAAATATTTATATGTTTATATGTATAATGGAAAAGATCAATCCTGGAGGTTCAAAATCACAGTTTTAAAAAAAGAGAACAGAAAATACCGGTGGAAAAGAAATAAATGCCATTTCCCCATCCAGACGGACATGACTCTCCAGAATTCAATCCTAGGAATGAAAATGTTTTTCATGAAATTTCAGAACACCAATGGGAAACTTTCCAGAGAAAATAAACAGGTCATATACAACCAGTGGGATATCAGAATTGCATGAGACTTCTTTACAGCAACTCATCAAACAAGAAGATAAAGGAGACTTCAAGGAGCCAACATGGCGCTATAGACAGAAGCACCATGCCGTCCTCCTATAGCAAAGGCCTGAAAAACTAAGTAAAACAGATGCAAATGTCAATCCTGGAACTCTTAAGTGTCAAATGAAGGGAAAAATAAACCAAACACTGAATGGAATAAGAAACTGACAGAGAAAGAGGAGAGCTAAGGAGGAGAGGTCCCCTACTAGCTAAGGTGGCACAGATTTGCTATCTTGGACCTCAACCATCAAGAATGTAGGACAGGGAGTACAGGAAGGCAACTTCACGAAGCTCCCAAAAGGAGACAGAGCACCCAGTAACCAGGGATACACACTCACCCACCCCCCAGCTTTCTTCCTTCTGCACGGCCTCCACTGATTTCCAATGGCCATGGTCACTCGGCCAGAGAGACATCAGTTCACTGCCTCCCATGTCCCCCCAACCCCCATCAGCCAGCTCCTTCAGTGTCTTTTTTTTTTGTTATTGTCTTTTTGGCTTTTTTGTTTGTTTCTTCTCTCTCTCCCTTTCTTTCCTTTCTCCTGCCCAGCTAGCCCTTTGTGCCATCCCTCCACCTTATTGATGGACTGTGTCACATCACTTGACTACAGAACCACTGACACACGGCCTCCCAGGTCTGTGTCACCCCACTGGCAGGCTCCTTCAGCATTATTTTTTTTTTTCTTTTTGGTTTCTTATCTCTCACTCCCTTCCTTCCTTTCCTTTCTCCTACCCACCTAGCCCTGTGTGTTGTCCCCACTCCTTCTTGATGGGCTGTACCACACCACTGGGCCAGAGAGCCACAAACACACAGCCTCCCCAGGTCCACGTCACAGCTATCAGCAGGCTCTTTCAGCATCATCTTTTTTCCTGTTTTTCTCAGTTTCTTCTCTCTTTCCCTTCCTTCCTTTCCTTTCTCCTGCCCAGCTCACCACATGTGCCATCCTTGCCCCTACTTGAAGGGTTGTGCTACACCATTTGGCTAGAGAGTCACTGGCATATGAACTCTCCGGGTCCACGCCACCCCCACAACCAGCTCTCTCAGTGCCAATTTTTTTTTTTTTGGTTGTTGTTGTCTCTTCTCTTTCTCTCCCTTCTTTCCTTTCCTTTATTCTGCCTTCCTAGCCCTGTACACTACCCTCCCCTTCTCAATGGACCGTGCTGTACCATTCAGCTAGAGAGCCTCTGGCAGATGGCCTCCCCATGTCTGAATGGTGCTCACAGGCTGGATCCATCAGTGCCATACTTTTTATTTTTATTTTTATTTCCCCTTCTCCCTTTTCCTTCTCCCTCCCATTTAAGCCCTGTGCTGCCTCTGCACTTTCCTGACAGCCATATTGCACCATCGGGTGAGAGATACATCAGCCTGCAGCCACACTAATTTTGCCCCACCCCCAACAGATAGCTTCCACAGCACCATATTTATTTTTGTTGTTGTTGTTTTTGTTTGTTTGCTTTGTTATTTCTTCTGTCTCCCTTTTTTCCTTTCCTTTCTCTTGCCCACCTAGCCCCATGTGCTGCCCACACACTTCTTGACAGGCCGAGCCCCACTGCTTGGCTAGAGAACTACTGGCACACAGCCTCACCAGGTCTGCCTGCTCACACCTGCCGAATCCTACCACACTGCCATTTTATTTGCTTTTTTAATTTTTTTTCTTTTTTCCTTTACTTTTTTGCTTCTGCTCTCTCTCTTCTTTCTCTCACCCACTTAGCTCCACACATCATATCCTCTCCCTTACTGCCTGTCTATCTACACTTCACAACGAGCACTGCAACCCCAAGTGGCACCAACGTGGACCATCAGACCCTGCCTTGCACTGCCTCCTGGCCCTGCCTGGTTGACCCCAGTACATGCTGCAACCTACCAATGTCAGCACCCCCCTTCTGGATTTGTCCTTCTGCCTCATTGCTGAGTGACTAGCCCTGCACACCTGGACAAGATAGTGGTAATTATTGTGCCCACAAATGAGCAAGCAACAAAGCATGCCCAGTCTGCCTGCCCAGACATAACCAAATAAAACAAAAAAGCTGGATGAAACAAACAAATCTTCAAACAATAAATGGAAAAAATAATTCCTGAATGTTCTGAACACAGCAGACAATATCAAAACATATTAAAAAAAGGGACAGTACGGCTCCAAGAAGCCACCAAAATAAAACATCAGATGATCTTCCAGTAGAAGAAAAGGCACTGTAACTACTTGATAGGGAATTCAAAACTCTAATATTCAGGGCTCTCCAAAAGATGATGGAAAACAAACAAACAAAAAACAAAAACAAAAGAAAAAAATAGACAAAATCGTGGAAAATACAGACAAAACAAGGAAAAGCACAAAGTAATGGAAGAATTCAGGAAAATAATGCAGGAAGAAAATATAAAAATAAGCAACTAGAAATCATACAAAAACAGAAATTAGAAATCCAAAAGATAAACAAAAAGATTTCAGAAATGCACAGTGCAATAGAAAGTTTTAGGAGTAAATTTGAAACAATGGAAGACAGGATTAGTGAAACTGGAGACAAATCCTTGGATACCACTTTGTTAGAAGAAAAATCGGAGAAAAGAGTGAAGAAAAATGAAGAAACCCTGAGAACAATATGGGCTACAATCAAAGGCAAAATTTGCATGTGATCAAAGTTCTAGAAAGGAGAAAATGGAAAACACAGAGGGGATCACTGAATATTTGCTGACAGAAAACTTTCCGAATATCATGAAAGAAGAAAAGATGACCATCCAAGAAGCTTAATGAACCCCATATGGAATAGAGCTCAAAAGAAAATCACCAAGATATATCATAATTACCCTCGCTAAAAACCAAAGACAAAGAAAGAATCCTGAAACCAAATTGAGAAAAACTAAAAGTGACACACAAAGCAGAAACAATAAGGCTAAGCTCTGATTATCCGGATGAAACCACGCAGGCAAAAGGGCAATGGGATGACCTTGAAAGAAAAACATTTTCAACCAAGAATAATGTATCTGATAACTCTCACTCAAGTATGATGGTGAAATTAAGACATTTACAGATAAATAGAAATTAAGGGACTATGTAAAAACCAAACCAAAATTACAAGAATTATTAAAGGGAGTCCTTAGGTAAGAGGAACAAAGAAAACATCAGCACCACACAAAAAAAGCACTACAAAATGGTAGTAATAAACTCATACCTATCAATAATCACATTGAATGTAGATGGCTTAAATGCACCACTAAAGAGACAGAGAGTGACAGAATTGATAAAAAAAAAAGGACCCCTCTGTATGCCATCTACAAGAAACACATATTAGAAACAAATTTTTAAAAAATATTAAAAATCAAAGGATAGAAAAAATATATATCAAGCAAACAACAACCAAAAAAGAACAGTAGTGGCAATACTAATCTCAGATAAAATAGAATTTAAAACAAAATCCACCATACAAGACAAGGAAAAGCATCATATAATGATTAAAGGGACAATCCAGGATTGAGGAAAAAACCATAATAAATATTTATGTACCCAATGACAGTGTGCCAAAATACTTAAAACAAACTCTAATAGCACTTAAAATAGGAATTGACAGTTACAAAATAATAGTAGGAGACTTCAACACACCACTCTTGGTAAAGAATAGAACATCTAGAAAGAAACTCAGTAAAGAGACAGAAGATCTAAAGGTCACAATCAACCAACTTGACTTCATAGACATATATAGAACACTTCACCCAACAGCAGCAAAGTACACATTCTTTTCTAATGCACATGGAGCATTCTCCAGAATAGACATCTTAGGCCACAAAGCAACCTTCCATAAAATCCAAAATATTGAAACAATACAAAGTATCTTCTATGATCACAACACCATAAAAGTAGAAATTAATAACAGGAAGAGCAAAGAAAAAAATATCAAATACACAGATGATGAATAACACTTTGCTTAAAAACCACTGGGAAATAGAAGAAATCAAAGTGGAATCAGAAAAATGCCTAGAATCAAATGAGAATGAAAACATATCATACCAAAACCTTTGGGACACAGCAAAGGCAGTGCTTAGAAGTCAATTTACAGCAATAGATGTACACATCAAAAAAGAAGAAAGGGACAAAATCAAAATATTAGCTATACAACTTGAACAAACAGAAAGAGAACAGCTAAAGAAGCCCACAGCTACCATAAGAAAGGGAATAATAAAAATCAGAGCAGAAATAAATGATTTCACCGAAAGAGTAAACAGAGAACCTACACACTGGGAAAAAAATTTGGCTATAACAAATCAAGAAACATCTAATCTGTAAAATCTATGGGAAAATTCCAACACCTCTACAACAAAAAGAGAAATAATCCAATTAAAAATGGGCAAAGGATGTGAACAGACACTTCACCAAAGAAGACTTTCAGTTGGCTAACAGACACAAGAGGAAATGCTCACGATCACTAGCCATTAGAGAAACGCAAATTAAAACCACAATGAGATGCCATCTCAACCTGGCATTACCGGCACGAATCAAAAATACTGGAAATAACAAAAGTTGTAGAGGCTGCAGGGAGATTGCAATTCTTCTGCACTGCTGGTGGAAATGCAAAATGGTACAACCATTTTGGAAAACTATATGGTGTTTCCTTAAGAAGCTGGAAATAGAAATACCATAATATTCAGCAATCCCACTCCTAAAAATATATCCTAGAGAACTAAGAGCCGTCACACAAATAGACATATGCACACCCATGTTCACTGCAACATTGTTCGCAATAGCAGAAAGATGGAAACAACATAGATACCCATCAACGGATAAATGGATAAACAAACTAAGGTACATACACACAACAGAATATTACACAATGATAAAGAACAATGATGAATCTGTGAAGCATCTCATAACAAGGATGAAATTGGAGGACGTTATGCTGAGTGAAATAAGTCAATCACAAAAGGGCAAATACTGTATGAGACCATTATAAAAACTCATGAAAAAGTTTTAACTTAGAAAGAATCTTTGATGGTAATGGTCTTAGTCATCTAGTGCTGCTATAACAGAAATACCACAAGTGGATGGTTTTAATGAAGAGAAGTTTATTTCCTTACAGTAAAGTAGGCTAAAAGTCCAAATTCAAGGTGTCAGCTCCAGGGGAAGCTTTCTCTCTCTGTCGGCCTTCACATCAGTGTTCCCTCAGACTAGGAGCTTCACGGCACAGGGACCCAGACCAAAGGAAGCTCTCTGCTCCCAGCACTGCTTTCTTGATGGTATGAGGTCCCCCTGTCTCACTGCTCACTTCTGTCTTTTATATCTCAAGAGATTGCCTCAAGACACAATCCAGTCTTGTAGATCAGGTCCTGCGTTACTAATACAACTGCCACCCATCCTCCCTCATTAACATCATACAGGCAGGTTTACAACATACAGGAAAATCACACAGTACCAGGAATCATGGCCTAGCCAAATTGATACACATATTTTTGGGGGAGATAATTCAAACCATGACAGTTACTAAGGAGGGGAGGAATGGGGAAGGAAAAATACTAACTAGACAATAGACAAGTGGTAACTTTGATGAGGGATAAGACAGTACACCCCCACGCATCCGTCAGTTTGTCCTACTGTGGGGGTTTGCCTGTTACTGTGATGTTGGAACCTATACCACCGGTATTCAAATACCAGCAGCATCACCCATGGCAGACAGGTTTCAGATGAGCTTCCAGACTAAGATAGACTAGGAAAAAGGACCCAGCAGTCTACTTCTGAAAAGAATTAGCCAGTGAAAACTTTATAAACAGCAGTGGAACATTGTCTGATTTAGTGCCAGAAGATGAGCCCCCCAGGTTGGAAAGTATTCAAAAGACGACTGGGGAAGAACTGCCTCCTCAAAGTAGAGTCCACCTTGATGATGTGGATAGAGTCAAGCTTTCAGGACCTTCATTTGCTGATGTGGCACAACTCAAAATGAGAAGAAACATCTGAAAACATTCATTAATAACTGGAATGTGAAAAGTACAAAGTACGAATCTAGGAAAATTGGAAATCATCAAAAATGAAATGGAATGCATAAACATTGATATCCTAGACGTTAGTGGGCTTACATGGACTGGTATTGGCCATTTTGAATCAGATAATCATATGGTCTACTATGCCAAGAACGACAACTTGAAGAAGAATGGCATTGCATTCCTCGTCAAAAAGAACATTTCAAGATCTATCCTGAAGTACAACTCTGTCAGTGATATAATATCCATACACCTACAAGGAAGACCAGTTAATATGACTATTATTCAAATTTATGCACCAACCACGAAGGCCAAAGATGAAGAAATTGAAAATTTTTACCAACTTTTTCAGTCTGAAATTGATCGAACATGCAATCAGGATGCATTGATAATTACTGATAATGGGAATTCATGAGTTGAAAACAAAGAAGAAGGATTGGTAGTTGGAAAATATGGCCTTGGTGATAGACACGATGCCAGAGATCGAATCATAGACTTCTGCAAGACTAATGACTTCTTCATTGCAAATACCTTTTTTCAACAATGTAAACAGCTGCCATTTATGTGGTCCTCGCCAGATGGAATACACAAGAATCAAATCGACTACGTCTGTGGAAAAAGACAATGGAACAGCTCAACATCATCAGTTAGAACTAGGCCAGGGGTCAACTGCAGAACAGACCATCAGTTGATCATATGCAAGTTCAAGTTGAAGCTGAAGAAAATTGGAACAAGTCCACAAGAGTCAAAGTACGACCTTGAGTATATCCCACTTAAATTTAGAGACCATGTCAAGAATACATTTAACACGTTGAGCACTGACAGAAGACCAGATTAATCGTGGAATGACATCAAGGACATCATACGTGAAGAAAGCAAGAAGTCAGTAAAAAGACAGGAAAGAAAGAAAAGACCAAAATGGATGTCAGAAGAGACTTTGCTCTTGAATGTCCAGTAACTAAAGCAAATGGAAGAAATGATGAAGTAAAAGAGCTGAAGATTTCAAAGTGCAGCTCGAGAAGACAAAGTAAAATTTTATAAGGACATGTGCAAAGACCTGGAGTTAGAAAACCAAAAGGGAAAAGTATGTTTGGCATTTCTCAAGCCAAAATAACTGAAGAAAAAATTCAAGCCTCTAGTTGCAAGATTGAAAGATTCTACGGGGAAAATATTAAACTATGCAAGAAGCATCAAAAGAAGATGGAAGGAATACACAGTCATTATATCAAAAACAATTGGTCGACATTCAACCATTTCAGGAGGTAACATATGATCAGGAACCAATGGTACTGAAGGAAGAAGTCCAAGCAGCACCGAAGGCATTGGTAAAAAACAAGTCTCTAGGAACTGACAGAATACCAATTGAGCTGAAAGCAGAGAATACCAGAAAGATGTTTACCTGTGTTTTATTGATTATGAAAAGGCATTCAACTGTGAGGATCACAACAAATTATGGATAACATTGCAGAGAATGTGAATTTCAGAACACTTCATTGTACTCATAAAGAACCTGTACATGGATCAAGAGGCATTCGTTCAAACAGAACAAAGGGATACTTCGTGGTTTAAAGTGTGGAAAGATGTGCTTCAGGATTGTATCCTTCACCATACTTATTCAATCCATATGCTGACCAAATAATCTAAGGATCTGGGATATATGAAGAAGAACAGGGCATTATGATTGGAGGAAGACTCATTAATATCTGCATTATGAGATGACACAACCTTACTCGCTGAAAGTGAAGAGGACTTGAAGCACTTACTGATGAAAATCAAAGACTACAGCCTTCAGGATGGATTACACCTCAACATAAAGGAAATAAAAATCCTCACAACTGGACCAATAAGCAACATCATGGTAAATGGAGAAAATATTGAGGTTGTTAAGGATTTTATTTGGATCTACTGTGAACACTCATGGAAGCAGCAGTCAAGAAATCAAAGGACACATTGCATTGGGCAAATCTGCTGCAAAAGACCTCTTTAAAGTGTTAAAAAGCAAAAACATCACCTTTTAGACTAAGGTGTGCCAGACCCAGTCCATGATGTTTTCAATCTCCTCATGTATTCCAAATCTGGACAATGAATAAAAATGACCGTCTGGGGTCTTCAAAGCTTATGAGCGACAATCTATGATACTCTGCTGGTCTCACCCCATCTGGGGCAAGGGAGAATGAAGAAAACTAAAGACACAAGGGAAAGATTAGTCCAAGGGACTAATGCACCACAACTACCACAGCCTCCACCAGCCAGAGTCCAGTACAACTAGATGGTGCCCAGCTACCAATGCCTACTACACTGACAGGGATCACACTAGAGAGTCCCAGACGGAGCTGGAGAGAAATGTAGAACAAAATTCTAACTCACAAAAAAGACCAGACCTACTGGTCTGACAGATACTGGAGAAACCCTAAGAATATGGCCCCCAGACATCCTTTTAGCTCAGTAATGAAGTCACTCCCGAGGTTCACCCTTCATCAAAAGATGACGGCCCATAAAACAAAACAAGACTAAAGGGGCACACCAGCCCAGGGGAAAGGACTAAAGGCAAGAAAGGACAGGAAAGCTGGTAATAGGGAACCTAAGGTCGAGAAGGGGACAGTGTTAACATGTCTTCGGGTTGATAACCAATGTCACAAAGCAACATGTGTACTAACTGCTTAATGAGAAGCTAGTTTGTTCTGTAAACCTTCATCTAAAGTATAATAATAAAAAAACTTCTTGAAAAAAAAAAAGCCAAAAAAAATGTTCTTCTTCAACCAGTTTTTTCTTTCTTCCTACATTTTCTTCAAAGTAAAGGAGTTCTGATGAAGCGACAAAGGGTAGCAATCATAAGTAAGTTAAAAGATTGGAATCAGGAAATAACCTTTGTAGTTAAATAAAAAGATGTGTTGATACTGGAACCATGCATATTTCATTGTATTTAAATTTCAGAAACACAGAATGGGTCTATGACTTCTCATAGGTAAATTATCTATTTGAAATATTTGATTGTTTTTAATTTCCAAAACATATAACTGTCAAGAAATAATATCTGAGTAAGCAATTAATCCAATAAAGCTATTGTAAAATTAAAAAAAAAAAAAAGACCAAAGAAGAATCGACGACTTTGAGTTAGGTGTTGGAGAAGAGTGTTGAATGTACTAGGGACTACCAAAAGAACAAATAAATCTGTCTTAGAAGTACAGCCAGAATGCTTCTTAGAAACAAGGATGGCAAGACTAAGTCTCACATACTTTGGACGTGTTTTCAGGAGGGACTAGTCCCTGGAGAAGGACAACATGCTTGGTAAAGTAGAGGGTCAGCAAAAAAGAGGAAGACCCTCAACGAGATGGATTGACACAGTGGCTTCAACAATGGGCTGAAGCATAACAATGATTGTGAGGATGACCCAGTACTGGGCAGTGTTTCACTCTGTTGTACATAGAGTCACTATGAGTCAAAACTGACTCGATGGCACCCAACAACAACAACAACAAGACAGTACACAATACTGAGGCATTCAGCACAACTCTATCAAGATAAGGTCATGGAAGCTTCATAGACATATCCAAACTCCCTGAGAGACCTAATTAGTGGGCTGAGGGCTGGGGACCATGGTCTCGGGGGATGCTTAGCTCAACTGGCATAATATAGTTTATAAAGAAAATGTTCTACATTCTACTTTGTTGATTAGTGATGGGGTCTTAAAAGCTTAGGAGCAGCCATCTTAGATACTCCACTGGCCTCACCTCATCTGGAGCAAGGGAGAATGAAGAAAACCAAAGACACAAGGGAAACATTAGTCCAAAGGACTAATGTACCACAACTACCACAGCCTCCACCAGAGTGAATCCAGCACAATTAGACGGTGCCCAGCTACTACCACTGACTACTCTGACAGGGATCACAATAGACGGTCCTGGACAGAGTGGGGGAAAAATGTAGAATAAAATTCTAACTTACAAAAAAAGACCAGACTTACTGGTCTGACAGAGACTGCAGAAACCCCGAGAATATGGCCCCCGGACACCTTTTTAACTTAATGCTGAAGTCACTCCTGAGGTTTACCCTTCAGTCATAGATGAGACATGCCCATAAAACAAAATGAGACTAAATGGTTACACCATCCCAGTGGTAAGGATGAGAAGGCAGGAGGGGACAGGAAAGCTGGTAATGGGGAAGCCAAGGTCAGGAAGGGGAGAGTGTTGACATGTTGTAGGGTTGGCAACAAATGTCACAAACAATATTTGTATTAATTGTTTAATGAGAAACTACTTTGCTCTGTAAACTTTCATTTAAAGCTCAATAAAAAATTAAAAATATATAACAAGCAAACAAAAAATATTTCTTCAGAAAAAAACAGAAAGAAAAAAAAGAACAAGAATAATGAATATCATCAAGATTTGAAGGTAAATTATTTTTCTTCTAATCTTTTGTAAAAATTTATGTTATTATTCAAATTTGTGAGTAAAATTATGGCATTTTCCGTAATTTTCCAAGTTTCTAAAATGGTGCTGCCCATATACATTTTCTTAGGAAGTTGTTATTCTCCAGAAAAATGAGGCAAGTAAACTAAAAGAAAGGAAAGACTCTTCAAGACAGAGAATTAAAGAGAAGCCCCAAGTAAAAAGGTCATTAAAGTATTTCACAGTGAGCAGGATGTTGGAAGGTCAGGAGAGATATTTTTTGATCAATGAAAAATCAATTTTATAAATGAAACTGATAAATTATATGAAAAGCTTGACAAGGTGGGGAACTATGTGGACAAATGTTTTACAGATTCATTGGGGGAGCATGATAAGATGTAGATGTTCAACAAAAAGTAAGAAAAATGAAAAAATAAAATAAAATTATTAACCCCAGAGAGAAAAAAAATGTTTAAGAAAGGAATATTTTGATTGGTGTAAGGCTTGACTCAACAGAGAACAATATTTATGTAATCATAATAAAAGCAGTTGTTTTGAGATTTCTCTCTGGAAAGCAAACATCTCAACATTTCTATAATTAATCATATCCTCAACATTTAGTTTACATATTGGTAACTCTTGGTTGCATACTGAAAATCAAGCTCTTTCTCTTACTTCTTAAATAGCCTCATCACTGTAGAATGTAAGGTAGAAAACATCATCTCCCCATTTATTATCATTATTAAAGACAGCTTCTTTATGTGGGAAGCAAAATTTATAAAGTCCTGTGATACAATGAGTGAAAAAGTTCTATTTAACTATTTTATATGAAGAAGAGGGTTTTTTTTGTTTGTTTGTTTTGTTGTTGTTGTTTTCCTAACTTAACAGCATGTATTTGGACACTTCTCCATTTAAGACTCTCACTTGTCATTTCCCATAAATGCTAGTAGAAATCAAACTGCGCTAAGAACAGCTTGAGAGTTTTTTTCTGAATATTTTTTAAACCATTTCCATGAGCCCCAGATCTGGTGGTAGATTTGTTTCGAGTTCTCAGAAGCTTGCGGCTATCTGGGTCACTGCTCTACTCTGGACGTCGTACCTCTTCACCATATGCTTTGAGAGTGGCTAACACAAAGTCTGCACAGTAGGAAACACTCCTGAGCTGGATGACGCTGTTGCATTGACTGCACAGATCGAGAAAAACCATACAGGTCCCCCAAAATTCATTTTTATTCGTTACCCCCCTTTCTCAATTTCCCTAGCTTCAGTTCCCATAAAGTAAAGGTATTGGAATGTGGCCTTAACTATAGTCCAAAAAAATTCAATAGACATTTAACTTTCTTTTTACATTTTAGTAATTGTTTTCCAGTGTCTACTTCTATGCTCTACATTTACGTGTTCTTTTAAATAACGCACATATATCATTGGAGATTTTTAAAATGAAAATTGACTTTAAGTGCTTAGAAACCAAAGATGTGAAATGGAAGGTGATTACTTTATGAAACTGATTATTTAACAGTGAACTGAAACACTTCCAAAACCAATTACTACACCGCCTGGTCCATAATGCCTGGGGTGTATAGTATTTTATTGCATATTTACGTTGCATTGTGGGCTGGGCTGGAAATTCAACTTAAAAATGTAAGGTTCTGATGGTTCTAATTTTGGTTTTCACAACAATAATGTAAGAAAATAATTGAGATTTGTCTTTCACTTAAAAAATGTTTCAAGAATCAACATAGGCAGAAGCAGAAGGAAAACTTTAAGTTTACTATATCTATGTTTCTTGTTTTTTTAAATATTTCCTAATATTGGACATACTTTCTATCACGTGTATTTCTAGTTCATGGAGAAGTAGACTAGAGACTTCAATAAGAATTATTAGCCAGCCAAACTACAGCCAGCAGACTCTAACATGACCTACTTGTCATTGGTGAGATCTCATGAGCTTGTGCTAACTGTGCTCTGATAGACTTGAAGCCCACTTTGGTGAGTTCAGGAAATTCAGCGATTGCACAGCTTAACTTGTTCAAGTGGATTGTTGAAACCAAAGTGAATTTTAGGCAGTGTCAGTTAAATCTCTACATTTATCTTTAACATAAATGGAAATCTGCAGTATTTTTCCTGAAGACAGACAAAAGTCTTAAGGGTTGTTAAGGATATTAAGAGATCTTTCAAATACATTTTTAAAACCTCAAGTTTCTTTTAATGAAATTTACCATCTCTTGGAATAAATTCTTTCTCTTCTTTGTAATTCTTATACCCTGGGCATAAGGTGACAGTCAGCAAGTGTCCCTGAAGAAAAACAAGACTTCATTATTATCCTATGGATCATTCTTCAGACCAGAACACATACTCCTGGAGAAAAAAAAAAAAAAAAGTTAAGCAATGCCATTAAATAGGAGTATTTGTCATCTTAGCTTATTCTGTGTAAACTTGGAGTTTCCCACCACATTTAGTACAGCAAATTGGCGAGGCAATATTGTTGGACACTCAAGATTTTTTTTTTGTCTACTTTTTGTTCATGTACACTAAGACTTGCAATGACTTTTCAACCCTGGAATTATCTTTAAAATATTTGTCTGTGATAAAGGCTTTACTCTGAATAGACTCTGCATTATTCACAAAAGGTCTGGTTTTGACATATGGTTCTCTGCATGAGTTCAACTACTGGCTGACTCCCAATCTGTGAATTTTACTGCCAGCTAGAATCAATATCATTTTGTAGTAGGGGCACAGTCATCACTCCTGTGTAGAAACAGACATTACTCTCTTGCTTCCTAAATCATCCATGGTCTGTACCACACATTTAGATACTTACCAAACAATATCTTACCTTCTGTTTAATGTTTGTATATTTGGTTTCCAAGAAGAGTTCACTGAGACCAGAACTGAGTTTTACTTATTTTTGAATCTATCATAATTTTACAACAGTGCTAGAAACATATAAGGTATTCACTAACTATTGGATTAAAAACTTTATGTGGATTATTGTTGTTAGCTGCTGTCAAAGTCAGCCTCTGACTCATGGGGACACCATGCAAGACAGACCAAAATGCTGCCCAGTCCTGCGCCATCCCCATGATTGGTTGTAGATTAGACATTTCTGATCTACAAGGTTTTCTTTGGTTGATTTTCATAAGCAGGTCACTAAGCCTTTCTTTCTAGTCTCTCTTAGTATGAAAGCTATGCCGACACCTGTTCAGCATCATAGCAACACACAAACCATCACCGATAGACGTGTGGTGGCTGTGCATGAGGTACATTGGCTGGAAATTGAACCCAGGCCTCCTGCAAAGAAGGTGAAAATCTTTCCACTGAACCACCTAAATGCATTTTATATTATGTTCCCATAATTTAGCTAAAAACCACATTAAAAAATAAATATTTATAGATTATACAACCTTACATACCTCACAGACGTATTAAGCTTTTGGTAAGCCAAAGGAGAAGGTAGCAACATCTCAGCCATGCCGCAGGTTAAAGTAGTGGTATCCCAGAGAAAGTGGATCAAGGTGTTTAGTCAATGCTACCATAGGAGGTAATGGATAAATATAGAAAGCTCCAAGTCATCTATTTGCTTATTTTAATGAGTCTTCAATGAAGAAATTGGACTTAACACCTAAGAGAGAAGAATGTAAATAACCCATTGAACTAATAAATCAGAGAATACTATGGCAGAATTAATCACTTAGGATGCAGGCCATACAGTGCTCAGATCAGAAAGAAAACTAGAAAAGAACAGTACCTAGAGCAAGAGAGAAAATCTATCCCTGGCTAAGAATTAATTTTCACAATTTCACACAATTGTGCTTAACTATATAGAAAGCAGTAGAGTTCTCATTTAATAAAATGGAATTTGTAGGTTTTTTCAATGGAGAATCCTATCTTTATAAATTTCCAATTTATAAAAAGTTTCTTTAGATAGTTTTTATAGATTCATGACAGGACCAAGCAGAAACTACTAACTAATGCAGTCAAGATTCTATTACCAGAGTAGGAAAAAGATGGGCAGCATCTTCAGGATGCACCATCCTGGATGGGAATTCCTTTCACCTCTCCTATTTCTTCCTCCTTCTTAGTTTTCTCCTCTCTTTTGCTGGAGTATACCCTCCTATAGCTTCCTGAGAAATGAAAATCTTTTTATGTCTTTTAGAAAAGTTTTAATATCTTCTCTGTATTCCATATGTTGTGAAATTTTACAGTAACGTGCCTTCCTGTGTGTTTGTGCGTTCCCCATGGTGCTCAGCAAATAAGTATTTTCAGTCCAGCTTGTTTTATTTTCAGTTCTGGGAAATTTCTTGAACAATTTCTCTGAGAGTTTTTTCTATTTCATTTTACCTTTTTTTTCTTCTAGAAAGTCTCTTACTTTGCTTTGTAAACTTGGAGTGGTTCTATAATTCTTTTTCTCATTTTCTTTTTTGTGCTTCTTGAGTGATTTCCTCAACTTTATTTTCTAAATCCTCTACTAAATTCTCATTTCTGTTAACCATAGTGACTTAAACTTCCAAGATCTTTTTTCTTTTCTCTGTTCTTTATTGTAATCTCTTTTTTCATTTCAATTTGCAATATCTTCTTTTATCTTTCCAAAGGTATTAACTATGTGTTTTTTTTCTTTAAATTTTCTGTTTTCTTCTGCATTGTCTCTATTTCCTCCTAAATCACTTTGATCTTTCACAATAGAGACTTTCTTAGATGATTCTTCCTTTTAAGAGTAAAGCGTGAAAAAGTTTACTGGAGGCTTTGTGTGCATAGAAAGTAGAATGACAGAGGTAAACTGCTGGGCTCCATTATAAATCATAACCCAGAAGAGGAATTAAACAGACATTTCTCAAAAGAAGATGCACGAATGGTAAATAGCACATGAAAGATGCATCAGGGAGTTCCAAATCAAAACCACAATGAGATAGCACTTCACCCTCATTAAAAAATAAATAAAAGAAATAAAATAACAAGTGCTGGAAAGAATGTGGAGTAATCAGAGCCCTCATACTTTGCTGGTGAAAATGATTTAAAATGGTTTACCTGTTGTGAAAAAGTTTTTCAATTTTTCATAAAGTTAAACAGAATTACCATATGACTTAGAAATTCCACTCCTGAGTACATACCCAAACTAATTAAACAGATACTCAAACAAATATATGTACACACATGTTCATAGCAGGACTATTTACACTAGTCAAAAGTTGGAAGCAACCAAAAATCCATCTGGACCCCTGACAGAATCAGATTACAATCCATTATTTTGTTTCTTCGTCCATTTGCTTATCTATTAACTTATTTACTTATCTTTCTTGGCACTTGAAATTTTATTCAATGACACTTTCCCTGCCCCTAGATAAAAAATTTCAGTTAACTTACACTTCTGGGCTTACTCTTAGGTTACAGCCTCCTTTAAACCTCAAACACAGACTCAATTTGCTATTAGTGTGCTCAATCCTGAGCAGTTTTCAATCCCTACATGGCGTTTAGCAATAAATCAAGCAAACGTGATGTTTTAGTGTGGGAATAGCTGTCTTGTCAATTTCTCTTTTAAGTGTCCCTATTCCTTCATCCTCTTTTCTGGTTGCTTATGTAAGTTTCTCTTCCCTCTCATATTAGAGGTTGGGGGTAAAGGCATTTTCTCATAAACTGTGTCATTATTGTCGGAATTGCAGCCCTCTAATGTAGTCCCTGGGTGATGCAAATGATTAACTCACTAGGCTGCTAACCAAAAAGTTGGAGCTTAAAGTTCACCCAGAAGTGCTTCAGAAGAAAGTTCTGGTGAGCTCCTTCCAAAAATCAGCCATTGAAAACCCTATGGAGCGTAGTTCTACCGTGAAACGTACAGGGTCGCCATGAGTCAGAGTCAACTCAGTGGTATTGCATGTTAGATGACTGATATTTAAAGCTCACTGTCTCCTAAGTAGAGCCCTGGTAGTGCAGTGGTTAAGAGCTTAGCTGCTAGCCAAAAGGTCAGCAGTTCAAATCCACCAGCTGATCCTTGGAAACCCTGTGGGGCAGTTCTACTCTGTCGTACAGGGGTCGCTATGAGTCAGAATTGACTTGACGACAGTGGGTTTGGTCTTTTTGTTTTCTCTCCCAAGTACCTTTGTGGAATCCTGGGAAACTCTCTAGCATTGGGAATTACCACTGCTCCTCCTTGGCATAAGAAATGCATATTTTCCTTTACCTAGCTGCTAGGCATCCCGCTCAACCTCTAGTTTTCCAGAGTTCTGCCACACAGGGACATTACTCTTGGGATTCACTTGACACTTAGCAGAAGAACTTGAGAGCTGGAATAATACCTCCTTCGGATTGCTCTCTCACTTTGCCTTAACAGATCTATGAAATGGGCAGTCACCTATATTCTGCTGCCTAGGTCATTTTATCTTCCTCAAGCATGAATTAGACATCAGGTTTTTTTTTTCTCCCCAAATACAGGGAACGTATTTCAGTATCTCTAAATGGTCAGTGATGGTTAATGTTATGTGTCAACTTGGCTAGACTATGATTCTTAGTGGTTTGGTAGACACTATGGATTGAGATGTATCTTCAATTCCATATCCTAATAAATTCTCAGTGACTACTTTTTCTTCTCCCATCAAAATTCACCCTTCTTAGTCCTCAACTGGCCAAATCAGAGAATGAAGTCCCCAGTATTGAACTTCCTGATGAAACTTTCTTATGGCAATTAAGAAAAAGAATATATATATATATATATAAAAATGCTGAAATTTTCAGGCACTGGGCCAAATGGAGAAAACAAACATATTTAGTCAAGAGCTTAGGGGCATAGCAAGGCCCTCTTTATTCCTCTTCCTTTCTGATCCCCCTACAGCCAAGTTTAGTGATGAGGTTTAATATCTGAAAACTTAAGCTGATTTTTTTAATCATAGTTATCTTTTATGGAAAAAAAAACATGTTTTATAAATTCTCTTTAAAGGATCATTTATTAAAAGTTTTCATGTGAGAGACATTGTTCTAGGCCTTTGAGAACAAAGATGAGAGACAGAAAATAATATAGGAAATGCCTTAATAATAGGTTGGGAAGAGTGAGGTGGGAGCTCTTCCCCTTCAAAAAAAATAAAGGGATAGACACTTCTACTCCTGGACAAACTAGGGCAGACTTCACAAAAAAAATGAGATTTTTATCTAAAACTTAGAAGAATAGGAAGAATAAGTGGTGGCAGGGATCAGAAAAGGAGGAAGGATATTTGAGGCAATGAAACAGCCTGAGCAAAAAAGCATGGACGTGTCAAATAAAACATGGTAACTTTTGAAGTATGACATAGCTAGATAAGAAAGTATATTGGGGATTGTAGTCCTAAATGAAGCTACATGATACTTTTGGGTTGTTGTTAAGTGCTGTCGAGTCAGTTATGACTCATAGTGACCCTACCTACAACAGAATGAAACACTGTGCCATCCTCACAATTATTGTTGTGCTTGAGCCCATTGTTGCAGCCACTGTGTCATTCCAACTGCTAGAGGGTCTTCTTCTTTTTCCCTGACCCTCTACTTTACCAAGCATGACGTCTTTCTCCAGGGACTGGTCCCTCCTGATAACATGTCCAAAGTACCTGAGACGAAGTCTTGCCACCCTCACTTCTAAGGAGCATTCTGGCAGTACTTCTTCCAAGACATAATTGTTTGTTCTTCTGGCAGTCCATGGTCTATTCAATATTCCTCACCAACACCATAATTCGAAGGCTTCAATTCTTCTTTGGTCTTTCTTATTCATTCTCCAGCTTTCACATGTATATAAGGTGATTGAAAATACCATGGCTTGGGTCAGGTACACCTTAGTCCTCAGAGTGATGTCTTTGATTTTTAACACTTTAAAGAGGTCTTTAGGCTATGTTCTCAGGAGAAACAAAGCATATAAATATTTATAGAGAGAGAGAGTGAGGGAGAGAGAGAGATTTATCTCAAGGAAATGGCTTACATGGTTGTAGAGGCTGGCAAGTGGGTCACACATCAGGCTGGAGGCTTCTCCTGACTCACATAGCTTCAGGGGCTGATGAACAAAAGATCAGTGGGTAAGATGGCAGGCTGCTAGCTGAAGTCCCAAGAAGCAGAGAAAGGATGATAACAAGCCAGATGCAGGATTCAGAACAAACAAATTTGGGGTAAGACTGTGGAAGTCCTTTTACGTTGTGTTAAAAAGTTAACACTTCGTGTAGGTCCGGAGCCAATAGAAATTTTAAGGCAGGGAACAATAAGATCAGATGGGTTATTCTGAAAATTATCTTTGAAAACAATGGGAAGGAGTACTGAATATAGGGATTAACTAGTGCCTGGAATAATTAGTTCTACTCTGTAACACCTGGGGTTGCCATCAGTTGGAATCGACTGGACAGCAATGGGTTTGTTTGTTTTATTTTTTTTAAGAGCAGTTTATAAAATTAATCCATTCATTCACCAAATACTTATTGAGTACTTACTACATGCCAACCTTGGACTAAGAGCTAGAGTTACAGTGGTTAATAGGGCAGACAATGACCTTGCCCTCAGAATATACATTCTAGCCAGAGAAAGAGGATATTAAAACAATATTGAATAAATAGGATACCATAGAATTTGATAACTCTGTGATGGAGATAAGGAGTCCCTGGGTGACACAGTTAAGTGCTGGGCTACTAACCTAAGGGTTGGTGGTTTGAACCCATCCAGAAGAGCCTCATAAGAAAGCCTGGTAATCTGCTTCAAAAGGTCAGAGCCATGAAAAAGCTATAGTGTGTACTTCTACTCTGAAACACATGATGGGGTTGCCATGAGTCAGAATTGACTTGAAGGCAACTTTGTTTGGTTTCGTTTTTGGTATGATGGAGATAAACAGAGAACTGCAATTTAAAAAACAAAACAAAACATAATACCTCAGCAAGGTTTGGTAGGAGGAAGTGTTACTTTACATAAGGCAATCAAGTGTTTCTCAGGATATGATCCATGAACCACCTGCATCAGAAGCAGCCTTATTAAAACACAAACTCCCAACCAACAGCCCTGTACTCAAGAAATCATTCTGGCAGTGGGATCTGGGATCCTGAATATTTGAACAAGCACCCCAAGTTAATTCTCGCCATGCTGAAGTTTGAAAAACGCTGGACCCAAACTGGGAGCCTTGTTAGAAAGCTACCGTGCAGGTGAAGGACCATATGAACAACGAGGATGGAAAGAAGTAGATATTGGAAAAATATTTAGGAAGTAGCATCAACCAGAGGGCAACATGATCCGGATGTCTGGCCCTATTTAAGAAGTAGCATCAACCAGAGGGCAACATGATCCAGATTTCTGGCCCTATTACACATGTTCAATTGCCAAACAGGTTAATGGACATGATGAACAAATTCTCACTATGGTTTTAACAATTTATAATGCTTTGATATATTATTCCTTTCCACTTGCAAACATTTTTTACATTCTAACTGGAGATTTCTGGAGAATAACCCTGTAGATGTAAAATTTTAGGCTCCCTGACAGGTGGAGAAAAAGATATTTTAGGCTAGTATAAATCATTATGATAAAAGTGAAGCATAATGCAGAAGTACCCAGAAGACAAAGCAGGCAGACAATTTAATTCCAGGGCAAAAAAAAAGCAACTGCCATATTTCAGTTTGAATGTTACTCTAACAGAATGGGTAATTTTTTATGCTAAATATTTGAGTTCTTCTGGGAATTAATATAATTGTAAATGGTAAAGAAAAATTTATGATTAACACGGGCCCCTAGGGGAGTCCTCATTAATCCCCAATACTCAATTTTCAAATTGTAAACCACAGAGGGGCTGAATATATGGGTTTACGGTGATCTTATACATATTTTTTGCACTGGTTATGAAAGATGTCCTTGAAAAGATAACGCTGAAAGTGTTTACAGTTTATTTACCTAAAAATCTGCATATCAGGAAAATACTAACAAAAATCAGTTTTCTCTCTCTGCCTGGGCAACTTTCAAGCTAAATCCCAAAAAAAACATATGATAAAAAGATGAGGTTCATGGTAGCGTATAATGATACTGTATTGTTTTACCCATCTGTCAGTTTGTCACAGTGTGGTGGCTTCCATGTTGCTGTGATGCTGGGATTTATGCCACTGGTATTACAATTACCAGCAGGGTCACACATGGTGTTCAGGTTTCAACAGAGCTTCTAGATTAAGACAGACTAGGAAGAAAGACCTGGTGATCTGCTTCCAAAAATTAGCCAGTGAAAATTTTGTGGATCACAACAGAATATTGTCTGATATAACATTGGAAGATGAGCCTCCTGGGTTGGAAGGAAGTACACAATAGCCTCAACAATGGACTTAAGCATACCAGTATCATGAAGATGGTGTAGGAACAGCGAATGTTTCATCTTGTTATACGTAAATTTACCACGAGTTGAAGCAAATTCCATGGCAACTAATACAATAATTATTTTACAGCATTTTAGAGTTTTTAGAGCTATTTCATACATACTACCTTAATAGATTTTCATAATAAATCCATGAGATGATTATTATGCCATTTTAGATATGAGGAAACTAAGGTTCAGAAAGCCTAAATAACTAGCGCAAGAGCACACATCTAGGTAGAAACAGGGCCCAGAAAACCAGCCCAGATGTTTTGCCAAATGTCAATTAATCTTTCCCTGTGAAGGCCCATAGCCTTAGTAATATTGAGAGGAATTTTACCTTGGGATTCCTTTCACCTTTTGTTGGCTTTCTGTCTCTCTCATCTCCTTCCTTACTCTCCTCTTGCTTTCTCTCCTCCTTCGCTGCTCTCTCCTACCCTCCTCTCTCCTATCATTTTCTCTCTTCTTCTTCTTTTTCTTCTTCTCTCCTACCCTCCTCTGTCCTCTCCTATCCTCTTTCTCTGTCTTCTCCTTCTCTCTCTCTCTCTCCTGTCTTCTCTTTTCCCTTCTGCATTCCTGTCTTCTATCCTCCCTTCTCTTCTCTCCACTCTCCTTTCTAATATAACTTCTCATGTACCTAATAGGCCGATACCAAACCTGAAACTAAACGTGTTGCCATCGAGTCAATTCTGACTCATAGTGACCCTATAGGACAGAGTAGAACTGCCCCATAGGGTTTTCAAGGAGTGGCTAATAGATTCGAACTGCCTATCTTTTGGTTAGCAGCCATAGCTCACCGTAGCTCTTAACCACTGTGCAACCAGGTAGGCCAACGCTACAAATTATTCTAAACACCCACTGTTATGGTAGAATTGTGTCCCTTAAAAAAAGATATATGAAGTCTTAACCCCCAGAACCTCAGAACATGAACTTTTTTTGGAAATAGGGTTGTTGCAGATTAGTTAAGTGAACATGATGAGGCCTTAATAGGGTAGTATGGGCCCAGATCTCTTTGTGATTTGTCCTTATAATAAGAGAAAATGGAGATGGGGAAATTCACACTGGGAAAATGGACATGGAAAGATGAGGCAGAGATTAGAGCTATGCTGCCATAAATCAAGGAATGCCTGGCACTACCAGAAGCTGGGAGAAAAAAGAAATAATCTTTCCTAGAGCCTCCAGAGGGAGGATGGTTCTACCAATGGGCTGAATTCAAACCTCTAGATTCCAGAACTGTGAGAGGACAAATTTCTGTTATTTTATGCCACCCACTGTATGGCACTTTGTTATAGTGGCCCTAGAAAATGAATACAGTAGTTAAGAGGTCGGCTGTTAACCAAAAGATTGGAAGTTCGAATCCATCAGCCGCTCATTAGAAACCCTATAGGACAGTTCTACTCTGTCCCATAGGGTCGTTAGGAGTCAGAATTGACTTGACGGCAATGGGTAACAGGTTACCAAGGATAAACTTTTCATATTTCCCCTTCTTTGGTAATACTCTAGATTCTGAACCTCTTTCTTGAATTTCAAAGTTCAATGGTAGTGTTGACCCATTCCTGGAAGACCCAGATCTCAGCTAGCTATAGGACTAGTCAATGACCTAAATGATTCACCAAGACGCCACTGTCTGATGAGAAGTGAGATTATGTGTACTGCCTCTATCTAGCCTTTAAGTCACTGGATAAGTCTGCAGAGAGCCAGTCTCAACGATGAATGAAGCACAAAAGTCAGCAGTACCCTTCCTGGCAGGTTCTAATTGTTTCCACCTTCTCTGTCTCCACTCCTCTCTCTGTCTTGGTCAGAGAGAACAAATGGGACATCCAAAGACTCAACACTGCATCAATCTGCTTTGTTTGGCTAAGAATACGTTATTATTATTATTTTTCAACGCTCTAGGAAGCCATGTACTCTCCAGTTTGCCACCATCCTCACCCATCCTATAATCTAACATTATGCCAGCCTCCTTCACATTCTTGAGCTTGCTGGCTTCTGAAAACATTTCAGTTTACGGCTCACAATCTAGCTCACAAACACTCAGCTCATTTTCTGTGATGTCTCTCCTCTCCCTGTTTACCTCACATTAACATTTGGTTTCCCCGGTGCCAGGAACTTCACTTTCCAACTTCTGATTTGCCTAACCTTAACTTTTTGATCCTCAGCTTGCTGTGCTTTCTTAGATACGAAGCTGACGTTCAACTTCAACTTTGTAATATATAATTAATTTTTAAAAAGATGTCAAATATGACAAATATTCATCATCAATTCTGGGTTGTGATATGTGGCAGTATTCTATGTATTTTCTGTGTTTGAAAACATTTCCCAAAATAAAACCAAAAATATTTTTTAGTAATCCTTACTATTACAAAATCCCATACATTTCAGTACTTAATGGAGCCATTCATTGGGTGCTCCCTAAGCTACTCATCTCCTTCATCCTATCCAGATACAATTTTTGATAAATTTCCCCTTCCCAGTGTACTAAATTCTAACCTTGGACATTCTTGTCTGAAGACCATGTATTTTAATCCTGCCCCAGGGAAAGATGCCTTGATCTAAAGGAATAAAGTTTAGTGATGGGATATCAGACACCTACTCTCTAGCTCAGAGTTGCAAACTAGGTCATGCAAAGAACATTTCAGGATCTATCCTGAAGTACGATGTTCTCAGTGATAATATTCACACACCTACAAGGAAGACCAGTTAATACTATTATTCAAATTTATGCACCAACCACTAAGGCAAAAGATGAAGAAATTGAAGATTATTACCAACTTCTGCAGTCTGAAATTGATCGAACATGCAATCGGGATGCACTGATAATTACTGGTGATTGGAATGCAAAAGTCAAAAACAAAGAAGAAGGACAGGTAATTGGAAAGTATGGCCATGGTGATAGAAGTAATGCTGGAGATCTCGTGATAGAATTTTTCAAGACTAATGGCTTCTTCATTGCAAATACCTTTTTTCACCAACATAAGTGATGACTATACATGTGGACCTCACCAGATGGAATACATAGGAATCAAACCGACTACATCTGTGGAAAAAGACGACAGAAAAGCTCAATATCATCAGCCAGAACTAGGCCAGGGGCAGACTCTGGAACAGATTATCAATTGCTTCTATGCAAGTTCAAGTTGAGACTGAAGAAAATTGGAACAAGTCCACAAGAGCCAAAGTACTACCTGAATTTACAAACCATGTCAAGAATAGATTTAACAACTTGAACACTAACGACCAAAGAGCAGACAACTTGTTGGAATGACATCAAGGACATCATACATGAAGAAAGCAAAAGGTCATTAAAAAGACAGGAAAGAAAGGAAAGACCAAGATGTATGTCAGAAGAGACTTTGAAACTTGCTCTTGAACGTTGAGCAGCAAGAGCAAAAGAAAGAAATGATGAAGTAAAAGAGCTGAATAGAAGATTTCAAAGTGTGGCTCCAGAAGACAAAGTCAAGTATTATAAAGTCAAGTGCAAAGACCTGGAGACAGAAAACCAAAAGGGAAGAACACGCTTGGCATTTCTCAAGCTGAAAAAACTGAAGAAAAAATCAAGCCTCGAGTTGCACTAGTGAAGGATTCTAAAGGGAAAATATTAAATGATGCAGGAAGCATCAAAAGAAGATGGAAGGAATACACAGAGTCACTAAACCAAAAAGAATTGGTCAAAGTTCAAACATTTCAGGAGGTAGCATATAATCAAGAACCGATGGTACTGAAGGAAGAAGTCCAAGCTGCACTGAAGGAATTGATGAAAAATAAGGCTCCAGGAATTGATGGATTCCAACTGAGATGTTTCAACAAATGGATGCAGCCCTGGAAGTTCTGAGTCATCTATGCCAAGAAATTTGGAAGACAGCCACCTGGCCAACCTACTGGAAGAGATTGATATTTATGCCTATTCCTAAGAAAGGTGATACAACCTATTGTGGAAATTATTGAACAATATCATTAATATCACATGCAAGCAAAATTTTGCTGAATATCACTCAAAAGCAGCTGCAGCAGTATATCAACAGGAAACTGCCAGAAATTCAAGCTGGATTCAGAAAACGACATGGAACCAGGGATATCATTGCTGATGTCAGATGGATCTGGTTGAAAGCAAAGAATACCAGAAAGATGTTTACTTTTGTTTTATTGACTATGTAAAGGCATTCAACTATGTGCTCATGAGGAACCTCTACATGGATCAAGAGGCAGTCGTTCAAACAGAACAAGGGGATACTGCGTGGTTTAAAGTCAGGAAAGGTGTGTGTCAGGGTTGTATCCTTTCACCATACTTATTCAATCCATATGCTGAGCAAATAATCTGAGAAGCTGGACTATAAGAAGAATGGAGCATCAGGATTGGAGGAAGTCTCATTAACAACCTGCGTTATGGAGATGACACAACCCTGATTGCTGAAAGTCAAGAGGACTTGAAGCACTTACTGATGAAGATCAAAGACTACAGCCTTCGGTATAGATTACACCTCAGCATAAAGAAAACATAAATCTTCGCAAGTGGACCAATAAGCAACATCATGATAAAAGGAGAAAAGATTGAAATTGTCAAGGATTTCATTTTACTTGGATCCACAATCAATACCCATGAAAGCAGCAGTCAAGAAATCAAAGGATGCATTACATTGGGCAAATCTGTTGCAAAAGACTTCTTTAAAGTGTTGAAAAGCAAAGATGTCACCTTTAAGACTAAGGGGCGCCTGACCCAAACCATGGTGTTTTCAATCACCTCATATGCATGTGAAAGCTGGACAATGAGTAAGGAAGACCAAAGAAAAATTGATGCCTTTGAATTGTGGTGTTGGCGAAGAATACTGAATATACCATGGACTGCCAAAAGAACGAACAAATCTGTCTTGGAAGAATTACAACCCGAATCCTCCTTAGAAGCAAGGATGGTGAGATTACATCTCACATACTTTGGGTATGTCATCAGGTGGGATCAGTCCCTTGAGAAGGACATCATGCTTGGTAAAGTAGAGGGTCAGTGAAAAAGAGGAAGACCCTCAATGAGATGGATTGACACAGTGGCAGCAACAATGAGCTCAAGAATAACAATTGTGAGGATGGCACAGCACTGGGCAGTGTTTCATTCTGTTGTGCATAGGGTCACTATAAGTGGGAACTGACTGGATGGCACGTAACAACAACAGCAACAACAATATGTGAAGAGGTTCTATATTTGAGTGGCTACGTCTTCAGGAGATTAAAATAAGAAGCACAGGTGGACAAGTGTTTCTTAGCTGCTCCATGGCTCTACGAATTACTCTTCTTCTCCCTGTCTCTAATGTTTATGAGAGGGCTGCCTTTCTGAGCTTCTTGTATGCCAGAAGGCTTCACTCTTTCCACTCTAATCACCTATTTCCTACTTGTTCTTCAAGTCTTTGCTTACAGTTCACTTCCTTAAGGTGGTCTGCCCTGAATCTTCAGTCTAGGTTTGTATACTTCTGTAATATGCACCTTTTGAAATTGTAATTACTTGCTTGGTGTATGCCTACTGATCTACTTCCCAAAATTAGGCAGTGAAAATCCTGTGACCCCAGCAAAATTTTGTCTGATATAGTGCTGGAAAATGAGTCCTGTAGGTCTGAAGGCATTCAAAATACACTGTGGCAACAACAGTGGGCTTGAGCATACCAAGGATTGTGAAAGTGATGCAGGACTGAGCAGTGTTTTGTTCTGTTGTAGGTAGCGTCCTCATGATTTGGAGCTGACTGGATGGCAACTAACAACAACACAGGCAAAATGTTACATGGAGATGGGAACCAGATCCACCTTACTCTATTGCAGTGTCTAAACCATTGCCAAGCATGCAGTACACATTAAATAAATAACTGTTGAGTGAAGGAGAGAAACAAGCAATAAAACCAGGGGCAAGACAACTACTGTTTTATAAAGGTGCTTATGAAGCATCCAGTACTCTTGAGCTTTGAGTTCCCTGTCCCCTACCAGTCTGTGCATTTAATTTTCTCACCTTTTACTTGTGTCAAGATTCTAAATGAAAGTGCCAGAGGGTTCACAAAAGGATGATTGCGACTTTTATAATTATTAATGACTGAGGGCTTTTGTGGCAGGAGACTTGGTAACTCTCCCTCAGCTGCAGCCTGAGAAGAAAACATTTAATACTCAGTAATGTCTGTCTAATAAATTAGAGTTTCCACAAAGTTAATTAACTGGAAAGCACATGACTTGGAAAAACCCATTAAACCTCTCCTAGATTAAATACAGATGAAAGGCTGGACAAATAACCACACTGAGTCTCTGACTTTGCCTTAAATCCTGTGGAACAGAAAAAGATGGCTCCTGGTGACCTACCTGCTTACACAGTGATAACAAATACGTTAAAGCAACTTCTCAGACAAATGGGTTATGAGAACATGTCAAAGTTATATTTCAAACATGCCCTAAAAGAAAACCTCTTAAGAAAGCTAGCTCAATGATTCCTCTTTTGTTGAGATTTTTTCTTTTTTTTAAAGTAGAATAAATACAAAAAGTGGGGCAGGTACCTGATGAAAGATAATTAGAAAAGGCAGGTTAAAAATCACCGCATCACAGACTTCTGGGTAACATGGTGCTACAAGAAGCACCACACTGTCCCTCCACAGCAAAGATCTGAAAAACTAAGTCAGAGACAAACATCAATCCTGAAACCCTAAGCATTACATGAAGAGATAAAGAACTCAGCCAAGCACCGAATGGAATAAGAAACTGACAGAGAACAGAGAGTGAGGAGAGATACATGCAGAGGTCCCCCATCAGCTAATGCAGCACGGATCTGCTATCTTGGACTCCTGTTGGAGACTGACAAACAGGGAGTACAGGAAAGCACCTTCACGGAGCTCCCACCGGGAGACAGAATAACTCGTAACCAACAATATATGCTTTCCTACCCCCCACCCTTCTTCACCTCTACTCAGCCTCCTCTGCTTCCTGCAGCCACAGTCTCTTGGCCAGGAATCACTGGCTTCACCCCTGTGCCTCTTGGATTCCATCCGCCCGCACTGGCTGGCTCCCTAAGTGCTATTTGTGGGTTGCTGGTTTTGCTTTTTTCTGCGTCTTTTGGTTTCTTCCATAGTTCTCACTACTTCCCCCACCTTTCTCTCAAATACCTGGCTCCATGTGCCATCTTTGCTTCTTCCTGAAAGGGTGTGAAATGCCACTCAACTATGGAATTGCTTCTCCCATGCCACCAGGCTGGTGGGATACCCAGGACATTTGTTTGTTTGTTTTGATATGTTCTATTTTGATTTATTTGTTTCTTTGTTTTCCTTTTCTTTTCTCAGCTTGGGAGCCCCTTCTAGTCAGGCAGTACTGCACGCCTTGGGAGCTGCTTCCTCAGTCTGCACAGCCGCTCAGTGGGATCCTGTGAGCATTTCTTCTTACTTGTTTTTTTTTTTTTTTTTTTTGGTAGTTTGTTTTGTTTTCTCTCTTTTTCTCTTTCTCTCTTTCATTTCACAGTTTCTTGTCACTCTATACTTATCTTCTCTTACTGTTTCCTGAATACCTGGTGCTGTGTGACACCTCTACCCCTTCTAGCTAGGCTGTACTTCATGGCCGGGGAGTAACTTCCCCAGTTCTCGCAGCTGCACCAGTGGGATCCCTGGGGCTTTTGTTTTCTTTTTTTTTTCTCTAGTTTTTATTTATTCACTTTATTTTCACCCTTTTTCTTTTTGTTATACATTTCTCGGTCTCTCATCTCTCCATTCCAAAAGCAAGCTCCCTTAGCACTCTTTTTTGTTGTTTGTTTGTATCTTTTTGGCTCCTGTTCCTCTCTCCTCTCTCTCCTCTTTCCCATACCCATTTTAGCTCCACACATCACAATCTCATCCCTCCTTCCTGCCTACCTGCACAGTGTACTGAACATCACACCCCTGAGCCACACAGGCACAGACTACTGGAACCTGCCCTGCACTGATTTCCAGCCCTTCCTGTGTGCCTTAGTATGTGCAACAAACAACCCACCCCAGCAACTCCCCTTCAGCTGGAACTACCCTGCTGTACCATGCCTGAGCAACTGACCCTGCCCATGGAGAAGGAAGCAAAAAGTATCATTCCCACAGATGAGCAAACAACAAAGAATGCACAGCCTGCCTGCTCAGACATAACCAAATAAAACAAAAAAAACAGGATGAAACAAACAAATCTACAGTCATACACAAAGAAAATAACTACAGCAGACAATATCAAAACATTTACAAAAACAGGACAGGATGGTTTCAGTAGGTGTCCAAAATAAAACACCAGATGACTTTCCAGTAGAAGAAAAGTCACTAGCACTACCTGATAGGGAATTCAAATCTCTAATATTCAGAACTATCCAAGAGTTGAAGCAAAAAACATACAAAAAAAGAGGAAAAAACAGACAAATGCATGGAAAACACAGACAAAAAAATGGAAGAATTTAGGAAAATAATACAGGAACAAAAAGCTATAATAAATTCACAACTAGAAATCATACAAAAACAACAATTAGAAATCCAAAAGATAAACAACAAGATTTCAGAAATGGACAGTGTTCTAGAAGGGCTGAGGAGCAGGTTTGAAACAATGGAAGACAGGATCAGTGAAATTAAAGACAAACATGTCGGTACAACTATGTTTGAGGAAAAATCAGAAAAAAGAAAGAAAAATGAAGAAACCCTGAGAATTATGTGGGACACAATCAAGAGCAAAAATTTTCAAGTGACTGGAGTTCCAGAACAGGGCAAGAAAACAGAAAACACAGAGAGGATCATTGAAGAACTGATGACAGAAAACTTCCCCAATATCATGAAAGATGAAAAGCTGACCATCCAAGAACTCAACATACCCCATATAGGATACACCCCAAAAGAAAATCACCAAGGTATATTATAATCACACTCACTAAAACCAAAGACAAACAAAGAAACCTGAGAGCAGCTCAAGAAAAACAAAAAGTCACATACAGAGGAGAAACAATAAGACTAAGCTCGGATTATTCAGCAGAAACCATGAAGGCAAGGAGGCAATGGAATGACATATATAAAACCTTGAAAGAAAAAAATTGCCAGCCAAGAAGAATATATCCTACAAAACTCTCATTCAAATATGATGGTGAAATAAGGACATTTCCAGATAAGCAGAAATCAAGGGATTACGTAAAAACCAAACCAAACTTACAAGAATTATTAAAGGGAGTCCTTTGATCTGAGAACAAACAACATCAGACCACAGTCTAAATCTAGGACACAGGATTGTAGCAGCAAGATACCAACCTAGGAAATGAACACTCAAGGACTATCCAAAACCAAAAGAATTACAACAGGGAAGCAGAGAGGTTAATCTTAAATGACAACAACATCAGAACAATAAAGGAGGGAATAAATGGTGTAGGTATAGAATGATCTAATGGAGAGGAAGGCAAGGTGATAGCAAGTAATAATAGACTAGTTCAAACCTAGGAAGATATGGATAAATTTCAAGGTAACCACAAAGAAAGTTAACAAATCTATTCACCATAATAAAGAAAAATATAAAGTCACAGTAATAACAAAACCAACAAAAACAAAAGAAATGAAATAAAATCCACAAAATGAATTCAGCACAAGAGAGTCTAAGAACACCACAAAAAAAAAAAGAAAATACAAAATGACAACAACAAACTCACACCTATCGATAATTACACTGAATGTAAATGGCCTAAATGTACCCATAAAGAGATGGAGAGTGACAGAATGGATAAAAAAAACAAAAAACAGGATTCATCAATATGCTGTCTACAAGAAACACACCTTAGAAACAAAGATGTGAATTTATTAAATTCAAAGGATGAAAAAAATAGATCAAGCAAACAGCTTCCAAAAAAGAGAGGGAGTGGCAATACTAATCTCAGATAAAATAGACTTTAAAACAAAATCCACCATAAAAGACAAAGAAGGACACCATACCATGATTAAGGGGATGCTCCATCATGAAGACATAACCATAATAAACATCTGTGCACTCAATGACAGGGCTCCAAAATATATAAAACAAACTCTAACAGCACTGAAAAGAAAAATTGACAATTCCATGATAATAGTAGGAGACTTCAACACACCACTCTCTGTAAAGGAAAGAACATCTAGAAAGAAGTTCAACTAAGATACAGAAGACCTAAAGGACACTATCAGCCAACTAACACTCAACCCAAAAGATGCAAAGTACACATTCTGTTCCAGTGCACATGGAACGTTCTCCAGAGTAGACCACATCTTAGGTCACAGAGAAACTCTCAACAAGATCCAAAATGTTGAGATATTACAAAGTATCCTCTCTGACTACAAAGACACGAAGGTAGGAATTAATGGCAGGAAGAGCAAGGGAAAAACAATCAATTGCATGGAAACTGATTAACACCCTGCTTACAAACCACTGGGTAATAGAAGAAATCAGAGATGGAATCAGAAATTTCCTGGAATCAAACGAGAATGAAAACACATCATACCAAAACCTTTGGGACACAGCAAAG
>NW_004444062.1:862865-875427 GCF_000243295.1 Trichechus manatus latirostris
CTAATCATTAACTTCATATGGAAAGGGAAGAAGCCCCAAATAAGTAAAGCACTACTGAAGAAGAAGAAGAAAGTTGGAGGACTCACACTACCTGACCTCTGAACCTACTATACAGTTACGGTAGTCAAAACAACCTCCTACTGGTACTACAACAAATACATTGACCAATGGAACAGAATTGAGAACTCAAATGTAAATCCATCCACTTATGGTCACCTGATCTTCACCAAGTTCCCAAAGCCCATCAAATGGGGAAAAGACAGTCTTTTTAACAAATGGGGCTGGCAAAACTGGATGTCCATCTGCAAAAAATGAAACAGGACCCATACCTCACACCATATATAAAAACTAATTCAAAATGGATCAAAGACCTAAGTAGAAAACCAAAAGCTATGAAGTACATAGAAGAAAAAATAGGATCAACCCTAGAGTCCATAATACACAGCATTAACAGTATACAAACCATAACCAACAACACACAAACTACAGAAGATAAGCTAGATAACCTGGATTTTCTAAAAATTAAACACTTTTGCTCATCAAAAGACTTTACCAAAAGAGTAAGAAGAGAACCTACAGACAGGGAGAAAATTTTTGGTCATTATAAGTCAGACAAAGTTCTAATCTCTAAAATCTACAGGAAAATCCAATACCTCTACAACAAAAAGACAAATAATCCTATTAAAAAATGAGCAAAGGAAATGAACAGACACTTCACCAAAGAAGACATGTAAGTGGCCAACAGACACACAAGGAAATGCTCACAATCACTAGCCATTAGAGAAATGCAAATTAAAACCACAATGAGACACCATCTCACCCTGGCATTACTGGCACGAATAAAAAAAATACTGGAAATAAGAAATGTTGGAGAGGCTGCGAGGAGACCAGAACTCTTATGCACTGCTGGTGGGAATGCAAAATGATACAACCATTTTAGAAAATGATATGGTGCTTCCTTAGAAAGCTAGAAATAGAAATACTATACGATCCAGCAATCCTACTCCTAGGAATATACCCTAGAGAAATAAGAGTTATCACACGAACAGATATATGAACACCCATGTTCATTGTAGCATTGTTCACAACAGCAAAATATGGAAACAACCTAGATGTCCATCAACAGATGAACAGATAAACAAACTGTGGTACATACACACAGTGGAGTGTTACTCAAAGACAAAAAACAATGATGAATCTGTGAAGCATCTCATAACACGGATGAAACTGGAGGACATCATGCTGAGTGAAATAAGTAAATCACAAAAGGACAAATATTGTATGAGACCACTACTGTAAAAACTTATGAAAACTTTTAAACACAAAAAGAAACAATCTTTATTGGTTATGAGGGATGGGATGGTTGGGGGAGGGAAATACTAAATAAACAATAGATAAGTAGTAACTTTGTTGAAGGGTAAGACAGTACACTATACTAGGAAAGCCAGCACAACTTGTACAAGGCAAGTTCATGGAAGCTCCATAGACACATCCAAACTCCCTGAGGGACCAAATTACTTGGTGGAGGGCTGTGGGGACCAAGGTCTCAGTGAACATCTAGCTGAATTGGCATAACACAGTTTATAAAGACAATGTTCTACATTCTACCTTGGTGAATAGTGCCTGGGCCTTAAAAGCCTGTGAACAGCCATCTAAGATAATCCACTTGTCTCACCCCTTTGGGAGCAAGAGAGAATGAAGAAAACAAGATACAAGGGTAAGATTACTCCAGAGGACTAATGGACCACAACTACCACGGCCTCCACCAGACTGAGTCCAGTACTAGATGGTGACCTGCTACCACCACTGACTGCTGTGACAGAGATTACAACAGACTGTCTTTGACAGAGCTGGGGAAAAATGGGAACAAAATTCTAACTCACAAAAAAAATATATATATACCAGACTTACTTGCCTGACAGAGACTGGAGAAACCCAAGAGTGTGGCCCACGGAAACCCTTTTAGCTCACTCCTGAGGTTCACCCTTCAGCCCTTCAGCCAAAGATTAGAGAGCCCCATAAAATAAAACAAGACTAATGGGGCACAACAGTCCAGGGACAAGGAGTAGAAGGCAGGAATGGACAGGAAAGCTGGTAATAGGGAACCCAAGGTTGAGAAGGGACAGTGTTGACATATCTTGGGGTTGTTAACCGTTGTCATAAAACAATAGGTGTACTGTTTAATAAGAAGCAATTTGTTCTGTAAACTTTCATCTAAAGTACAATTAAAAAAGAAAAAAAAGAAAGATCATGACATCTTTGAATGTTTACTTGAAATTTATTTTGCTCATCATACACAAACCAAGAGTTGGTTAATGTCTTAATTTCCTTAAAACCTAACGGAAAGCTGCCCAACCATTTTATTAGAAAACTTAGTTACTTTCTTGAAGAGCCTGTGACTAAGAGACTTAGAATTAAGAAGACTTTTAGTTTTAGTTGAGTCTGCTATCAAACACTTTTTTTTAACTCAGACAACATTTTATTGCCTTTTTCATCTTCAGTAAAACAAGGTGTTGAATTATATGATATACTAGTTCATCTAACACTACTGGCCCTAATTAATTATTTTTTTAAAAGGTAAGCAGTTAAGAAATGATCAGAATATATCCCTACTCCATCACTCTTGGGAAATGAGGAGATAATAAGCAAAGAATGCAAAGTAATTTCTTCTTTTCCTATCTTCTCCTGATCCTCCCTCCAGGGAACAATGGCAATAGTCCTCCGGAAGGCCAGGAAGGGCACCAAACCAAACCAAACCCATGGCTGTCAAGTCGATTCCAACTCATGGTGACCCCATGTATGTCTAAGTAGAACCATTCCATAAGGTTTTGAATGGCTGTAATCTTATAGAAACAGATCACCAGGCCTATTTTCCATGGTACCATTAGGTGAGCACGAACAGACAATCTTCTAGTAAGTAGTCCAGAGCAAACCATTTGTGTCACCGAGGGATCTAGGTGGGCACAGGGGTCTGGATATTTATTTGTCGCAGCTCCCTGAGCCTGGCAGTGCCATTTTTTCTTTTCAAATATGCAAGCATTTACTAAGGTAGATTCTGTGAGAAATACAGAGAGGAAACTCTGGCACAGACATATTTAAAATCTTGCCTAATATCACACAGCCAGTTAAGGGAGATCTGGTTTTGGAACCAAGGTGTCCATCTTTTCTCACATTTATTATACAGGAAAGCAATGACGAAATGATCCAAGGCAGAGAGACTACAAATGAAGTGCAGGAGAGAACTGGAACGGTTGATAATTATTTGATTTTCTAAAAGGCATTGATGTGTTGAATAACTTCACTGTCATGGTTACTGTATAGAATAAGAGCAAAACTGTATCAAGTGCTTGGCATGTGCTGAGTACTGTGCTCAGTGCTTTATTTACCTGGATTATATCTGTTAATCCTCTAACTCCACTGAGAGGTAGGAACTATAATGTCCCCAGTTTTACAGATGATGAAACAGAAGCTCAAACTTTTCTGCTCAAACTTGGAATCAAAGGAGTGTGGAGGGGAGTTTTTAAAAATACTGGTGTCTGAGTCTTACTCCCAGAATTTCTTACTTAACTAGGGAGTAGGACCTATGTATGAGAGGTTTTAAATCTTCCCAGGTGATTCTTACATGCAGCAAATTTTAGAGTCTCTTGTTAAGTTACTAATACAAGGTTGGCTGTGTAGAAAGTAGTAGTTCAGAGATTTGAACTCAGGCAGCCTAACTAGGACATACAGATCTTAATACTATACTATGCTGCCTCTATTCTATGTGCATCTTAATAACATTTAATGCTCGCAAGGTGCCAGTAAAATAGGTAGATTTATCCCCATTTTGCAGATAAAGCACCTGAGACAAAAAAAAAAAAAAAAAGAAAAGAGACTGCTTTATCAAGAGACATAGATAATCTGTGGCAGAGATTGGTTTCACACCCAAGATTTTCTGGTATCAAAGCTTATAGCAGATTAATTTTGTAGATAGCCCATCAGAACAAATATCTCCTGGTTTTTACTCTCACACTGCAAGCATTTGCCTTTGTAAAATGAATATAGACTGGGTAGAATCATAAGAATGGCCACTCCCAGTGAACCAGAGGGTCGAGAGAATAGGCCCTTATCCCAAGCAGGCCAACTGCATTTTGTCAACCATTTGTATTTGTGAACACCTCGGATACGATGTAGCTAGATTTCCAATAAAAGCCAGTTGCTGTCAAGATGATTCTGACTCATGACAATCCCATATGTGTCAGAGTAGAAGTGTACCCCATTGAGTTTTCAATGGCTGATTTTTTGGAAATAAATTGCCTGGCCTCTCTTCTGAGGTGCCTCTGGGTGGACTCAAACCTCCAACCTTTTGGTTAGCAGCCAAACATATAAACTGTTTGTACCACTCAGCGATTAGTATCCTTTAATGTGTACTAGGTAGAATGGTAGAAACGACAAAGGAGTAAAAACTTGCTAATTCTTAGAGGCTGGTACTTTTATCTCCCTTCATTGTGATTTTGTTGTTAATTGCCCTCAAAATAAAAACCTATTGCTGTCGAGTTCTTTAAGACTTAGAGTGATCCTATAGGACAGAGTAGAACTTGCACATAGAGGTTCCAAGGCGGTAATCATTACAGAAGCTGACTGCCACACCTTTCTCCCACCAGCTGATGGGTTTGCAGCCTTTCAATTAACAGCTGAGAGCTTAATCACTGCACCACCAGGGCTTCTTCTGTCATTGTTGTTAGATGCCATCAAGTAGGTTCTGACTAACAGCAGCCCTGCATACAACAGAACAAAACACTGCCCAGTCCTGTGCATCCTCACAACCTTTGTTATGTTTGAGCCTATTGTTGCAGCCACTGTGTCAATCCATCTCCTTGAGGGTCTTCCTCTTTCATACTGACCCTCTACTTTTCACTGACCCTCTTTTTCACTGACTCGGCTGCACACACTTAACAATGACAACTTCTTTACCAAGCATGATGTCCTTCTCCAGAAACTGTCCCTCTTGATAACATGTCCAAAGTATCTGAGACGAAATCTCGACATCCTTGCTTCTAAGGAGCATTCTTGCTGTACTTCTTCCAAAACAGATTCATCTGTTCTTCTGGCAGTCCATGGGATATTCAATGTTCTTCACCAACACCATAATCCAAAGGCATCAAATTCTTCTTTGGTCTTCCTTATTCCTTGTCCAGCTTTGGCATGCATATGAGGTTATGGAAAACACCATGGCTTGAGTCAGGCACACCTTAGTCCTCAAAGTGACATCTGCACTTTTTAACACTTTAAAGAGGTATTTTGCAGCAGATTTGTCCAGTGCAATGAGTCATTTGATTATTGACTGCTGCTTCTATGGGCATTGATTGTGGATCCAAGTAAAATGAAATCCTTGACCATTTCCATCTTTTCTCCATTTATCAGGATGTTGCTTACTGGTCCAGTTGTGAGGATTTTTGTTTTCTTTAATTGAAAGGTAATCCATTCTGAAGGTTGTAGTCTTTGATCTTCTTTAGTTAATGCTTCAAGTCCTCTTCAATTTCAGCAGGTGAGGTTGTATTATCTGCATATAACAGGTTGTTAATGTCTTCCTCCATTCCTAATGCCTCATTCTTCTTCATATTGTCCAGCTTCTCAGCATACAAATTGAAGTGTGAAAGAAAACAACCATGATGCACACCTATCCTGATTTTAAACCACACAGTATCCCCTTGTTCTGTTTGAGTGACTGCCTCTTGGTCTATGTACAGGTTCCTCATGAGAACAATTAAGTGTTCTGGAATTCCTATTCTTCACAATGTTATCCATAATTTGCTATGATCTACACAGTCAAATGCCTTTGCATAGTCGATAAAATACAAGTAAACATACTTCTGTTTTTTGTTTGTTTTTTTTTTGCTTTCAGCCAGGATCTGTCTGACATGAGCAATGATATCCCTTGTTCCACATCCTCTTCTGAATCTGGCTTGCATTTCTGGCAATCCCCTATTGATGTAGTCCTGCAACTGCTTTTGGATGATCTTCAGCAAAATTTTACTTGTGTGTGATATTAATTATACTGTTCTATAATTTCCACATTCTGTTGGATAACCTTTCTTTGAAAGGAGCACAAATGTGGATCTCTTCCAGTCCGCTGGCCAGGTAGCTGTCTTCCAAATTTCTTGGCATAGAGGAGTGAGCACTTTCAGCACGCATCTGTTTGTTGAAACATCTCAATTGGTATTCCATCAATTCCTGGAGCCTTGCTTTCGCCGATACCTTCAGTACCATAAGTTCTTGATCATATGCTGCCTCCTGAAATGGTTTAACATAAACCAATTTTTTTTTTTTTTTTGGTACAGTGATTATGTATTCCTTCCATCTCCTAGTTGCCTTCAAGTCAGCTCCAATTTATGGTGACCCTATGTACAACAGAACAAAACATTGTCTGGTCCTGCAACATCTTCAAGATCACTGGTATACTCAAGTCCATTGTTGCAACCACTGTGTATTTTGAGTGCTTTCCAACCTAGGGGGCTCTTCTTCTAGCACTATATCAGATAATGTTTGGTTGTGATCCATAGAGTTTTAATTGGCTAATTTTCAGATGTAGATCTCTAGGCCTTTCTTCCTAGTCTGTCTTAGTCTGGAAGCTCTGCTGAAATCTGTCCACCATGGTGACCCTGCTGGTATTTGAAATACCGGTGGCATATTTTCCAGCATCAAGCAACATACAAGCCACCACACTACGACAAACTGACTGGTGGTGGTCCATTGTGATACAGGAAGAAATAAATTTGTGTTGTTGGGATTTATTTCCTCAGACACACATATACACACACACAGTGTGGTAAATTATAGTGATGAAGAGGTAGAAGAATGCTATTCATACAAAACATCAGGTACTTGATGGTATAAATTCGTATCTGTAAATTGGCCTGATAATGTATGTATCACTGACAACATTATTTCTGTGGGAAAATAGCAAACTTGAAAATGAACTTTTAGGTGACTACTGCAAGGTGGAAGATTGTCTGCGTTGTAAAAACACCAGATGTTAACATTATAAATACTAAATTCTGTTTAAATAGACAAATGTGTTTTTAAAATATAAAATAAGCTGAATTAGTGTATTTTAAAATACCAGATTAATGTACTCATTTTTTATCTTCATAGGCCAACAGAATCGCTTTTAAGTCTGCACTATAGCATTAAAAATAATTTATTTGAATTACATTTCTCTATTCCAAACAGCTAGCATATGTCATGCAAACTACATATGGTGTCACGGTTAGCGAAGTGATAAAGAATTACGGTAGGGAGTAAGCACCTGACTCAATTAGTCATCAATCATTTAAAACACATCAAGATTTGGTTTGACTGCCAGGGCCTTTGCACTAACCAGATAAAAAACTGGTGCTCCCTGTTCAGGCTCATAAAACTAGCATCCTTGATTTCTTCTCTTAAATACACACCCTTTCCACCTCTTACACACCTGCTTTAGCCACCCCAGTCTACTCAGTCTCCAGAAGACATCCTGTGTCCGTTTGCCTGTAATACCTCTTGTGTTTTGTTGGTAATATTCATCCTAAAGCTTATATGTATTTTATCTTCCTTTGTGTGGAGGATTAGCTTAAACTGCATGTCTTCCACGAAGCATTTCCAAAGGCTGCCATGTGCAATTTTACTTTCAAGGCTCCCACATCCCTTTAGCTCAGTGGATTGTGGCTAGGTCATCATGCTTACCGTTCTTCCATAAATATGTAAACATTTTCTTTCTTGCAAGCACTGATGTAGGCAGGCACTGGAGTACGAAAGGAATAAATCCCAGATGCTCCTAGTCTGGCAGGAGGAAAAATACATAAAGAAATTTATTTAAATATAGCTGGATTCAGAATATTTTATTTCATTTATGTGTGTGTGTGTGTGTGTGTGTGTGTATACAATCAATTCTCATTATTCCAAGGAGTTATGTTCAATAAAGTCCCTGTGGCCGTTCAATTAGTGTATACTGAACTGGTTTTGTGGGTCTTGTCAGATTACAGAAATTTTTCATAACTCTGCACACGGGCATGTCTGAGCATGACTACAAAAGCCCCCACAAGTATTGATGTGGTGATTACAGATAAATTGTAGTTAATAAGATAATTCACAAACGTAATCCCTGAAAAATAAGGATCAACTGTGTGTGTATGTGTGTATTCACGTTTAAAATCTTTTTACTCAAGTGTAAAAAGCAAAACAAGATGTTGGCCTACTTTTTCATCTAATAATATATCTGATATTTTTCTATCACTACATCGGTACATAAATAGCTTCCTCATATCACTACATCGGTACATAAATAGCTTCCTCATTTGTTTTTAAATTTGGCTACATACCATTCCATCATAGTGTTATAGCATAATTTATATAACCAAACCTCAGTTGAGGAATATTCTGATTGTTTCCAATTTTTTGCCTTAACAAACATTACCGCCATGAATAAACTTGTATATGTACATTATTTGTGTGTATGTGTGTGTGTGTGTGTGTGTGTGTGTGTCTTTGTGTGTATCCACAGAAACTGTTCTAATCTGCAATGTCTGGTAAGGTATAACAATGCCTATTTTCTCACATGCTTACCAACACATTACCAAACTTTTGATCTTTGCCAATCTAATACGTGGAAAAACAAAAATCTCAGTATCTCATCGTAATTTGCATTTCTCTTATTATGAGTGAGATTATGCTTTTCTTAATACATGGTTAAGAACCAATCAAATTTCCTTTTCTGTGACTTTTCTGCACATATCTATTACCAATTTTTCCATTAGATTGTTGTTTCTTAGTGATTTCTAAGATCACTATAAAGAAGGAAATTAGACTTCTGTAAAGTGAGTTGCATATGTTTTACCCCTCAGTTGATAATTTATCTTTTGAATTTGCCGTGCAGAAATTTTGGAGTTTTATGAAACTAAATTTGTCAGCCTCAGAATGAGTGAGACCTTTCAAATTGTAGTATAAAGCACAGAAGCCATAACAGAACTTTTAAAAAAATAGATCTGGCTTCCCAGTTATAGGAGACAGAGAGTATCATTTGTTTTTGTTTGTTTGTTTATTTGTTCATTACTGAACCCTATTTTATATATAATGTGGGGGTATATGTTGATACTAACAAGTAAATGTTAAGAAGCAGCCAGCTAAATACTTGTTCCAGTTACTAAGGAGGCAAAACAAATTATCCCAAAACTCAGTACCTAAAACAACCATTGATTATTGCAAGGTATGGATCCACTATGCCTTGGCTGATTTGGTCTTTTGATAGTTGTTCTGAGTGTAGGACCACCCCTGAGGCCAATGAGTAGGAGCCAACCTGACTATGAGGGGTCACCTGGAGGCCTGATGCTGACTAAGTCTCAGGAGATGTAGTGAGGCCAATGAAAGTCTGGGAAGATGGAGGTTCACTGAAATTTCCCAGATTGGAGAGTGTGAACATTCTGCTCTAGGAAGAGAGGTGAATACGTCCCCTTGGCATAGCCCCCAAGGCTTCTGGTTGAGAGCGGGACCACTAGTGAAGGGGACAGAGACAGCCAAAAGATGTGCTGGCCTAGTGATACCAGAGTAAACATTAATTTCTATGTACTGTTTGCTATCTACTCTCCATGTGCTAACTCTCTAGTTCTGATCGGATGAACAGTGTTCTGGTTCTTATTGGATGAATATGAAATTATTAGTAAACAACCTGTGTGCACCACAATAATAAATTTGTGTTGCTTAAATATTCTCTGTGTGTGCAGCACACACAGTTATGATCATGGATTCTGTGGGTCAGGAATTCGAACACAGTGCAACAGGAATGGATTGTCTCTGCTCCACAATGTCTGAGGCCTGCTGAAATGTCAAACGTGGAGGCTAGAACCTTATTACTAAGGCTTACTCAAAGACATGATGCTGGCAGTAGGTACAGACATTAGTTGGGTTGTTGGATGGAATGCCTAGATATGGTATTCCCATGTTTTATGGGAATACGAGGACTGGGTTGCATGGGTGAGTGTTGCAAAAAGAGAGAGCCAGACTGAAATTTTACCATCGGTCACATAGCATCACTTATGCTGCACTCTGTTAGTCAGAGCTGTCATGAGCCTGCCCAGGTACATACATGCATACAGGTTGCCAGGATGATTCCAATTCATGGTGACCCCATGTGTTGCAGAGTAGGACAGAACTCTATAGGATTTTCATGGCTGTTATCTTTCAAAAGTAGATCACCAGGTCTTTCTTCTGAGGTGCCTCTGGGTGGATATGAACCATAAACCTTTTGGTTAATAGCCATTAGTTAATCATTTGTGAGAAAATAGATCTCACCTCTTGATGGGTAGTGGTAAGACTCTTGAAGAGCATGTGTGACCTGAAATAGTGATGTGGACTTTTTGGAAAACAGAGTCTGCCATATCTGTTCAGGGATCTGTTATATAGATAGATCTTCACACAAAAGAAGAGGTCAGTCTATAGGCAGGGCTCACCTATAAGACCCATCATATAATAGGATGCTGTGTGGCTTTCCTCTTACAACAGCTAAAGAATGAACTCTGCTTCAAGCTACAGGGCAGGTTCCTGAGCCAATTCTAGTGAGTGGATCTGCTGAATGAGTTTGCTATCTCCTTAGCCGACCATGTCAGTGTATAAACAGGTAGTATAAAGAGGAAATAGTTGATTCTCACTTATCCCAGAGGATTTCTTTTCTTCCCACCTTCCATTGAATATTTTTTTCTATTCATTATTCCTTTTATCAAATAATGTGGGAGATAAAATGAAAATATTCCCATCATCCCTGGGTTATGAATTAGCCACTCTGGCACGGCGAGTACTCAGGGAAAAAAGAGATTCTATTTACCAAAGACAGAGTGTGTGGATTATCTCTGGGTTTCAATTATCCACACTTGTTTTATTTTATCCTGATTAGCATCATGAACTAATCCATTTTTTAAAAAAAAGAATTTCTTATAAACACCAAATTATTTCTTAAAGAATGTATTCTGCTCAGTTAAACGAGTCAATAAATGCCTCACTTCCTTTGGCTGGAATCTACAGGGATATTTTAATTAGAAAACAAACAAAAACCAAGCAGTTGATTTATCACTATGGCTTTTAGCTCAACAAAGCCAAGTAGCACATTAAATATGAAAGCAGAAATCACACCTGTCCTAAATCGAGTAGCTAGGGTATGAGGTCTATTTGGTCTTTGACAGTTCCAGATTGGGATATGGAATGAAGACATTTTTACAGGGTAGGGCAAAGAACTACTGAGGGAAATGTCTTGAGTTAAAAAGGGAGCATTTCAAGAGGTTCTGGCAAGATGGTGCTCTAGGCAGAAGCACCTCGCCGTCCCTCCACAGCAAAGATCCGAAAAACTAAGCCAAACAGAGAATGCAACCATCCTGAAACCCTAGAACATCAAATGAAGAGGTAAAGAACTCAGCCAAGCACCAAATGGAGTGAGAATACTGACAGAGAATGGAGAGCGAGGAGAGATTCACGCAGAGGTCCCCTACCAGCTAACGCAGCGCGGATCCACCATCTTGGACTCCTGTCGGAGACCAGCAAACGGGGGTATGAGAAAGCAGCCTCACGGAGCGTCCAGTGGGAGACAAAACAGCCGGTAATTTGCGGTGTGCACTTTCCCACCCCCCACCCCTCTTCGCCCTGGCTCGGGATCCTCTGCTTCCCGCAGCCACAGTCTCTTGACTGGGAAACGCTGGCTGCTTGGATTCCATACACCCAACCGGGCAGCTCTCTGGGTGTCATTTGTTGGCTGCTAGTGTTGCTTTTTTTTTCCTGCTTCTTTGGATTTCTCACTTGCCTCTCACCACCGCCCCCTCCTTTTGCTCGAGTGCCTGGCTCCAAGCGCCATCTTTGCTTCTTCCTGTGGGGCTCCATTCGAGTGTGCAGCTGCTTCCCGGTCTGAGTTGCCACGCTGGTGGGATCCCAGGGCTTTTGTTCGTTTGATCCTCTGCTTCCCGCAGCCAAGGTCTCTTGACTGGAAGGCGCTGGCTGCTTGGATTCCACACACCCAAGCGGGCAGCTCTCTGGGTGCCATTTGGTGGCTACTAATGTTGCTTTTTTTCTTCTGCTTCTTTTAATTTCTCACTTGCCTCTCGCCACCTCCCCCTCCTTTCACTCAAGTGCCTGGCTCCATGCGCCATCTTTGCTTCTTCCTGAGGGGCTCCAGAGCGCCACCAATTTGTGATATATGCTTTCCCACTCTCCACCCTTCTTCACCCACACTCGGCCTCCTCTGCTTCCCACGGACACAGTCTCTTGTCCAGAAACACCAGCCCGCACTGGCTGGCTCTCTGAGTGCCATTTGTTGGCTGCTGGTGTTGCTTTTTTTTTTATTCCTGCATCTTTGGATTTCTTGCTTGTCTCTCGCCACCTCCCCCTCCTTTTGCTCGAGTGCCTGGCTCCGTGCGCCATCCTTGCTTATTCCTGAGGGGCTGCGGAGCTACATTCGAGAGTGGATCTGCTTCCCGGTCTGGGCTACCGCGCTGGTGGGATCCCGGGGCTTTTCTTCATTTTGAATTGTTTCTCTGTTTTCTTTTCCTTTTCTTGAGTTGGGAGCCCT
>NW_004444062.1:882505-913584 GCF_000243295.1 Trichechus manatus latirostris
TTAATATGTTGTGGGGTTGTTAACCAATGTCATAAAACAACATGTTTACTACTGTTTCATGAGAAACTATTTGTTCTGTAATCCTTCACCTGAAGTACAATAAAATATATATATAAAAAAAAAGGGAGCATTTCGATGCTCTAAAAGCAATACCCAAAGGACACAAGTCTATGGATTTTTTTTAGAAACTGACAGAGGTAGACAGGTAAGAGGTTATGGTAGCAGAGAATTCAGAGCAGAGAATAAATTGTGGTCCTCATTCTAGACAATGTCTATAATGCAGTGAGCACCAAAAAGCTGAAGGATAAAGGCAATACCTCCTGTTTCAAAGGGTGATGGGCAACTGTTAGCCAGGTGAGATATATGGGTCTTAGCAAAAGACACTTGGTGCATTTTATCACTTAGTAAAAGTGGTACAAATGTATTAGGAGGAGCAACCAGTCTAAAATGATAATAGCCTAGAAAAAAGTCAGAAGCTGCTAATGGAAGAAGTGTGTAGTTAAGATCATTTCACGAATTTATGAAATTCTGTGACTTGTGAACTCTGACCCACAAAATCCTGGGTCAAACACTAAGAGAAGGAGATTGGTGGTGCAAACCCAGTTATCCGAAAGTAATAGTTTGGTCATAGGCTTCTAGATCAGAGTGTATGATTTAATTTTAAGTCCTCCTCCATTATTTAGAAAAGATAGTTTTACAATGATTTCTACCTTTTTACTTTCTAGGTGGACTTAAGAAACTAGAAAGATCCAACCTGCCTAAGGAAGAGACAGGGTGGAAGAGATGCTATGAAAAGACGTATTCTAAGGAAACGAGGCAGGGGTAGACAGCATATTTTAAAGATATTTTAACACAAAGAATCGTCCTGACATTTAATGCACCCATTGTTTTCCTTGCAATGTATCCTCACTCCCATCAAGTCTTCTGAAATGATACAACTTTTGTTGATTTCTTTCAATATTTCAGTGCTTGCTGGAAGGGCAAGTAGGATATGAGTTTCTGACAGGACTGTCACACTAGACTTTGTAAATAGCCACCCCATGATGTTTTACCACAGCCTCTTAGTAATGGATGGGGAATAATTGGCTACTATCTTCCCAGCAATGGGAGCACCATGACATTTGATTTTACATTTTATGCTGTTTTCATAACAAAAGAGAACATTACAAATTCCTTCATGCTGTCCTGAGCATGTTTTAAATCTGTTGGAAAACTTAACTAAATTACAGCTTTTTATGCTGACTGTGTGCCCTATATAATCTAAGTCAATTCATGTTTCAGTTTTATTTTAAGATTTACACTCGGCTCTGATCTTCAGTATCATTTCATTCCCTCCTCTCTAAGTATTTCTTCCCAACTGCAAGAAAAGTGCTGACAATTTGAAATGGCCTTCTTATGTAAATGAGCACATAGGAAGGAACGCATACACACATATAAAAATTATATAGAGAGAAATAGAGAGAATGAGAAAGAGAGAGAGAGCACATATTATCTGAGCACATATTATATGAGAGAGCACATATTATCTGTCACTCAGCTGGACCCAGCAGCTTCTTAGTCTCCATGTTACATTTTATTGAGCAGAGTCATATGTAAAATATTAATGATAGCACACGTCTATTGAGGATGTTCATACCAGGCACTGTTTAAGATTTTCATAGGCAATATCTCATTTAAGTTCCTCAACAAAACCAAGTACTATTAGAAATTCTCATTTTAGAGAAGAAGACATGGAGATTCAGACAGATTAAGTCACCCGCCCAAGATCACCCAGTTAACAAGTCATGGAGCCCTTATTTTAATCACTAAGATGTACTGCCTGCCGAGGAGTGAAAGAAACACAGAGCCATGGAGAACCACTCCCCAGGGACAGAACTGGGCTTATTCAAGGAATTGGTGGCACGTGCCACCTGGATTTCTGAATTGCTAGAGATGCACAAGACTGCTAGGCAGTGGTATACCAAGGGGGAAGAGTGGATTGATCTGCCCCTAAGGAGAGGAGAGGAGTATTTGTCACTGACACTGTCTACACTTGCCTGTATCTGGTGACAACAAACAGCATTCTGGTTTTTAGTTATATTATTATTTTAAAATTCTTATAGACAATGAACTCTCTCATTGTCCACACAGGGTGGGCAGCTCCCATCACTCTGTGGCAGGGCACTGCTGCTTGGGGCCTCTTGAACCCTCTGTACTCTTTTTGAGTGGTGGGGTTTATTGTGCTTATCTTAACCTTCTCTAACCATTGTTTGTTGGGTGAATGTGAGGTAGACAACTTGCCTCTTCAGTTCATTGATCTTTCAGTCAGGAATACCTTGACTTGAGGAGCTATGTCCCAGCAACAGCACCCCAGAAGCCTCATCTATACCTGGACCTGATCTAGAAACACAGATAGGGGACCTTGAGCCTGAATCAGATGCCATAAAGGAATTAGACTGGGGCAGGGAATGGGGCAGAATGTCTGCAGATAGGCTGAGTGTATATTTCATGAGGAAGAAATGGGAATCTTTAGTGGCCAAAAAATGGCTTGTGGTGGTCTGTTACTTTAGTGGCTCTGATATCAAATCTGGGAAGACCCTTGAGTGTTTATTCACTCAAATGTGACTCTTTATAGCCATTCAAATGTGATGGAAACAACAGTATGCCAGTTACATCCCTATTTGAAGAAGGCCTGTAAACTTTAATTTTGTACTCTTGGGAATCCTAAGTTGCCATGAAAGGAGTCTGATTATCCTAATGAAAAGACTACATGGAGAAGTCATGTGGAGAGGTGAGAGGGAGAAGCCCTAAGACTACAATGAAAGAGAGAGAATACACACACACGCACAAGCGAACACCAATTCTCTCAGCATTCTAATTGGGCTCAATCTCAAGCTGACCCACCAGCTCAATACAACACAAGTGAGAACAACAGTTTACTCCAACCCAGATTATTTTACTTGGTGAGCAAATAAAAGGATTATTGGTTTAAACCAATAAGTTTTGGGGTAGTATTTTTATGTTGCATTGGGTAAATCTGCTGCAAAAACCTCTTTAAAGTGTTGAAAAGCAAAGATGTCACCTTGAAGAATAAGATGCACCTGACCTCAGCCATGGTGTTTTCAATCATCTCATGTGCATTTGAAAGCTGGACAATGAATAAGGAAAACTGAAGAAGAATTGACACCTTTGAACTTTTGGACTGCCAAAAGAATGAACAAATCTGTCTTGGAAGGAGTACAACTAGAACGCTCCTTAGAAGCAAGGATGGCGAGACTATATCTTACATACTTTGGACATGTTATCGGGAGGGATCAGTCCCTGGAGAAGGGCAACATGCTTGGTAAAGTAGAGGGTCAGTGAAAAAGAGGAAGACCCTCAAGGAGATGGATTGACACAGTGGCTACAACAATGGGCTCAAGCATCACAATGATTGTGAGTATGGCACAGGACCAGGCAGTGTTTTGTTCTGTTGTATATGGGGTCACTATGAGTTGGAACTGACTGAATGGCACCTAATAACAACAATAACATTTTTACGTAGCAAATACACAACCAAAACACCAGTAAACATTAGATAATAAATGTCCACTGGTGTTTTTGTTGTTAATTGCTGTGGAGTCGATTCCAACTCATGGCAACTCCATGTATGCAGAGTAGGACTGCTCCATAATGTTGTCAAAGCTGCGACCCTTCAGAAGTAGATCACCAGACCTGTTTTCTGAAGCAAATGTGGGTGAGTTCGAACCATCAACCTTTCAGCTACAAGCTGGTACAAACAACAAAATTGATGACAGCAAGATACTGATCTTTCATACATTTAGGCTCCAGAGTAACAGCCAGACTAAAAAACTGACAATTAAAGTAGAGTAAAATAAGTGCAGTGATAGAGGAGTTCACAAGGCACAAATGAAGCATTAACAGAAGCCCTCACCCAGATGAGTGATATCAGGAAGATTTCTAAAAGAAATAATATCTGAACTAACTTATGAAAATAAAGTTTTGTTGTTACGTGCCATCAAGTCAGTTATGACTCAAAGAAAAGAACAAAACCCTGTCTGGTCCCGTCCCATCCTCAGAATTGTTGTTATGCTTGAGCTCATTGTTGCAGCCACTGTGCCAATTCATCTTGTTGAGGGTCTTTCTTTTTTTATGTTCACCATCTACTTTACCGAGCATGGTGTTCTTCTCCAGAGACTGGCCCCTCCTGATAACATGTCCAAGTATGTGAGAAGAAAATCTTGCCATCCTTGCTTCTAAGGAGCATTCTGGCTATACTTCTTCCAAGACAGATTTAATCATTCTTTTGGCAGTACACAGCATATTCAATATTCTTCGCCAACATCTTATTTCAAAGGCATCAATTCTTCTTTGGTCTTCCTTACTCATTGTCCAGCTTTGGCATGCATATGAGATGATTGAAAATACCATTGCTTGAGTCAGGTGCACCTTAGTCGTTAAAGTGGCATCTGTGCTTTTCAAGACTTTAAAGAGGCCTTTTGCAGCAGATTTAACTAATGCAATGTGTTTTTTGATGTCTTGACTGCTGCTTCCATTCACGTTGATTGTGGATACAAGTAAAATGAAATCCTTGACAACTTCAAACTATTATCCATTTATCATGATGTTGCTTATTGGTCCAGTTGTGAGGTTTTTTTCTTTTCTTTATGTTAAGACGTAATCCATACTGAAGGCTGTACTCTTTGATCTTCATCAGTAAGTGCTTCAAGTCCTCTTCACTTTCAGCAAGCAAGGTTGTGTCATCTGCACATCGCACAGGTTGTTAATGAGTCTCCCTCCAATCCTGATGCCCTGTTCTTCTTTTATAGTCTAGCTTCTCGGAGTATTTGCTCAGCATACAGATTGAATAAGCATGGTGAAAGGATACAACCCTGACACACACCTTTCCTGACTTAAAACCACGCAGTATCCCCTTGTTCTGTTTGAACCACTGCCTCTCGGACTATGTACAAGTTCCTCAAGAACACAATTTAAGTGTTCTAGAATTCCCATGCTTCACAATGTTATCCATAATTTGTTATGATCCACACAGTTGAATGCCTTCGCATAGTCAATAACACACAAGTAAACATGTTTGTGGTATTCTCTGCTTTCAGCCAAGAATCCTTCTGATATTAGCAATGATATCCCTTGTTCCGTGTCCTCTTCCGAGTCTGGCTTGAACTTCTGGCAGTTCCCTGTTGATGTGCTGCTGTAACTACTTTTGAATGATCTTCAGCAAAATTTTCTTATATACTATATTAATGATATTGTTTGATAATTTCCACATTCTGTTGGATCACCTTTCTTTTCTTGCCTTCCTCTTATGTCCAACATATCCAGAACAGTCACTTGTTTATAAATGAAGAATGAATGAATAGATTTAAACAAAGCATGTAAGTGTGTAAGACTATGAAATGGAAAAGGCTAAGTGCCTCCTCTTGAACATCTTTGGCTCTAGTCTCAAACTATGTAAGGTCTTTAATCAAATCACTGCCTCCTCTCCCCTAAGCAGAGAAGAATTCCCTCCACTGAAAGAATTATACGTTAACAGAATACAAATTATATAACTCGCTGTACACCACACTACTGAATACTGGTATGTCCTCATTTGCAGTGCTAGACTTTTCTCTAGAGGGAATCATGAAGATATCACTGCTGACCTTCAGGAGCTTATTATCTGAAAAGATTTTAAAATTCAGAAACAAAATTATGACTGACAGTTACACCCTGGACCTTTGTATTTCATGTTCAGCATTAGACCATTAGATAAAATTGTGCCCAGTAACGACATCATCTTCTCTCATCTGGCATGGTTACTGTCTCTTTTATTCTCATAGCTTACTGTCATTTTCCTAAATCAATATCAATAAAAATATACCAATACACACTCATGTACAAAATGGGAAGAAAAAAGTTCATTGATTTCAAATTATTGTAAAAATCATTTGTTGCTGGGACTATGGTGATTTGAATATTGTCCGCCATTTTCCAGTTTTATTATTTGTTCCATAGGTAGAAATTTGGGGCATTTTTAAAAAGGGACAAAGTAAAGAGTGAGAAAAAATAAAGGCATCTGTTATTTCCTAGTAATTGAATTCCTAGTCATCTCTTCTTAAATCTATGAAGCTGAGTAAATGGCTTCTATAAAGCACTGATTAGAGGGAGTGAGGCTGTTAAGGATATACTCACTGCAAGTTGAATGAATAAAGAGAGGTTATTGTACTGGAAGGAGCCCTGGTGGCTCAGTGGTGAAACAACTCGGCTGCTAAACAAAAAGTGGACAATTTGAACCCACCCGCCATTCTGTGGGAGAGAGACGTGACAGTCTGCTTCCATGAAGGTTATTGCCTGTGAAACCCTACGGGGCAGTTCTACTCTGTCCTGTATGTCGCTATGAGTCAAAATCAACTCTACAGCAGTGGGCTTGGTTTTTGGTCGGTATTGTACTGGGGGACCAGGAGAGGGCACACATTCACTGAGATTTGAGAATCAGAGAATGATGGTAAGTCATGCCAAAGCTAGACTGGTGAGATAGCCAGGCAAGGTGGACAAGGAGATTATTAAAAAGAAGAAGAGAAAGAAGGAGGAGGAGGAGAGGACAACAATATAGTCATTGGACTTAATAGCTGTGATGGTGGTCTTCACAGCAATGAATCAAAAAGAAAATTATGGCTTGAGAAGAAGGCTGGGTCTTTAAAGAAACCCCTTTAAAATTTATAGATAAGAAAAGCAGAGAGTACATGCTCCCTGCAAACACCTTGTTCCCAAGAGGAAAAGAAGAGGACGGCACTGAACTTGCATCTCTAACATCTCCTTCAAAAGTCTCTATTGAGGTTAGGTCTCTCCTCCTCTGCTGGAAAGGACTGAGTGATAGCTTCCACAAAGCCAAAATTTGTTCTAATGCAGAAATTTCTCTTAGGGAAGGAAACACCAGGAATGGGAATTGGTGTTTTCTCCATGAGCATACATTAGCATTTTTTTTTCCTCTAATAACATTGGGTTTCAGATTTAAGCAGAAAAATATGACTCCTTTCTTGAGGAAGAAAATTAGTGGTCTATTAAGGCAGTATCCTCCTCAACTTTGAAAAGCATCCCCTAATACTAACTAGTTATTCTTAGAGTACAATTCTAAGGCAGAAGGGATATAAACCTTAAGGGCTCAAAACTAAGTTAGAACATGGTGGGAATTCAACTCCAAGGCCCTGCTGTACTGAAGGTTGCAAGTTGGCTCCCTAATTCTAATTATCTTCTTTGTTAGGTTGCAGTGTCCCAGAGCAGCACCTCAGCTAAGAATTTGGGTGAGAGTGCTTTATCAAGAATTTCTCTCCAGAGAAAGCAGTTGTTGTTAGGTGCCCTCAAGTCGGTTCAAAATCATACCAATCCTATGAACAACAGACCAAAACACTGTCAGGTCCTGTGCCATCCTCATAATTGTTGTTATGGTTGAGCCCGTTGTTGCAGCCGCTATGTCAATCCATCTTGTTGAGGGTCTTCCTGTACTTTACCAAGCATGATGTCCTTCCCCAGGGACGAATCTCTCCTGACAACATGTCCAAAGTATGTAAGATGTAGTCTCTCCATCCTTGCTTCTAAGGAACATTCTGGTTGTACTTCTTCTAAGACAGACCTGTTCATTCTTTTGGCAGTCCATGGTGTATTCGATATTATTCACCAACACCAAAATTCAAAGGCTTCAATTCTTTGGTCTTTCTTATTCGCTGTCCAGCTTGCACATGCATATGAGGCAATTGAAAACATCATGGCTTGGGTCAGGCACACCTTAGTCCTCAAGGTGACATCTTTGCTTCTCAACACTTTAAAGAGGTCTTTTGCAGCAGATTTGCCCAATGCACTATGTCTCTTGATTTCTTGATTGCTGCCTTCGTGGGTGTTGATTGTGGATCCAAGCAAAGTGAAATCCTTGACAACTTCAACCTTGTTTCCGTTTATCATGATGTTGATTATCGGTCCAGTTGTGAGGATTTTTTTTTTTCTTTATGTTGAGGTATAACCCATACTGAAGGCTGTGGTCTTTGATCTTCATCAGTAAGTGCTTCAAGTCCTCTTCACTTTCAGCAAGCAGGGTTGTGTTATCTGCGTAATGAAGGTTGTTAATGAGTCTTCCTCCAATCCTGACGCCCCGTTCTTCTTCATATAGTCCACATTCTTGTATTATAAAACATTCCACTGTGTCAATCATAACAAATTATGGGTAACATTGCAAAGAATGGGAATTCCAGAAAACATGATTGTGCTCATGAGGAACTTGTACATAGAACAAGGGGATACTTTGTGGTTTAAAGTCAGGAAAGGTGTGCATCATGGTTGTATCCTTTCACCATACCTATTCAATTTGTATGCTTAGAAAGCAGTTAGGGAGTGGGAAAAGCAGGAGAAAAAAGGGCAAGAAGCCAAGGAACGGTGCAATTTCAGGCAATTTCAAGATTAGACCTGATCTCACAGGTACTTCAGGGACTCTATCTCTGTTAGCATAATCCATAAGGAAGGCTGTGATCTATGATCTTCATCAGTAAGTGTTTCAAGCCCTCTTCGCTTTCAGCAAGTAAGGTTGTGTCATCTGCATAGTGCAAGTTGTTAATGAGTCTTCCTCCAATCCTGATGTCCCGTTCTTCTTCATATAGTCCAGCTTCTCAGATTATGTGCTCAGCATACAGATTGAATAAGTATGGTGAAAGGTTACAACCCTGAGGCATAACTTTCCTGATTTTAAACCACACAGTATCCCCTTGTTCTTTTCGAACGACTGTCTCTTGGTCTATGTACAGGCTCCTCATGAGTATATTAAGTGTTCTGGCATTCCCATTCTTCTCAATGTTATCCATAATTAGTTATGATTCACACAGTCAAATGCCTTTGCATAGTCAATAAACCACAGGTAAACATCTTTCTGGTATTCTCTGCTCTCATCCAGGATCCATCTAACATCAGCAATGATATCCCTTGTTCAACGTCCTCTTCTGAATCCAGCTTGAATTTCTGGTATTTCTGTGTCGATGTAGTGCTGCAGCTGCACAATCAACACTCATGGAAGCAGCACTCAAGAAATCAAAAGATACATTGCATTGGGCAAATCTGCTGGAAAAGATCTTTTAAAATATTAAAAAGCAAAGATGTCACCTAGAAGACTAAGGTGCCCCTGACCCAACACATGGTGTTTTCAATCAACTAATATGCATACAAAAACTAGACAATGAATAAGGAAGACCGAAAAAGAATCGAAGCCTTTGAATTGTGGTGTTGGCGAAGAATATTGAATATACCACGGACTGCCAAAAGAAAGAACAAATATGTCTTGCAAGAGTTACAACCAGAATGCTCCTTAGAAGCAAGAATGGCAAGACTATGTCTCACATATCTGGACGTATTATCAGGAAGGATCAGTTCCTGGAAAAGGACATCATACTTGGTAAAATAGAATGTCAGTGAAAAAGAGGAACATCTTTGACAAGATAAATTGACACAGTGGCTGTAACAATGTGCTCAAACATAAAAATAATTGTGAGGATGGAGCAGGACTGGGCTGTTTTGTTCTGTTGTACGTAGGGTTGTTATGAGTCAGAACCAACTTGACAGCATCTGACAACAACAACAACAACAGATTTATCTTTTTGTCCATTTATTTGAGTTAATACAAAAATAATTTTGAAAATTATTGTTAACCAATGAACTGAAGAAGTCTATAGTCTTACATTTCAAATGTGTTTTTTTAGTTTTTATACCAGTCAAATTGAATATAAAAATAATTATTCCACAATAATTCACTTAAAATGCAATATTTGCAGATTATGGACTAAAAGTTTCAAAGAAAATGACTCCAATTTCTTTAATCACAGAGCAAGATATTTCCTCAAAAATTCTAACAAATACAAAGAACCCTACATCAATTTGCAATTCATGAAAGCATACAACAACATTGTTTTCCAGTTTGTGACATAATGAAACATACATGAAAGGAAACTATTCCTTCATTTATTTATTCATCAAGTGTTTATTGATAAAAACATTTGTATGGTTCACTAACTATTAGAATTACTGTATTTTTGCATCATAAATAATAAAATAATAACGTGCACCTTATACTTTTTTTCTTTTTGGCCAACCATGCAACATCCCCCCTGAACTGTTTTCAAAAGCATACTATGCCGTGCATTACACATGTGGATGTTATTTATGAAAGAAATATGGTACACGTATCTTTTGCGTTTTGTCTCTAAATGTAAAGTACAGAATTGAAATCATTATCCAGAAATAACAGATGAGGAAAAATCATTACAGAAGAAAAATCTTGGTATGAAAGCATTGTGCATAAATTATTCAGGTAAATTATAAAAATTGATTAATGTAATCTAATAACTAATGTAAGAGTTTTACTCCAACTGTTTAAATCTGATCCAAGACATACTACGGTAGACACAGAGAAATTCTGCCCAGTTTCCCCTTCAATGATGGGCTCAGTGGCCAGTGTGAGGCACAGTGTTCAACACCCAACCTTCAGCTCTCAACTCCTTAAAGGTCTATCCCAGGTGCAGAGTCTCACCTTACCCCAACTGAAGCCCTCTGAGGCAGCCCACATTAAGTGACTTAATAAGAGGAGTATGCAAAGACTGGAGTATTTTGGACAAGAAATAGATAACACTGATGAGAACTATGTGCTCCAGATATTCCTGATGGGTTAGCTGAGGTTTCAGACCGGTATCACAGCTCAATGTCTTCCACTATCTAATCCTACTTCCTCTCTCATATCACAAGTCTTTATCCTTACAAAATATCTTGGGCCACAAACACTATTTCAGCATTTGCTTTCAGAGAACCCAGACTGTGACATGTTCTTTAATGCATCAGGACACAAAGCACGACTTAGTTAAATAAAGCATATAAGAGGTGGTACAGTAAAAATGTAGCAAAGAGAACAATGGATTGATTGGAAATGGAAATCAAGAGATCCTTACACAAGATTAACCTGTATTACTACCTTAGTTTGTGCCCTCTGACCAATTGCTGAAGCCCTGAAGACACTGGCATCTTCCATTGTAAAGTTAGGGGACTTGACTGGTGATCTCAATTTCTCCTTCTGGACCGACCATTCTGTGAGTTAACCAGTGATTCCCAAATGCCCATCTGTGGACTCAGGTTGGTCCGTTATAAAACTTTCAACAACCTGTGGATAAATGACACACATAAAGGTAAAACTGTGAATTTTTCATAGAGGTAAGTTTACCTCTTTTTCCTTCTTCTATTTCTGAAATCAATTCCTTTCTACCTTTTTTTTTTTTTTGTCAGTGTTAAAATATACTTTATTTTGAAAGTGGTGAGGCCAATAGCTAATAGTCCCTTTTTTATTCTTATTTTTATTCTTATTTTTAAAATGTTTTACAGGCAAAACAAAAGTTGACGACAGTTACCCAGGCTACACCTCCACTATTATTCCCAAATTCTGAGTATTAAAGCTCATTGTGAACCACTGCCTTGACCTTTCTCTGAATTAATAAGCATTTAATTAATACTGGCACAGATTGACTTATTGATTTAATTAACACTGATATGAGAAAATGAATTAGGGAAAATAGCAGGATTATATTCATGTTCTATGATGTTTGTTTCGTGTAGTTTACATATAGTTCGATAGGCCTTTGTATTCTGAAAAAAGTGATACTTCAACATGTAGTCCCATTTCTGAAACTCTCCCCTCAAAAATTTCCTTTCATTTTTTTCAATGAAGTCCCTAGGTAGTACAAACAGTTAATACGCTTGGCTGCTAGCCAAAAGTTTGAAAGTTTGAGTCCACTCAGAGGAACCTTAGAAGGAAGGCACAGTGATCTATTCCCAAAATATTAGCCATTGAAAACTCTATGGAGCACAGTCTTTCTCTGACATACATAGGGTTTCCATGGCAATTATTCTATTCAATGGCAACCGGTTAACTGGTTTTTCAACAACATAAATAGCGACTATACACATGGACCTCTCCAGATGGAATACACAGGAATCAATTCAAATACATCTGTGGAAAGAGACAATGGAAAAGTTCAGTATCACCAGTCACAACAAAGCCAGGGGTCAACTGTGGAACAGACTTTCAATTGCCTATATGCAAGTTCAAGTTGAAGCTGAAGAAAATTAGAGCAAGCCCATGAGAGCCAAAATATGACCTTGGGCATATCCCACCTGAATTTAGACACCATCTCAAGAATAGATTTTATGCATTGAATTACTGAAGGAAGACCAGGCAAGTTGTGGAATGACATCAAACAGGAAGAAAGCAAGAGGTGATTAAAAACACGGGAAGAAAGAAAAGACCAAAATGGATGTCAGAATAGACTCTGAAATTTGCTCTTGAAAGTTGAATAGCTAAAGTTTACAGAAAAAATGATAAAACAAAGGAGCAGAACAGATGATTTCAAAGAGCAGCTCTAGAAGACAAATAAAGTATTATAATGAAATTTGCAAAGACCTGGATTTAGAAAAGCAAAAGTAAAGAAAGAACTGAAGAAAAAATTCAAGCCTTGAGTAGCAATATTGAAGGATTCTATAAGGAAAATATTAAACAATGGCAGGAGGCATCAAAATAAGATGGAAGAAATACACAGTCACTGTAGCAAAAAGAATTGGTTGATGTTCAACCACTTCAGGGGGTAGCATTTGATCAAGAAGTGATAATACTGAAGGAAGAAGTCCAAGCTGCACTGAAGGCATTGGTAAAAAACAAAATTCCAGGAACTGACAAAATATCAGTTGAGATGTTTCAACAAACGAATACAGCACTGGAGGTGCTCGCTTGTCTATGCCAAGAAATTTGGAAGACAGCTGCCTGACCAAATGACTGGAAGAGATCCATATTTGTGCCCATTCCAAATAAAGGTGAACCAAGATAATGCGGAAATTATTGAAAAATATCATTAATATTACCTGCAAGTAAAATTTTTCTGAAGATCACTCAAAAGCAGTTGCAGCAGTACATCGACAGGGAACTGCCAGAAATTCATGCTGAATTCAAAAGATGACAAAGAGAGATATCATTGCTGATGTCAGAAATGATCTTGACTGAATGCAGAGAATATCAGAAAGATGTTTACCTGTGTTTTCTTGACTTTGCAAAGACACTGGATTGTGTGGATCATAAGAAATTATGGATAAAATTGTAAAGAATGAAAATTCCAGAACACTTAATTGTGCTCATGAGGAACCTGTACATAGACCAAGAGTTATCGTTCAACCAGGTCAAGGAGATACTGGGTGGTTTAAAATCAGGAAAGGTGTGCGTCAGCGTTGTATCCTTTCACCATACTTATTCAGTTTGTATGCTGATAAGATGATCTGAAAAGCTGGACTATATGAAGAAGACCGGGGCATCAGGATTGGAGGAAGACTCTTTAACAACTTGTGATATGTAGATGATACAACCTTGCTTTCTGAAAGTGAAGAGGACTTGAAGCACTTACTGATGAAGATCAAAGACTAAAGCCTTCAGTATGGATTATGCCTCAACATAAAGAAAACAAAAATCCTCACAACTGGACCAATAAGCAACATTATGATAAATGGAGAAAAGATTGCAATTGTCAAAGATTTAATTTTACTTAAAATTAAATAAAAAATTAAAAAAAAAATTAAAACTTGTCCATGGAAGTAGCAGTCAAGAAATCAAAGGACATAGTGCATTGGGAAAATCTGCTGCAAAAGATCTCTTTAAAGTCTTAAAAAGCAAAGATACCACTTTGAGGACTAAGGTGTGCCTGATCCAAGCCACAGTATTTTCAATCACCTCATATGCATATGAAAGCTGGACAGTGAATAAGGAAGACTGAAGAAGAACTGATGCCTTTGAATTATGATGTTGGCAAAGAATATTGAATATACTACGGACTGCCAGAAAATCAATAAATCTGTTTTGGAAGAAGTACAGCCAGAATACTCCTTAGATGCAAGAATGGCGAGACTTTGTCTTAAGTACTTTGGACATGTTATCAGGATGGACTAGTCCCTGGAGAAGGACATCATGCTTGGCAAAGTAGAGGGTCAGTGAAAAACAAGAAGACCCTGAGATGGCACAAATGGTGGCTTAGTCAGACACACCATACCGTTTTCCTATAGAGAAGGCACGAGAAACCAAGTGAAACAAGTACAGATGATAGTCTTGGAATCAAGAGCAGCAAACAGAAGGATGAAGAATTAGATTGAACACCAAATGGAAGGAAAATCTGGATGAAAACAGGGAACAAGGAGATTTACAAATCGTAGGTGCCCTGCCAGCTGGCCACCCACAGCGTGTCCATCTTGAGAGAAAGCAAGCAGTGTTCCTGAGTGAGGTGCACAGGAAGGCAAATTCACTGAATTTCCAGAGACACTTTGTAGACAAATCTGTAGTGAAGCAAGGTGAGCAGAAAATGAACCAGATATAAGGAGGGATAGTACAGGAAGGCAGGCAAGAGCTCTGGGGATCCAGGTGACCACAGAGCTGGGAAGGAGTCAGAAAATCTGGACAGAAACACTCACCAGCAGCAGTTCTGGTTATTTGGGATAGAGGTGCTATTGGTTTCTACTCATCTGGAGCAAAAGAGAATGAAGGAAACCAAAGACTCAAAGAAGAAACTAGTCCACAGGACTAATAGCCCATACGTTTAGTGCACAGGACTAATGGCCTACACAAACCACAGCCTCCTCTAACCTGAGACCAGAAGAAGTAGATGGGGCCCAGCTACTGCTACCAACCATTCTGACCAAGGGCATGATAGAGGGACCCAGAAAGCATGGGAGAACAATGTAGAACAAAAGTTAAATTCCTAAACAAGGCCAGACCTACTGGACCAATAGAGACTAGAGGCTCCCCCAAGACTATCACCCTAAGATACCTTTTGAACTTGGCACTGAAGCCATTCCAAGGTCACCTTTTAGCCAAATAATTGATTGGTTTATAAAAAAAAAATCACTAGTGAATAATGTGTCCTTTAAAAAATCATCTACATGAAACCGAATACTCAACTTTTACCCAAAAGCAAAGATGAGTAGGCAAGGAGGGGAAGGGAAACTAGATCAATAGAAACAGAACAAAAAGAATGGAAATAATAAGAATGCTGACACATTGTAAAAATTGTAACAATGTCATGGAACTATTCGTATAAACATTGTTAAATGGGAACTGAATTTTCCATGTAAACTCTCACCTAAAACACAATAAAATATTTTTTAAAAATAAAAGAGGAAGACACAGTGGCTGTAACAAAGGGTCAAACATAACAAAGATTGTGAGGATGGTGGCGAACGGGCAGCATTTCATTTAGTTGTACATGGGGTTGCTATGAGTCAGAACTGACTCGACAGCACCTAACAATAATAACAACCACCTCTAAAATGATATAAAGAGTTATTAAATAGAATAGAGAAAATAAAAAAGAAGATGATTATGAAACAAACAGTGTTAGTGAAGAAAGACATACAACAAACCTAATGTGAGATCATTATTCTTATGCATCAAATTTAGTTCTGAAGGTCTTAGAAGTCAGGACTGATGTAGAAGATAAAGAGATAGGTGCTGAGGAAATACAAACATAAGGAAGTTATTTTTCTTATCTTCCCAAAGTTATTGTTCTTATCTTTTTCCAGAGCTTATAACCACTGAAGAAAAAATAAAAAGCTATAGTAATATTATGTCATAAAATTGAGGGTAGAGGTAAGAATTTGTTTCTGGAAAGGGGCAGGGATATGACTTCCTCTAAACCTGAAGAAAAGATGATTGGTAAAGCTATAAACACATTTTAAGGGGAGAGAAGAAACTGGAGATAATGTATTTCAAAAGACTTTTATCGCCTCACTAACGTAAAAAAAGTGAAGTTATCCGTTGCTGTTAGAAATGGACTTATTGCTTCAGGGTCAGTAGAAAAGGTTTGCAAGGACCATTGGGGGAGAACACAATAGAAACTAGATTTTTTACAATATCTATCACTAGAAGTAGTCTTTCAATAAATAAAAAATAAGGACATCTGATTTTTCTCTCAAAATACAGCAAGAATATTTTATAATGATCTTCTATTAAAGTCAGGGACTATTAGGTAGGCCAAGCAATTTCTATTAGTAATTCTGTGTAGACAGTTTTGTTTATTAAATATACATTAGAGGAAATGATTTTTCTCTTGTCAGAGTCTAGACTTAAGGCACAGTGGACTGATTCCTTTAAATATATGGAAGCTAGCTATGTTTATTTTATGAGTTAGAAAGTCTGATAATTCTCAAGGCCCATATCCAATTTGTATCTCTAAAATGACTTTTTATAAAACAGAATAAACATATCATCTTTTTTCTGGAAACCATAGCCTATTTATCCATACCAAACAAAGATATTTGAACACATTAATTTCAGTGTGGTTTTAAAATACATGGCTGGACTATGCACATAGAGCACGCTTTTGAAACCATACTCCACTCTAACTCCTCTAGTTTATTTGCTTTTCACATACCTTCTTTGTAGGAGTACTTTCATTAGCAATCAGACTCAAAATCTATAGAAATATCATTTTTGCCTAAAAGTATAGGGTCTGGAGATTCTCTTGGGCTTGGAAAGAGATGGTATAGTTAAAGGGCCAGGACTCAGAAATCCTTTTGATTTGATCAACATAGCACAAAGTGAAGCAGTATAAAATGAGAGAGGTATAGACATTTGATCCAGAAATTTTTATTTGTTATAAATGTGTGGGTAGATAATTTTTCCTAGTTTATAAATATTCAATTAAACACAAAAATGGAATTAGCCTAAATTTCCATTAATAAAAAGATGGTTAAGTGTTAGCCACATAACCACTAAAATATGAAAGTCTGTATATACTGAAAAGGAAAAGATCACAATATAGTAAGCTAAAAGAACAAATTGCAGAACAAGACCCAGAATAAAATCTTGATCTTGTAAATCAACAAATTTTGAGTGTACGTATGAGTGTTTACACTTAGATTTAGACAGAGGGTGAAAATATATTTCAGGATACACAACAAAATTAACAGTGGTTACTTCCTGAAAACGGTCATTGAGTGAATTTTTGCACAAATAGTTAGATTTCTTATTAAACAAAATCTGTGCAGATTTTCAAAAGAAAAAATATTGAAGAGAAAAATAGTGTTCTTTTTTTAACATCAATAATTTCCATACAACAATAGTATTTATTTACTAAAATTATTGACTAAATTATAATTCTTTTCTTCTGTTAGTGTCATTTAGATGTGTCCAGTGTACAGTGTATAATTCCTTTCAGCTCTGCTTTTGTTTCTGTTGCAACTTTAACTTTCTACTAAGAAGGATTTAAGAGCAGATAATCTGGTTGCAATGAACAAATTAGTCTTAGAAAAATACAACTAGAGTGTTCCTTAGAAGCTAGGATGGCGAAACTTCGATTCTCTTACTTTGAGCACGTCATCAGTAAAGACCAATCACTACAAAGGACATCATGTTTGGTAAAGTAGAGGGCCAGTGAAAATGGAGGAAACCCTCAATGAGATGGATTAACACAATAGCTGTAACAGTGAACTCAAACATACCAACAATCATAAAAATAGCACAGGACCAGGTAATGTTTCATTCTGTTATGTGTAAGTTTGGAACAGGCTGCATAAGCTCAATTACCACCATTGCTGAATAATTGACTCCCACCATTACTAACCTCCACTTTGTCTCATGATATTTCTTCTTCTTCTCCCTCCTCCTATTCCAGTCCCTATAAAAGTTTAAGATTAACTAAAGTTTCTCCTTGGAGGGTGGCAAAACAAACTGATAACCCTCAAAGATTGCCAGTAACAGGATTAACTCATCTGTGATGTGACAATCGTGACTAATGGTGCCAGATAACCTTCAAGGATTGCCAGTAAGAAGTTAGATCATCTGGGACGTGCAAGTTGTGACTAGTGTGAAGAGAAACTATAATCTTGTCCATATAAAACATTCAGCCAGTCTCCAGTCAGAGAGACAGGTTTTTTGAGGAGCTCATTCCCCTCTGTCTCCTGTATATAGATATACAATAAAAACCTCTAGCTGCTCACCTCACCCCTGTCTCAGTATTGGCTTTTGTGGCAGGAGGCTCAAATCTGTGTCTTATGGTAATAAGGTCCCCATGAGTCGTAGTGGATTCAATGGCAACTAATAACAATAAGAACAATGTGATTTGAAAGTATCCAAGGCTTGCAACACGAAGTATTGTCTGAGGACCAGCAGCATCAGCATCATCTGTAAGTTGGTATAAATACAAAATCTCAGGCCCCATCCCAGACCTACGGAATCAAAATTTGTGCTTTAACAAGAGTCCCAGATGATTCACATGCACATTGTTGTTAGGTGCTGTTGAGTTGGTTCCAACTCATAGGGACCCTATGTACTACAGAACGAAACACTGCCCGGTCCTGAGCCATGCCCACAATCATTGTTATGCTTAAGACCACCCTTGCAGCCACTGTGTCAATCCATCTCGTTGGGTATCTTCCTCTTTTGTTGACACTGTACTTTACCAAGCATGATGTCCTTCTCCAGGGATTTATCCCTCCTGACAACATGTCCAAAGTATGTAAGAAGTAGTCTTGCCATCCTTGCTTCTAAGGAGCATTCTGGTTGTACTTCTTGCAAGACAGATATGTTCATTCTTTTGGCAGTCCATGGTATATTCAATATTTTTTGCCAACACCACAATTCAAAGGAGTCGATTTTTTTATGATCTTCCTTACTTATTGTCCAGCTTTCACATGTATGTGATGTGATTGAAAATACCATGGCTTGGATCAGGCACACATTAGTCTTCAAGGTGACAGCTTTGCTTTTCAACACTTTAAAGAGGTCTTTTGCAGCAGATTTGGCCAATGCAATGTGTCTCTTGATTTCTTGACTACTGCATTGATTGAGGATCCAGGTAAGATGAAATCCCTGACAATTTCAATCTTTTCTCCGTTTATCATGATGTTGTTTATTGGTCCAGATGTGAGGATTTTTATTTTCTTTTTGTTGAGGTGTAATCCATACTGAAGGTTGTGGTCTTTGGTCTTCCTCAGTAAGTATTTCAAGTCGTCTTCGCTTTAGCAAGCAAGGTTGTGTCGTCTGCATAACGCAGGCTGCTAATGAGTCTTCCTCCAATCCTGATGCCCCATTCTTCTTCATATAGTCCAGCTTCTCAGAGTATTTGCTCAGCATACGGATTGAATAGGTATGGTGAAAGGATACAGCCCTGACACACAACTTCCCTGACTTTAAACCACTCGGTATCCCATTGTTCTGTCTGAACAACTGCCTCTTGTTCTGTGTAAAGGTTCTTCATGAGCACAATTAAGTGTTCTGGAATTCCCATTCTTCACAATGTTATCCACAATTTGTTAGAATGCACACAGCTGAATGCCTTTGCAAAGTCAGTAAAACACAGGTAAACATTTTTCTGGTATTCTCTGCTTTCAGCTAGGATCCAACTGACATCAGCAATGATATCCCCAGTTCCAAGTCCTCTGATGAATCTGGCCTGAATTTCTGGCAGTTCCCTGTCAATATACTGTTGCAGCTGCTTTTGAATGATCTTCAGCACATTAAAGACTGAGAAGTATTGCTCCAGAGAACTTGTCTTTAATCTATGATTCTGTAACAAGTATCTTATTTTTACTCAGATAACACATTGATGGATAGACTGGGAAGGTGGGGGCAGGGAAGGCTAAGAGAAATTAGGAGCGCTAAAGCCCTTGATTCATCTCCACATTACCTTTCTACAGTTCATGACTCTAACCATTTCCCCTCTTTGAAATCACCTCAGAACAGGTAAGAATATAGGAGATACAAATCAAAGTTTGCGACTCTGCTTATAGCCAGAAAACAGAATGCTCCTCTATGATTTTTTTTTAACTTGAAAGTAGCTGTTAAAAGGTATGTTACACATGAAATGTTTTATTTATGTAAGCCTATCTTTTCTGAATAAACAATTATGTATTCACATTCAAGGGAATGTTCAGAAATCGAAAGGGTGAAATGAAATGTAATCAGAGTGAAATAAGTATTATTGGACTATGAAACGGACAAAAAAAATGCATGTACCAGAAGTGCTATTTTCTGAGTGTATTCTAAGTATGAAATGTACGGAATAAAATAAAAAACAAGGATGTTTTAGCAGTTGTGATTGGCACTGTCACGTCATTCATTTATTCTTTCTTTCACTGGTTTATGCCCCCACCATATTAAAAAAAAATGTAATGTAACATTGTTTGTCAAATTGGAGACAGTAAAATCCTTCATGATAAATGAAGGAATAAATGCCACCCTCTATTTTGAAAACCATTCTCAATAAAACAACTAGAAACACTAGGTAAAATATAGCGTATGTACTGTCATGAATTGAATTGTGTCGCCCCAAAATATGTGTCAACTCGACTAGGCCATGATTCCCAGTATTGTGTGATTGTCCTCCATTTTGTGATCTGATATAATCTTGTTATGTGTTGTAAATTCTAATCTCTGCCTCTGGTTAATGAGGCAAGATTAGGTTACGTTAAAGAGGATTAGGCGGTATGCAACTTCCTTTTTCAGGTGACAGCCCTGATCTAATGTAAGAGGAGTTTCCCTGGGATGTGGCTTGTATCATCTTTTATCTTACAAGAGGTAAAAGGAGAAAGAAGCGAGCAGAGCGGTAAGGGACCTTCACCAAGAAAGAATCACCAGGAAAGACGTGCATCCTTTGGACCTAGAGTCCCTGCACTGAGAAGCTCCTAGGCCAGGGGAATATTGATAACAAGGACCTTCCTCCAGAGCAAACGGAGAGAAAACGCCTTCCCTTGAGTTAAAACCCTGAATTTGGACTTCCAGCCTCCTAGACTGTGAGAGAATAACTTTTTCTTTATTAAAGTCATCCACTTGTGGTACTTTTGTTATAGCAGCACTAGATAACCAAGATACGTACTTTTAAATTAAAAGCTGTACTAGCAAAACATAAATAAAATCCCCAGGGTCCTAAAGTAAAGAGGTCATTACAAAAGAATAGTAAGTATAAAAACTCAGCCACCTTAAGGAAATTGTTGGGCTCAATAACCTAGAATAACCTAGGTTACTAAAACCTAGAATCTTAGGTTTCAATGTTCACAGGAGGACACAGGACAAACCTGTGCAAAGTGAAGACTTGTTACTAGGGCTCAGTTTTAACCACTAATGTTTTCTGAGATGTCATCTTGAAGACTAAGTTGCGCCTGACCCAAGCCATGGTGTTTTCAATGCCTCATATGCATGTGAAAGCTGGATGATGAATAAGGAAGATGGAGGAAGAACTGATACCTTTTTAATTGTTGTGTTGGCAAAGAGTATTGAATATACCATGGAATGAATAAATCTGTCTTGGAAGAAGTAGTCAGAATGCTCCTTAGAAGCGAGGATGGCAAGACTACCTCTCACATACTCTTTGGACATGTTATCAGGAGGGAACAGTCCCTAGAGAAGAATATCATGCTTGGTAAAGTTGATGGTCAGTGAAAAAAAGAAAGACCCTCAAGGAGATGGATTGACACAGTGGCTGCAACAATGAGCTCAAGCATAACAATGATTGTGAAGATGGTGCAGAACTGGGCAGTGTTCTGTTCTTTTGCACATAGGATCGCTATGAGGTGGAACCGACTCGATGGCACCTAAAAACAACAACATTTCTTGAGACATGAAGTTAAAGTGTCCCTAGACTAATGATATTCCTGAAGTTTCTGGCCAAAGCAAACTAAAATCCTCTGTTGATAAGTATACTTCAAAACAAACCACACAAGATTCCCATGAATAAAGCCCTCTGATGATATAAAAGTCAGTAAACAAACAAAAAAATCAATTAATACAACAATTGGAGATAAATGATAGAATAGATATGCATTTAACATGATCAGACATAAATAAAAACAAGGAAAATATAAGTTACAATGAAATAATAAGAAGAAAAAGAATTATAGAATATATAAAAATTAAAAATAGAATTATTGAAATTAAAAAAAGAGACACTTCATTGGATGAGGTAAATATTAGATTAGCCACAGTGAAGGAAAGAATTAGTGAATTGGAAGTGATTTACAGAATGTACCTCCAAAAAACAAAATGAGAGAGAATATAAGAGAGTAAAAGACATGAAAAACAAAATAAGCAATGTAACATAAATCTAACAGGCATTAGGGAGGAAGATAATAGAGAGAATGGGGAAAATGAAATAGAGAAATATTTCCTGAGATATTTCTAGAATTGATAAGACATATTTTTTATTCTAGAATATCAAAGAGGATATATATATATATAAATAAGTCCAATACTGTTATGGGTTGAATTATGTCCCCCAAAAAATGTGTGTATCAATTTGGCTGGGCCATGATTCCTGGTATTGTGTGATTTTCCCATGTGTGGTAAATCCTGCCTCTATGACCTTAATGAGGGAAGATGGGCAGCAGTTGTGTTAGTGAGGCAGGACTCAATTTACAAGACTGGATTGTGTCCTGAGGCAATCTCTTGAGATATAAAAGACAGAAGTGAGCAGTGAGATGGGGGAGGGATCCCATACCACCAAAAGAGTAGTGCCAGGAGCAGACTGTGTCCTTTGGACCTGGGGTCCCTGTGCAGAGAAGCTCCTAGTCCAGGGGAACCTTGATGAGAAGACCAGCAGAGGGAGAAAGCCTTCCCCTGGAGTTGATGCCATGAATTTGGACTTTTAGCCTACTTTACTGTAAGGAAATAAACTTCTCTTTGTTACAACCATCCACTTGTGGTATTTCTGTTAGAGCAGTACTAGATGACTAAGACAAATACCTACGTACATTGTAGAGTAACTATGAAAAACACATTGCTGGCTAGTCAATTCTGACTCATAGCAACAGCATTTCAAATTATAGAAAATATTTCAAAAGGAAAACTAGAGATTACTACAAAAGAACAATAATATAACAGCTGTTATGGACTGAATTGTGTGTGGCCTCAAAAAAGAGATGTTGAAGTCCTAACCACTGTATCTGTGAACATGGTCTTGTTTGGAAATTGTCTTTGAAAATAACATCAGTTAACACAAGGTCATACTAAAGTAGGGTTGGTCCTAATCCTATCTGGGTGGTGTCTTATAAAAGAGGAAAATAGACACGGAGACACATAGAAACAGAGGAAAAACAGTCATGTGAAGCAACAAGAACTGTCATGATCCATCAGAAGCTAGGAGACAGGCATGGAACAGTTTCTCTCTCAGAACCTTCAGAAGGAATCAACATGACTCATACCCTGATTTGATCTTCTAGCCTCCATAACTGAGACAATAAATTCTGTTCTTTAAAGCCACCCATTCTATGGTATTTTGTTATGGTAGCCCAAGAAAAATAGCAACATATTTCTTAAATAACTAAAATAAAATTTTTGCAATAGAATAGTATCCTCAGAGAGTTGGGAGAAAACCTTTAACCTAGAATTCTATATCTAGCTAAAATACCATTCAGAATTAAAAACAAAGAAATTCGAATAATCAAACACCGAGTTCACCACTAACAGCTTTCTGTTTTACTTTCTGTTTACAAAGTGATAAAGACTGTACATTTTGAGAAGAAGAAACAGGAACCTAGAAGAAAGAAAGAAATTGTGGAAAAGATTGTGAGGAGGAAAATTGTAAATAATGGTGATGATATAAAATAATAATTTGGGGAATATAAAAACTAAATTACTAAACAATAGCAGTTAAGATGGAAGATAGTAATCCGTGTTAAACTTTCTAAAGTCATTGTATTATTCTAAAGAAGAGTAAAGATACTGATCATGTTTAAAGTTTAAACTGTTTTAATCCAATGTTTATAACTTATTTTTACATTGTTAAACTGAAAGATACAATGGTTTTTTGCAAATTCTGTATAGAACTGTTTCTTCCACTTCTTTGGATCTCTGGGAAATTTTAAGCTTCATTACATTTTCTACTTTTATAAATAGAAATGTGAAGACCTCTCCACCAACCTTGATTATAGAAATGCACTTGATGAAAGCTGGTCCGTCCTATTACTTTTATCATACAGCATTTATCTATGGCTTTGCCTTTCTTAGAACTTGGGTAAGATTTGCCTGGTAATCTGGGTGGATTTTTATTTGAAATCATTACCTAATCATTCTTTTTAAGCAAGAGGAGGATCTCTGACTTGAGCTAGAATTATGAAAAGGAAAAATATCCCACTTATGGGCATGAGAAAAAATAAGAGCAAATTCAGAGTCACAAGGGAAGACAGAAAATCCAAAGGCAGAGTGTGAAGTGTCAAATCCAAAGAAGGTAGGAAAAGGGCTCCAGGTGTGAAGTACATAAAAGTAAGTAGCTTAGGGTAAGGAAACAGGAGAAACCTCCTCAGGAGTGATAGACGTAAGCTAATAATATTATAGGGAATTAATGGGCAAGTCTTTGGTCAACGAGGATATTACCAATGAAGAATTCAGTGAAAGACCTCAAAGTGCCTTCAACAACCAAGAAGTATTTCACCAAATATATTCTTGTGTCCTGACCAAAAATATTAATTGGATTTTTTTTTCCCTTCTACTGACTTTGTAAATTTCTTAAAGATAAATGGAGGAAAAAAAAACAGCAAGAAAAAGGAAAAAACAAGACTTATGTAGCATAACAATAACTGTTGTCATTTACTGAAAAATTACCACATGCCAGTCACCATGTTAAACAGTTTATATATATTATCTCATTTAATTACATACAGTTATTATTCTCATTTAAAAGTACACAGAGGAATTCTTTGTAGGTTAGTAAATTACACATGAGAAAAACTGAGGATTGGAAAAGTCATGTCACTTATTCACCATCATACTAAATGTATGGTAGGAAAGTGAAGATTTGAGCCTAGGTAAGCAAACTCCAGAGTCTACACACTTAACCATTGGACTCTCCTCTCTTTCTATGAATAAATATGCTTATCCTTCATATATAATTTCTAGCAGAATAGTAACTTGTAGCAAAAATCATGTTTTTATTTCATATCATATTCTATATGCATTATTTAATATAATCCTTGTAGTTGTTGGATGCTGTTGAGTTGATTCTGACTCATAATGACCCTATGTGATGGAGTAGAACTGCCCTACAGGGTTTTCTTGGTTGTCATCTTTATGGAAGCACATGGCCAGGTCTTTCTTCTGTGGAACTGCTGAACTGGTTCGAACCCCGGCTGAGAATTTCCATTTCCACCCCAGAGATACTGCATCAGAATGTACATTTTAACAAGATCCTCAGGTGACTCTTATGTATAATAAATTTTGAGAACCACTACTCTACTAGTGGCTTTCAGAATTTGACCCTAACCAGCAGCATTAGCATCGCCAGGGAACTTATTAGAAATACAAATTCTCAGCAGAGGTTCAAATCAGAAGGAACTAGTTGGAAGCCCTGGTTCTAACCACCAACTTTTTGGTTAGCAGCCTAGCACTTAACTGTTATGCCACCAAAAAAAACAACAAAGCGCCAAACCCTTTGCCAATAGCTGATTCCAACTCATAGCGACCCTATAGGACAGAGTAGAATTGCTCCATAGGGCTTCCAAGGAGCACTGGTGGATTCAAACTGCCGACCTTTGGTTAGCAGCCGAATGCTTAACCACTGCACCATCAGGGCTTCATTATGCACACTACCTCTCCAAGTCTAAAGAGACTTTTTCATTTGATGATCATTTACAGGCAGCAGAGGAGTATCCACTGTGGAGACTAGGAAATAAGGGAGAATACTTTTCAATACTTAAGTAGCATAACAGTAACTGTTGTCATTTATTGAAAAATTACCAAATGCCAGTCACCATGTTAAACAGTTTATATATATTATCTCATTTAATTGCATACAGTTATTGTTCTCTGTTATTCAACTGCTATTATTGCCATAGCAACTCTAACAGTTGAAAAGTATTCTCCCTTATTTCCTAGTCTCCACAGTGGACACTCTTATGCTGCCTATAAATGAGCATCAAATGACAAAGTCTCTTTAGGCTTGGAGAAATAGTGTGAGTGAGAACTGATAGAGAAGTAAATATTATATATCTATATTATTTAACTTTGATCAATCAATATATCTGAGTCCTTCCCTTCTACTCTGTAATTATGGCTCTTCTGACCCCCAAACAATGCTGAAAGTGATGTGAGGTCTATTTTTTAACTGACTTAGACAAGATACATAGATTGACTTCCATGGCTTGATTTCTTAAATGGTTGACTATTACTTCTGTTAATTTTCTCACTGATAGAACTGACTTTGTTCTTCATTCTTTTTGGCAAATTGGCAATCTAGAAAAGGAAACTGGAAGTAAAAGTGAACAAGCAAGCTGTGAAATAAGATCCTTTAGATGCATCATTGGGAACTAAGAAAACTGTCATTGCTTTCATTTTTATATCTATGTTCTATGGATATATTTTAAGGAAGTGAAGGAATCTTCATTTCTATTTAACAGATAATCTTTATTTAAGAACATTTTACAAGTAGACTGGCAGTAATTATTAACGTTATCTTTATAGATAAAAATCTGCTTCAAACATATAAATAAATAGCTAACTACAACTTTTCATCTCGTTTGTTAATCTTTGTTTTCTCTTGGAAACTGGTCCTCCTTTGGACCTATATAATTCAGAAATAGCATTAACATTGTTCTAAAAAATTTCATGCAATGGTTTGACTTAATGAGCAAATTAAAGTTCAAGAAACGGAAAATAATTTTAATTCAATTCATTTGATGCAACACAAATGAAAATGGAATTATACTTGAAATAAGCAAAAAACTATAGCATTTACACTCAAAAATAGAAACCCATCATGAAACTGCTGTACAAAGAAATATTAGAGTGATGAGCAACTCAGTTTCAGACTGTGCAATTTAAATGTACTGAAGTAATTAAAATTAATGTAATTGAAACTGTCTCTGCACCATGGTTCAATTAGGTCATTTAAATGCTGCCCTAGGAAAATCTAAAATCATTTTTAAGCAAAAGAGAGGAGATAATCACTATTTTTCATCTATTTCAGGTACAGTCTAAGATCTTAACAGGGTAAAAGAGAGCTCTTGGGATCTGAATGCCCTCTGCTTCAGGCTGTTCGTGCTTCAGAAAGTAACTTAAAGGTCACTACTGGAGGAAACTTTCTTAATCACCACACCGTATGTCTCAGTTATCTAGTGCTGCTATAACAGAAATACCACAAATGCGTGCTTTAACAAACAGAAATTTATTTTCTCACAGCTTAGGAGGCTAGAAGTCTGAATTCAGAGTGCTGGCTCTAGCAGAAAGCTTTCTCTCTCCGTCAGCTCTGGAGGAAATTCTTTGTTCAGCTTCTGCCCCTGGGCAATCTTCATGTGGCTTGGCTTGTCTCTTCCCCCATCTCTGCTTCTTTAGTTTGCTTCTTTAATCTCCTTTATATCTCAAGAGAAATTGACTTAAAACAAATCCTACATTAATCCTGTCCATTAACATAACAAAGGCAACCCATTACCAAATGGGATTATAGCCACAGGCGTAGAGGTTAGGATTTACAGCACATATTTTTGGGGGACACATTTTAATCCATAACACTTTCCCACGCAGGACACATTTAGAAGTTTTCATATACATGTTTTCAGTGTGGTCTGAGCTATTCCTTAGTAGTATTTCTTACTTCATGAGTAACTTTATGTATAAATAGTCACATAATATGCATCTTGCCCATTAGACTATAAAATCCATGAGGATAGGAACCGTTATTCTCACTGTGATACTTCCAGTGCCAAGCATAAAGTCTGGCATAAAATGGATGTTAAGAAAATACTAAACATAGGTTACTGTAGTGAATAGATTAGACAGATAAACAGATAGACAGTTATTGATAGATGTTGATAATACTATATAAATATAAAATTAGAAAATTTTAAGATTGTCACTCATTTCATGATATCTATTAGTTCTCTATTATGCACAAAATGCTGAATTATATATATTTGATTTTTATGTTGCTGTTGTTGTTAGATGCTGTCCAGTTGGTTATGACTTGTAGCAACCCTATATACAACAGAACGAAACACTGACCAGTCCTGAGTCATCCTCACAATCATTGCTATGTTTGAGCCCATGGTTGCAACCACTGTGTCAATCCATCTCTTGAGGGTCTTCCTCTTTTTCGATGACCCTCTGCTTTACCAAGCATGATGTCCTCCAGGGACTGGCCCTTCCTGATAACCTGTCCAAAGTACGTGAGATCTTCATAGGAGAGTTAAATAAAAGTAATTTTGTTTTAATTTTTTTTGTTAGTATCCCATTGACAAACAAAAGACTGGTGTTATCAATCATCTGAGCACTTAATGTTTACCAACCATCAGAGTGCATAAAGCAGACCATGAGTCAAGGACTTGGCTGGAAGTATTTCATTAGAGAGAAGGCAAAAATGAGGAAGTTGGACAAATGAGACTGGAGAGTAAAGCCAATAAATTGTCCATTAATGAATGGATTGATTGCTTTAAGCAATCTGGGCTCAATTCCACAGGGGACTTCTGAGAAGCCATTGGAATGTGGTTCAGACAGGGGTGCTGGATTATTTATCTACCACTTCCATCCACCACCTGCCTGCCCCATTTGTTGAAAGTTCAATGAGAGTTATCTTCGACCCCACTCCTCACTTCTGAGTTGCAAGTGTGGTGGAGCAAGCTCTCTTAGTTCATTTGGAGAGGGAAGTTATTGTGTCTGAGAGGGAAGTTATCACTGGGTCTGGAACTGTGAATTGTTACTGAAGGTGAACTCAGGTGGTTCCAGGAAATATGCATGAGACAATTAGCATCTACTACAGAGTACTGTCAAGGAAAGACACAGGATTGGAAGATCACTGTATTTATAGAGAATGACGGGGGATGGTAATGTTCCTCATAGAAAAGGCACAATAATATGACTGAATACCAAGCCTGACTCATGTGGCGCTTTTCATGCGAGAAACTTCAGGCAGTTAATTCCCCTGGAAGACAAACCTAAGATATTGGAATACAACTAAGATAAGATTCTTTGGAATTGGAGTAGGCTTTTGCAGGGGTGAGTCACCCTAGGAATGGGAACTTAGGAATGTCTACAGAACTGAAGGAATTGGCCCACCTGGGCTTTATTAGTATGACGAGCTCACTATGCTCTTGGGGTAGAGCTCACCCATGATAGTGGTGTCAAGATGTATAATAATGCTTTCCCCTTAGTATAGAATATAGTTAGATGTCTGTCAATAAGATTATCTCCTGGCTTATTTTCAACTGATGCTATCTTGAGCCCTAGAAAAAGGAGTCTGCAATAAAAGACTGAGTAAAATTGGAAAGAGCTGATCTCCCTAAACTCCCAAATGGACACTGACTTCCTAATGACAGAAAAACATAGAAAGGGTTAGTTCAGTTCCATTAGTACCAGCAGCTTTGGACAATGGCAGTTTGGCAGTGACAGGAGTCAGTATGTGTGCCAATGAGTGGCTCCACAGATGGATGAGCACATATAACTTTGAGTGTCAGTAGCTGCTTTCTGCAGTCATTGGAAGCATGAGCTACCTGGCACAAAAATTGCTTCTGGAAGTGGGAAGAGTAGAGGAAGAAAATGTCAGATATCACTAGTTAGAATAGAGTCTATGGATCATATTCAAGGCAAGACTTACAACATCACGAAACAATTTGGAGGTATATTACAGAAGAATATAGCGCAGTTTATGCAATTTTGAGGACAAGGAGAAAACAGAAAGAATTTTTTTCTGTAACTGTTCTGTGACCCTCATATGGTATGTCCTGAAGAAACCCAGTGTTGCATTTAGCTTGATATATTTTTTTCCATCCTTTGAGTTTTAGCCTGTTTGTGTCTTTAAGTCTAAGGTGCCTCTCTTGTAGGCATCATATACATGGATCACGCTTTTCTATCCAATCTGTCACTCTCTGTCTTTTCATTGGTGCGTTAAGTCCACTTACATTCAGCGTAATTATTGATAGGTATGAGTTTAGTGCTGTTATCCTGCTGTCTCTTTTTGTGTGTTGTTCACAGTTTCTTTGTTCCCCTTAATTTTCTGTGCTGAGTAGTTTTTCTTTATGTATTTTTTTCATCTTTTTCATTGTTGTAGATTTTGTGTTTGCTGAATCTTTATGCTTTTCTACTTTTTTATTTTGATGTGTAGGATTGTTAGATTCCTTTGTGGTTACCTTAATATTTACCCTTATTTTTCTAAGTTTATACCAGTCTTTTATTACTTTATATTGCCTTGACTTCCCCTCCATATGAAAAATCAATGTCTGCATTTTTTAAGTCCCTCTTTTTTGTTTTAATGTTGTCCTTTTTTACGTATTGATATCTCTGTTTCCCTATTTTCAATGTTTTAGCTTTGATGTATTTTTGACTTCCCTATTTGAGTCAATATCTGGTTGCTCTGTCCTGTGTTCTAGTCTTGTGTTGTTAGCTGATGTTATTGATTATCTAACCATAAGACTCCCTTTAGTATTTCTTGTAAGTTTGGTTTGTTTTTTGCAAATTCCCTAAACTTCTGTTTACCTGGAAATCCCCTAATTTCACCAATATATTTGAAAGACAGTTTTGCTGGGTATATAATTCTTGGCTAGCGGTTGTTTTCCTTCAAGGCTTTATATATGTCATCCCATTGCTTTCTTGCCTGCATGGTTTCTGCTGAGTAGTCCGAGCTTATTCTAATTGACTCTCCTTTGTAGATGACTTTTCATTTATCCCTAGCCGCTCTTAAAATTCTCTCTTTATCTTTGGTTTTGGTAAATTTGATTATAATATGTGTAGGTGACTTTCTTTTGGGATCTACCTTATGTGGGGTTCTATGAACATCTTGGATAGATATCTTCTCACCTTTCATGAAATCAGGGAAGTTTTCTGTCAACAAATCTTCAACAATTTTCTCTGTATTTTCTGTTATCTTCTGCCCCCCGCCCCCCACCCCCAGTCTGGTACTCCAATCACTCATAGGTTATTTCTCTTAATAGAGTCCCACATGACTCTTAGAGTTTCTTCATTCTTTTTAATTCTTTTATCTGATTTTTCCTCAAATAAGTTGGCATCAAGTGCTTTATCTTCTATGTCACTAATTCAAACTTCTACTGCCTCAATTCTGCTCCTATGACTTTCTATTGGGTTG
>NW_004444062.1:913684-926649 GCF_000243295.1 Trichechus manatus latirostris
CAAGTGCTTTATCTTCTATGTCACTAATTCAAACTTCTACTGCCTCAATTCTGCTCCTATGACTTTCTATTGGGTTGTCTAATTCTGAAATTTTATTGTTAATCTTCTGGATTTCTGATTGCTGTCTCTGTATGGATTCTTGAAGCCTATTAAATTTGTCATTATGTTCTTGAATAAGTTTTTTAAGTTCCACTACTACTTTGTGTTCCTTGGTAATTTCTCATTTTGTAGAATTTCCTTTCTAATTTCTTGAAGAGTTCTGTATATTAATCTTTTGTATTCTGCCTCTGGTAATTCCAAGAAATTCTCTTCCTCCAGAGAATTTATTGATTCTTTATTTTGGGAGATTGCTGAAGCCATCATGACTGCCTCTTTATGTGATTTGATATTGACTGTTGTCTCTGAGCCATCAATAAGTTATTGTAATTTTATTTTATATTTGCTTAGTGAGTCCTAGCTTCCTGTTTTGTTTTGTTTTGATATGCCCCAATAGGCTGCTCCTGTGCACTAGTTTGATTATTCGCACCTTTGAAGCTCTAATGTCCTGTCACCAGGTAGTTAGTTCTGTAACTAAGTAGGTGCCCACAGGAGTCCACTAGATTTTCCTATATGGGTTCAGCTCAGGTGTCCAAGCAGTCGGTCACCAAGTGTGTGGTGTAGGCTCTCACCTACAGTCTTAGAGAGGCATGGGTGATTAGTGTAGGCACTGGTATCTGACTGTGGTAGGGGGTCACACGCTGAGCCAGGCAGGGGGCTGAAGGCCGCCCCTGAGAGTCTGAAAGGAAAGTGTGTCCCTATTTCCTAGGGTAAGTAGGTAGGTGAGTTTTGCAGCCAGACTATGAGCAAACACCCCACTCTATTGGCTGTAAAGACTCAAGGGCACCACTTTTTCTTGGACTCCTGTAGCAGGTGACTAGGAGGCATAGGTGACGCCACCAGTCCTCAAGCCCCTTGTGCGGATCGGTAAAGGTGACTGCTTAAGGGGTAGGGCTGTTTCGAGGGTCACAAATCTGCCTTTTCTCAGCTGAAACAGTTGAAGTTAAACTTCAGAAGTTTACCCTGTTGTACTGTGGTAGTGAGGGCTAACGCTATTGAGATGGGTCCCCACAAGTCTATACAGTGGTGTAAGGCACTCAAAGTCTGCAGACCACTTATGCCAGTGCCTAGCAAAGGAGCTGTGCCGATACCATGAGTTTCTGGCTTAGGGGAGCCAGTAGCTTATTTGTTCCCTCTCAAGGCCAGGAGGATGGGTCAGGGAGTCTTTTGGGATCTACTTCTGGCCCAGCAGACTCCCAGTGCAGAGCAGGGAAGGAAGAGGTAAAAGGGAGAGAGGTTTTTCCCAAATGGGCTTTTATTTATTTATTTTTTTTTTTAAATTCTTGCTAAAGGCCGCACATATGTACTTATTTTTAGCCACTTGGGAGCTGCTTTTCACTGGTTTGGAGTGTCCAAGGAGAATCTCTGCTGCCACATCTCTCTCGATGTGGAAACTGCCTCCCGAGTGTGCGCGCAGCTGTTTGCCTACTTCACTGCGTACCTTGGAGCCAGTCAGGGCTGAAGAGTTGAGGCTCCAGCCACGGTCCAGCACTCTCGCTTCTTCAGAACCATCTCCCTCTCCCCCTGTCACTCAGTCCAATTCCTCAACTTTTCCTTGTTCAGGGCTCCTAGATAGTCATATACGATCAAATCACTTGTTTTTCCAGGTCTTTGTTGTAAAAGGGATATAGGAAGCCGTCTGACTGCTCTGCCATCTTACCCTGCCTCCCCAGTGCTGCATTTAGAATGTTACAATAGTCCTTGTGGTATTTGCAGACATTTTAGAGTTCAGCAAGAATCACTAACACATTGTAATTTCACAAATGCATTGGAAACTTAATTTTAAAATTTAAAAAATCACCTAGCCTACAACTTTTTTTTGAGACATCTGCGTCAGGTAATGGGAGTTACACATATTGGCATGAGAATATCAATGATTCCATGACCAGTCCCTCCAGAAACAGGACTACTTATTTTTTTGGCCTTGCTCTGTTCTTTTGTTGCAAACTGGCTCAAAGCATTTTGTCATTGTGTTTTTTATTAACTTTGTATCATTTGGATTATAACATAAAATCATAGAAGAGTTTTGGTGAATATCTTTATTTAGCATATAATTCAAACATTCAGAAAATTTGAATAAACTATATCCATAATATTTGTCCTTAGAAAATGGCTATAACAAGGGAAAAAAACATTGCTTTGTGTGGCAAAGTTTTCTTTAGGAAGAGGAACTGTCAAGGTCTTTGAGCTGTCAGCCCACTTATTAAGAAGAGTATGGAGACCATGCAGAGCATTCAGAGGAGTCAAAAGGATGCTTAAAGAATTGGAAAAAGAAGCTACATGGAAAGGCTGAGCAAACTGGGATTCAGTTTTAGGAAAAAGATGATGTAAGGTGAACTATCCTTTCAGAATAAGTAGAGCTATTACTAGCAGGATGATAACTAGTTGTTTTCAATCTCCATTGAGCATCCATTGCTCTTGCCATCAAGTCAATTTCAACTCATAACAACCCGTAGGACAAAGTAGAACTGCCCTGTAGGGTTTCCAAGGACCAGCTGGTAAATTCGAACTGCCGACATTTTGGTTAGCAGCTGAGCTCTTAACCACTGTGCCATAAGAGTGAATGAGTTGGAGGAAGAGCAAGGGGGAGTTATGCTAGCTATTAGAAAGGGATGATTGGTAACAAGAGATGATAGCCCTTAAACACGTTGCTGAGGGACGTTGTTGAACATATGCCTGTGTGAATTTAATGATAAATAAAAGGTTGCATAATTTAAAATTCAAAAACTTATCCAGAGGTTTCTCAGTTTCCCTGTTAAACTTAAAACAGGATAAACAAGAAATGACATTTTTACCTTGACATTCTTTTATCTTAATGCTATGTCAATATTGCCAAGTTGTTATTAACTGATTTTTTCCAGATTAATTTGTTTTATTGAATTCAATTTTGTCTTAAATTTTCTAGTTTCTCAAGGTAGAAAATGCTCGTTAGATGGAGGAAATGGAAGTTAAATAAGATTAGTAATTTTAAAACATTTCATACAACAAGATCCTTGCTTCCAATAAAATCTTTTGTGACTGGTTACTATAGGTAAGCAGAGTCACTCTGATTGACCTGGACATGAGGGGAGAGGAAGGGGAACAGGGTGAAGCAGAATCCTTTTTGTTCCCATCCCCATACCTGCCCATTGTACCTGCCATTTCTAGCAACCCCAGAGATATTATGGAGGAACCCCTATGGCTTTTTGAACATCGTTTAAAATCACTGACCTAGATAACCATGATGTAGTGCACTCTTGTAGTGTTTTATAGTTCACAAAATGATTTAAAGTCGATGTCTATGTCCTTCCTGCCTTAACATTAAGATTCCATTTAAGTATATCATTTAAAAGCACCTAGTAATAACATTTTAAGGATGACTATAATTCTACTTACATTAGGTATAACGAGGACAGAAAAATAATATCTTGAATTAGAAGGTATTTTTCTTTCTAAAAAACGTGGGAAACATTTATATTCCTATCACTTTTAGATAGTATGAGACTAAAAGAGTTTATATTGAATACAAGCAGACAGAATAGAAAACTCTCCTACAATTGAGTTTGGTCTTGAACCCAGGGTGGACTTCTCCATTAGGCATAGTAGGCAGAGTACCTAGGGCTCGCAATACCCTTCAGAGTCCATTAAAATATTTTAGTTTTTTTTTTAATCAGAGTTTAAAAAATGAACTAGGTCAAAGAAATGGTTTAATATGTAATACTAACATATTGTTTTGATTGTCCATTCACCCTGTTGTTGAGGGAGGGATTATCAGCCTAAGGTTATGGATATGGCTGAACACATGACACCTGACACTGGACAGATGAGATCCACAACCATTTGTTAGTTGCATAAATTCATAGCCCAGAGGAGGACACCATGGCATGCAGGCGCATGTGGGGGCTGCACTTTGGAACAGAATGAACACCCAGAGGCTGTGGGAGGCAGGCTTTGTAGTACCAAGTACCTGGTAATGACTTTTTAAGAATGACCATAATTTTAGTTTTTTTAAGTATAATGAGGAAAGAAAAACAAAAAGGTTTGATTTAGAATGTGAGAGGTAGTTGCCCCCTGGTTCCCACAGGAGGATGTGATTGGCTTGCTTGAGTAATTCCATGGGTTAGCAGGGAATAGAAACCCACTACTTTAGAACAAGCAGAAACTGGGCCTGCTCCTTTGACTAGGGAAGCTTATCTGACAGAGCAGAGTTGGGAGGGGAATTTGTGGTTAGGTCATTGGAGGACCTCCAAATTTCACCAGATGTCAAAGCAGTAGATATTACATTTTAAACCACATATATTCACCTTTATACCAATGCAGTCATAAAATACACTTTATTTTACTTCATTTTTTTAGTGGAGGAAAAAAAAGGTAAAATGTCCAGGGCTTATGAAAGTTCTTATGAGGCCCTGATTGGGAATAATCAGTATAGAGCTAGAGTGTCTCTTCTTTCTCTCAGGACTAAAAAAATTCCTTCATTAACCTCAAGATCCTTCATAATCTCTCTTGATTCGTAATCTTCAAGTTTAAAAAAGATTTAATGGTTACTGCATGAAAGCAATGTAATGTTGTAAGAGAAATATTTAGAGTCAAACGTGGTTTTCTTTCCTGAAAAGATACTGTATGTAATCTTGGGCAAGTTCCTCAATCTGTCTACACTACAAATTCCTTATCTGTAAAGGAATGTTATGAAGATTAAATCTGTGAAGTAAGAGGAAGCACCTCTCAAACTGTCTGGTAGGGTGTAGTTGAATGTAAATTAGCATTGCAATCAAATTTGTCTGATTTTAATATTCCAGAACATCCTGTAAAAATGTTGCCTGACATCGAGTACTCAAAGGTGCACAAAACTTATCATGATTGGCTAGATGGATAGATAGATGAATACATAATTGAATTTACACATACACACAGAGGCTCTTGTATTTACTCAGGCTGTTTTTCTTGCCTAGAATGAATGTCTTTCTGTCCCACCCTTCTGTGTTTAGGTAAGTTCTGTGCTTCTGAAGTCCAACTTTCATTGTTTAAATATTTTTAAAATCCCATTTTTCTTTGATAGCCTCCTTTTCTGAACTTTTAAAGAGTTTATTGTCTATGACATTCATTTTGAACTAAACCTATGATGCCCTGTATTATTAACTCTTTAGATTATTTCCTATCTTCAACTAGACTATAGAGTTCTTAAGGGATACGTCCTGCAAAAACAGCTTGAGGGAGATGTCTGACCTCCTCCAACTTCACGAGGGGGAAGGAGAATCAAAATCAACAGCCCAAGGTTGATCCCCTTGAGTCGAGGGTCAGATATGCCTCCTCTCTCCACCATCTTTACCAATTCTTACACTAACTGTCCCTCCCACAGCACTCTCTTCTGGGTTCAATAATTCATCGCAATGGCCACACAGAACTCACAGACCATACTCACAATTATTATTTTATAATTATTATTATAATTATAATTATTATTTATTAGAGAAATAACAGTTACAATTCAGGCTCAGGAACACTCAAGATACAGTTTTTCCATCAGGTTAGCTTCTTCCCAGCCTGTGCTTGCAGACACGCCTCTCTCTGGCCCTCAGTCTCTGCCCAAAGGCACTCAGCTTTCTCTCTCTGTGGGCCAGGAAGCCCACCAACCCATCTCCTGTTGCCAGGTCTCTGCTGTTGGGTCTCTCCTTCCTTGGTGGTGGTGGGCTCCTCCTCTCTGCTCTGGAATTGGCTGTCTTTTAAGGCAAAACTGACCAATCACCTTGGTAGGCCACAATCACCCTACCGCACAATCACCTGGGTGGGAGTTAAACAAGACCATGGCTAGAAGGGCCACACATAAAAGTCCTATACCACACATCCTATACCTTTTTATTTTCTTAATCCTGGTATAATTTCCTGCTCACAGTAGGAATTCAGTTGAAGATAAATACCGGGCTTTTCCTCTCCACTCTTACCTGTTTATTTTAGTTGAAAGGATCCTTCCAGTCATTTAGACCCAAAACTTCAGTTTCCAAAAGTAAATGGAGATTCTTGGGCACACTGGAGCAAAGACATTCCTTCTCCATCAGAATATGGTTTAATGACAGAGAACATAGATTCAGAGGTAGGGGAGGAAGAGTCACTTCCGCAGTAAACTAGATCTCCTATATCGACTCTGATGACCCACGGTTTAGTATCTAGCTCAGTGTTTCCTCAAACCTTTTTACTCTCCCCTAACTGCCATTCAGTCATTTACACTGCTCTGTCTCTGAAACGTCTCCTGTATCTGCACCAATTCCATGTTCTCTTTCATGGCTGTATGTCAGGCATTGATTAACTCCCCCCTGAATTATTGTAATAGCTACTAAGTGAGTTTCTCTGTTTCAAGGTTCTATCTCTTCCATTTTTCCTATCTCTTACTGCTTAAATTTTCTTCCAATAATAGACATTATTTACTCAAAAAGATAATCCTTTCTTGTAAATATTCAATGGCTTCCAGTATAAAGTGTCACAATATAAAGGTCATGTACAAATTTCTTTGCCTAGAATTATAGATTCTCTACAGTATTTCCATAAATACTTTTTCAGTTATATCACATAGCATATCCCTTAAATATAGAGCAGGTCAAATTCACTACCCTCTGAAAGAGAAACTATGCTTCCTGTTTCTCTGATCATGTTAAACCTCTTCTTTCTGTTCAAAATATCTATCCATGAACTGCCTTTCAAGTTGTATCCCCATCATTCTATATCCGATCCAAATGTCGTTAAGTACACTCATATCTCCATCCAGGAAGTCTGATTTCTTCTTCCTATGCTTCCTAATTTCTAAACATTTTGTCCATACCTTATTCCAGCATTATTTCCAATTTTTCTTAGAGTAATGAATGTGTATGTGTATGCATGTGTAATTTCCCGGCAGATGGTAAAATTCTATTTGACAAAAATTAATGTGTGATTGTCTTTCCATCTCCAACAGTGCTTAGAACTATGCCTTGCCCAACAAATGCTACTGAACTGAGTTTTGTTTTGTTTTTTTCCTAGATTAAAAGAGGAAAAGTCTCTAGGACCTTAGTGTAAGAAGAAGAAAAAAAACCCAGTTAGTTATGTACACATAAAATGAAACTAAAAGTAAATAAATGTTGTTCAATGTATTTTCTCATTAATTATCTTAATCTCCTACTTCAAATTTGAGTGGAGATATTACCTACCCTCATAAAAGGAATTTTGTGATTCTTAGAAGAAAAATCAACAAATAATAAACTGATTTTGCCCTGTAACAACATATGTCAAATACTTTCACAGAAAAGATATTTCACAGATAAAGGGTTCCATTCATATAGAAGTTTTTGAAATGCCAAGTTAAACAAAGTTGAACCAATTTCTTTGCCACAGGATTTCAATATATTTTTAATGCACTGTAAATATCAAACAGAGAAAAACACTACCTAGAATTCCCTAAGCATATTGTGGCACAGAAACCTTTTCACCCAGAGCATATTGGATATTGATGGGACGGTGTTTAGTGAAATATTTTGGGAAACAATTGTCACGGTAATAAATCTATATGAGACTTCATTGTTTTTTTCAAGAGATAAAAAACATAATTACCAACATATTCAAATATATAAGTATATCAAAATATATGTATGAAAAGTGATTGATTCAAATAAAATGGTATTTACTAATTAAAAATTCCTGATAATATTAATGAGGCTTTATTTATATAGATAAGAAACATCGAATTGTTGATTAAAATAGCACACATGCAAATAATCTTTCAGTAACAAACACTAATTAAACAATTTTCGTAAACATGAGTTTGGACATGGCATTTTGATTTCATGGAATTTAGCATTTAGGAATTGAGGATGTTGTTGAGCAATGTGAAAACATTTCATTTTTAATAATTTAATTTTTACTCAATAAAAATTATTTCGCATAAACTCAAATCAATTTATAAAGATCTGTGTTTGTGGAGTTACATAATATGTTTATTTCCTTGTGAATCAGTTATATCCTAAAGTCGATCACAGAATAAACACGTCATTCTTTGGCAAAGATCAGGGATTAAATAGACAGATAATCATCTCTAACCCAAATACTTATTGAAAAAAACTAAGATTGTTTTATTTGGTCATAATAGTGATTTAAACATTGTCTAACTATTGTTTTACTAAAAATTGATGGGTGCTCTTTTGAATATGTAATGTATAGTACGTGAATGTGAAAAAGTTATTGTCTTGTTTACCTAGTGCTACCCTGACAAAAATACAAGAATTTAATGAACGGGAATTTGTTTTCGCAGAATTTGGGAGGCTAGGAGTCCAAAATCAGGGTGTTGGCAGGGCTGTGCTCTTTCTGCTCTAGAAGATCATTCCTTGTCTCTGCTTCTGGCAGTTCGGTGTGTTTTGTGGCTTGTAGATGGATCCTCACATGGCATCTTCCCCTGTGTGTGCCTCAGTTTCTATTCTGTTCTTTTTATAAGACACCACTCAGAAGAGATTAGGTTTAGACTCACTATACTCTGGTATTACCTCATTAAACTAAGAAAAGAAAAATTCCATTTTCAAACAGAGTTATATACACAGGTACAGAGGTTAGGACTTCAGTGTATCTTTTTGGGTGACAATTCAATCCGTAACTGTTATATTAATTTAGAATACTTTAAACGATTGTGCTCATTGGAGACACTAGAATATTAATTATTGTTATTATTTATTGTTATTTTCATTTTCATACTAATCTCTAAAAGTATACATTTATTGTTTATTGCTTCTTGCTGTTGTGATTAGGGGCCATTGTTAGAGTAGAACTACACAATAAGGTTTTCTAGGCTGTACTCTTCACCGGAGCAGATCTTCAGGTCTTTCTGCAGGGTGGAGATGCTGGATGGGTTCGAACCACCAACCTTTTTCTTAGCAGCCAAGTGCTTAACCATTGCACCACCAGCCCTCCTTAGACGTCAAAAAGATCACAAAATAATTAAGATTAAAACTAGCTTATGGGAAAAAAAAAAAACCTACATGTAATAAACACCTTTTACTCTGTCTTCTCAACCCATGTTTTTGTTGTTGTTGTTAGGTGTTGTCGAGTCAACCCTGACTCATAACTAACCCATATATAACAGAACAAAATGTTGCCTGATCCTGCAGCCATCCTCACAATTATTGCTATGTTTGAGCCCATTGTCACAACCACCATTCAATTCATCTTGTAGAGAGTTTTTATTGACTTACTTTACCAAGCACTATGTCCTGTTCAAGTGATTGATATTTCCTGATGACTTATTATGAAAATAGACCAGAGATGGAGACCTGGTGGCACAGTGGTCCAGAGCTGTTGCGAGCTATGGCTGCTAAACAGCTGCTCCTTGGAAACCCTATGGGACAGTTCTACTCTGTACTATGGGGTCTATAGTATAGCTATGAGTCAGAATCAATTCGATGGCAACAAGTTTTTAGTTTTTTTGTCCAAAGCAAGTAAGATAAATTCTCATCATCCTTGCGTCTAAGGAGCATTCTAGCTGTACTCCCTCCAAGATATATTTGTTTATTCTTCTGGCAGTCAATAGTTTATTCAATATTCTTCGCCAACACCACAATTCATATGCATCAATTCTTCTTCTGTCTTCCTTTCTTGTTGTCCAGCTTTCACATGCATATGAGGCTGTTGAACATACCATGGCTTGGGTCAGGTGCACCTTAGTGCTCAAAGTGACTTCTTTGTTTTTTAACACTTTAAAAATGTCTTTTGCAGCAGATTTGTCCAATGCACTATGTCATTTGATTTCTTGACTGTTGTTTCCATACGTGTTCATTGTGAATTCAAGTAAAAGGAAATCCATGACAACTTCAATCTTTTTTCCATTTATCATAATGTTGCTTATTGGTCCAGTTGTGAGGATTTTTGTTATCTTTATTTTAAGTTATAATCCATACTGAAGGCTGTAGTCTTTGATCTTCATTAATAAGTGCTTCAAATCGTCTTCACTTTCCTCAAGCCAGGTTGTGTCATCTGCATATCACAGGTTGTTAATAAGTCTTCCTCCAGTCTTGATGCCCCTTCTTCTTCATATAGTCCAGCTTCTCAAATTATTTTCTCAGCATACCGATTGAATAAGTATGGTGAAAGGATACAACCCTAGTCCACCCCTTTTCCTATTTTAAACCAGGTAGTATCCCCTTGTTCTGTTAAAACGACTGCCTCTTGGTCTATGTGCAGGTTCCACACGAGCAAAATTAAGTGCTTTGGAATTCTCAGCCCATGAGCCATCAATAATGTGGTTGAGATTCACTAGTCATGTTTTTAAGCTGATTCAACCACAAGATATCTGATCTAAGCTAAGTCAGTCCTACTCCTTTTACTTGGGATAGGGAATGAAACTGAAAGAAAGCCATGAAGTATCTACGTGTGATTATGTAATCCGGTGTAAGCCCTGGATTCAGCCTCTGAGTGAAGTATACATGTAGATTCTATAGCTGCAGGAAGTCATAATATTACACTGAGGAAGACTAAAGAGAAAGCTAAAATAGTTACCACTGAGTCAGTTATGACTCATGGTAACCCCATGTGTGTCAGAGTAGAAGTGTGCTCCACAGGGTTTTTAATGACTGATTTTTTTGAATAGATCACCAGGCCTTTCTTCCGAGCCAATAAGGTAGGCCCAAAATTCAATGCTTTAAGTTAGCAGCATAGCTTGTTAACTGTTTGCAGTACCCAGGGACTCCAAAGAGAAAGCTACACTGAAGGAAAAGTGAATGGTGAGGTAAAATAGAGAGAAAATAAAAAGAGACTGTAAGACAATACTTCATAAATTCCTGATGACTACAAAGTTCTTTCTTCAGGTATTTCTTCAGATCTGCATTACAGTTTTTGAGTACTTTGAACCAATTGTATATTCTGATTAAAAAACAAAAATCTCTATTTTGCTAAAACTAGTTCAAGTGGTTTCCACTATTTGCCATTGCAAAGTTGTAACTAAGAGAATCCTAGAATTATCTTCAGCATAATTGTCAATTCAGCAATCTATTGCCAATGCCCTCTAGTCAAAGACCACCGGGAACACACCTGGATTTAAACAAGTTGGGTTCATTGCACATTCCAGCAAGGGAGAACTCACACCATGGGGAACTGTGGGGCCCAGCAGTAAGAGGGTATTAGAAAGGATTCATTATAGGACATGCGCTTGTGATAGGTGATTTGAGTGAGGTTTTAAGGAAGAAGGCCATTGCTCTGAATAGGTTGCGGTCATAGAGGGAGGGATTCAGTGATGGGTATCTTAATAAATCTTATCTAGAAGAAGGCAACACTAGGCTGAGACTAAAGTTGCAATTAGCAGAGAAGTATCCATCACTCAGATTAGCCAATTTTGGTAATTTTGTGGTTTGAACATTTGTTATGTTTGTATGTGTTAAGATAACATTACAGAGTAGTTTTGTTTTTTCTGGATCCATCACAACCACAAAGTTGCCTAGTCTGATGCTTATGTTCTATAAGATTGTTTATGTTCAAACTGATTTTCTCTATAATCCATGAAGATTACATATTCCATACTAGTAACAGAAAAAATCATTCTCCAAATAGTGCTCAAGTTCAAACATCAAATTCAGCATCTTTATCCACCGTATTTATAAAGCTCTCACTATCATTGTTCTCACTGACACAGCTTTTGGCAATGTTGAAATGGCCAGTGTTTGCTCTGAGACAAGCCTGTCATTGCCAGCTCTCTCCTACCTATTCACTCCTTTCTCCCTCTCTTTTGCTCATCACAATATCTGGCAGAACTTCTCTGTGGCAAGAAAAAATGTGCTTTATATTTCCCAATTTTTGTTAAGGAAAAAGTGTCTTCCAGTTTGAAAACGTTTGCCAGGATTCGGAAACTACCAGAAAATGTTTCCCTGATGGAGCAGCTTCTATTATGATCTTATGATGCTGTGTATGTAACCCTATCAAATATCACCCTTGCAGTAGTATACTGAGATTTCCGTGTTTAATAAAATTGTATTTTATTTCATTTTATTTTACTTTTGTGATGACAGTGTAAGCACAGCTTGAACATCTAGGAAGCACAAAATCAAGGAGCAGGGACCACTTTACCCTGAAAGTTAGTAATATTCACAGGCCTGAACTAGCACTACTTCTTAAAACACATTTCTGAACATTCTAGCATTGTTGTTTAGAACAAGTGTTGTGAAGTCAGGCTGGCTGAATTAAAACACGAACACTTCCACTTGCAAGTTGTGTGACTTTGGTTAAATTACTTAATCTCTTTGTGCCATAGTTTCTTTGTCTGTAAAACAATGAGAAGAATAGCATGTATCTCAAAGGGATACTGTAAAGATTAGGAAAGAAAATGTGCACAAAAAAATTATTAGAACTCCTGGACCATCACACCAAAAAAAAAAAAAAACTGTTGCCATTAAGTCGATTCCAACTCATAGTGACCCTATAGGACAGAGTAGAACTGCCCCATAGGGTTTCCAAGGCTATAATCTTTATAGAAGCAGACTGCCACGTCTTTCTCCTATGGAGCCACTGGTGAGTTCCAATCGCCTACCTTTCATTAGCAGGCGAGCACTTAACCACTGTGCAACCAGGACTCCTTTGGACCATGATAGCTCGTTAATAATACACACGCACAATGCAAATATACACACGTGCACACACACATTTTCCACATTAAATAGTCAAACTGCTTGATGTAAATAAAGACTAGCATAACTTTTTTTTTTTTTTTTAACAAAGAGAAGTTTATTTCCTTACAGTAAAGTAGGCTAAAAGTCCAAATTCAGGGTGTCAGCTCCAGGGGAAGGCTTTCTCTCTCTCTTGGCCTTCTCATCAGTGTTCCCCCGGCCTAGGAGCTTCTCGGCACAGGGACCCTAGTGCAAAGGATGTGCTCTGCTCCTGGCACTGCTTTCTTG
>NW_004444062.1:927949-969334 GCF_000243295.1 Trichechus manatus latirostris
TCTCGTTGCATAGTACTCCATTGTGTGTATGTACCATAGTTTGTTTATCCATTCATCTGTTGATGGGCACCTACGTTGTTTCCATCATTTTGCTATTGTGAACAATGCTGAGAATAGCCTAACTTTTAATGAAAACATTTGTAAAAACAAGAAAGGAATGAGCTCATTCTATAGAATAAGTATACATTAATAGTCACAAATTTCCTTCAGCTTACAAACACAAATATTTTCACATCTATTCATGCAAAAAAATCCTGAGATTCTAATCTGTCTGTGCTAGATTCTAGGGATGCAAAGTTAAAACACACGTCTTTGATTTAACTTGTCGTTTAACACTAGAAGAGGCATTTATAGGTTTAGTATCTCTACAAAGTTTACACTGATGTTTAAACAATTGAAATTGATGATTCTAAGCAAAAAAATAATATTTTGACCTACCTGGGCTCATCCAAGAAGAAGTCATGCTGTTGACAAACTCCGTTTTTTCTGCCCTACTGTGAAAATGGAGACCTAGTGGTGCAGTGGTGAGAGCTATGCTTGCTAACCAAAAGGTCAGCAGTTCAAATCCACTAGCCACTCCTTGCAGACTGTATGGGGCAGTTCTGCTTTGTCCAGTGAGTCGGAATTGACTTGATGGCAATAGGTTGTAGTGTGAAAAAGGGTCTTTTTTCATTAAGAATGAATTTATGTTATTTTTAGTCCCAGAACAAGTGAACAGTAGACCTGTTTATCATTGTTTTTTTCTTCTAGAAACTAGCTTCCATAGCTTGGGGAGAGCAACAACAACAACAAAAAGTTGCCAAAACAAATCATTCAAATACAATATTAAAATACATAAAATTCTTAAAAAATAATATTAGATATTATACCTCCTAAAACATATTACCACTTCTATATTTATGGGTTTTTTTAGAATCTCTCTTTTGTTATTCAAAATACAATTATTATTGGTTTATCTCCAGCAGAAGTAACAAACACCAGGTAGATAAGTGAAAAAAGAAGAATGCTCTTAATAATGACTGTGCATGTGGTCTGAAATAAATACAATTTTCTTAAAATGCTGTCTTGCCACAGTTTTGAGATTCTGTCTCTCAGTTCTCCTTCTTGAGCAGCTGATGAAATCTACTCTCCAACCACTCCCCTTGTCAGGTTCTCACACTCCTGGGTCATCATGCTTCCAACCGAATAGCCCTGTAGCCAGGCATCCAATAGCTAGAAATAGGCCTTATACTCCCTGAGCCTGCAGAATTATTCAAAATGCCCAGTCCCCAGGAAGCCCACCTCAACCTGCTTGTAATTCATAAGCCCCCTCCTACAATTCCAGCTCGTTATTACCTTGTCCCCAGATGCAAGCCCTTGTGTGGCCCTGCATTGTGTTGTACCGTGCATCCCCGTGTCTGAGGACTCCGAGTATAATAAATCTTACGTTTCATGGCCTCCCTGACTCCTTTTTCCCATGTTGCACCTGACTTAGTATCCCATGAAATCATTAGAGCATAGGGGCATTTTAAAAATGAGAAAACTTAACTCAAGGTCACAATGTTAGTAATTTAAGTGTGGTAATGGCAAAACTAGGATCTAAATTTAGGTTTTCTGACCTAAAGCCACACTTTGAATCTCCAAGCCATACTACAGATTTGTCTTGCCTGCCCGGGGATAGGGTGGAGAAGCTTTGTTTTATTCTATGGGTATCCTCACTTATTCGCATTGCCCTAATTTTGTTAATAAGTTTTGGAAGCAGTGGGTGTAATTATTTCTTTCATTATCATATATATTTTTCATTCCACCAGAGAAGAAATCTTTTGCAAGTACTTAGAGTTTTCTTTGGAAGAATATCAAAGATATTGAACTATATTTTCTGAAATATATTTGAATATTTAAACTCTGACTTAATAAATGCATTCTGAAAATATAATAGGAAAATTTAAAGTGAAGGAAATAAGATTACACATTTCTGACCCCAGGGTGGCTTCTTTATCACATTCCTAGAGCAGGTGATAAATTGATGCAGGAAAATACTATCTCTAATAGTCTACATTGCCTATGGATTTAGCTGCTGACAGTGGGAGTACAATCAAAATTATTTAAAATAAAAACTGAAAGAAAATTAATGGAATGTTAGTATGTTGATTGTTGTAGATACTTTATTTTTTAATTTATATAATCTCAGGTATTCCTTTAATATGTCTATGATTTTAGATTTACAGGACAACATCTCTGCCTACAAATTTTGTTCAGCAAGCAGAGTTGTGACTACAGAAGAGCACACGAACTAGGTGAAATGGTGCCCCTACGCCCCTTTTTCATGCTTCCTTCCCTTTAACTCCATCACATTCACTTACTCCCAAGAGAAAGTATGCAAGTGTCAGAATAGTGTGTGTCCCCGCTATTTGGTTAGTGCGTGCTCCCCAAAGCATTCAGTTAGCCTTGCCCCTAGGTCAACAAAAATGCACCCCAGAGATTATGAATGATGTTGAAAAGAGGAACAATTTGAAAGAGAACAACTCTAAAGATGAACTAAGAGCAAAAGAAATATAAGCCACTTAACAAAGAGAAAACAAAAACCATTTAAGCTCTGAAGCTCCAACTCTCCAGGGAAGAAAGGGGCAAGAATATTAACTTAATGGAATGCTAGCATGGTTATTGTTGTTTACACTGTATTTGTTTTTCACTTACATAATTACAGGTGCTCCCACTAAGCTGCTTGTAATTTTAACTTGCAAGGCAAAATGCCTCTGTCTCATATTTTATTTAATAAGCACAATTTAGCTGGTAGTTTATTTTAAATGTTACAGAATTACTGCTTAGGAATAGACAGAAACCTCTCTCCTCAGCCTGGAAGTCCAAATCCCCAAGAAAGGGACTCAGGTCGCTGAGCTTGGAAGTTTAGGTGCTCACTCCTGAACTAATCAAAAGTAATGAGGGGTCTAGGTCGGTTGTACAAATTGCCACAGCCATTTCCATGACCATTTAAATGGAAGGTCAATTCTCACAAAAACCAGAAGCTAAAGAAAAACCTAATGGTTGTCTTCCACACATTCTCAAAGCAAGGTTTCAATCAAATCAATTCCTCAAGGTACACTTTGAGAAGGAAGAAGTGTACAAAACCAAAAATCAGTTGCTGTCAAGTCTACTTCAACTCATGGTGACCCCATGGTGTCAGAGTAGAACTGTGTTCCTTTGAGTTTTCAATGGCTGATTTGCAGACCTAGATCTTTAGGCCTTTCTTCTGAGGCACCTTTAGGTAGACTCAAACCTCTGACCTTTCGGTTAGCAGCCAAGTGCTTGTTAACTGCTTACACCGCCCCCAGGGACTCCAAGAAGCATATTAGATACCTCTTAAGAAGATTCTCCCAGGTTTACCGCTCCTGCATTTGAGCTGCTGCTGTAGCCAGGAGCTCTGTGTGAGCTGCAATCACCTTCATGCAGGCATAACCTGACCAAACCTTTCTTTTTGCCTGTGCTGTATATACCACTTGCCTTTTGCCTTGATATTCCCCTGTTAAGAGGAGTTGCAATGCTGCAGTAGTCTTCTGAATGCCCGTGGATGAGTTCAGGATAGAGGGGAATTTAACTAACACTCTATGAAATGCACCTTTGTATGGGAGAAGATAGGAGGTAGTGGACAAATTGCTGTCCTTTTCACCTCCCAACGGGCTGTCCTGAGACACATGTATAGGACTTCTCATTAAATAGTCCCACAAGATCAAATAGTCAGACTCATGTAGTGACATTCATTCAGCTTAATAGCACATCCTCCCATTGACTGTCTCTCCAGCCGTATTTAACAATCCTTGTTCCTCCTCATTTCTACTCCCTGGAATTAAACTTGTTGCCCTCGAGTTGATTCTGACCCATAGCGACCCTATCCTCCAGGGTTTCCAAGGCTGTAAATCTTTACAGAAGCAGACTGCCACATCTTTCTCCCACAGAACAACTGATGGGTTCAAAGCCTCCAACCTTTTGGATAGCAGTCAAGTGCTTAACCATTGCACCACTAGGGCTAATTAGGTAAAAAGGAGCCCTGGTGACACAATGGTTAAGGGCTTGGCTACTAACTGAAAAGTCAGCAGTTCAAACCCACGAGCAGATCCACAGGAGAAAAGATTTGGTGCTCTTCTCCTGTAAACATTGCAGCCTAAGAAACACTATGGGGCAGTTCTACTCTGTCCTATAGGGTCATTATGAGTTGAAATCAACTGGAAGGGATATACTACCACAACTAATTAAGTAAATTTGTCTGCTTTGTCTGGGAAAATCAGGCTAAATCAGAAATAAATATCTTTCTCGTTCATTGATTCATTCATTGCACAAGTTGAGAAGACGAAGCAACTGAAGATTTTTACCAGCTTCCTACATTGCTTCAAAAACATTTATAGAGTGGCTCTTAAATGTCAAGAATTGTAGTTTGTGCTGAGCACACAGTGGTGCATAAGAAAGAGATCGTCTCTGCCTTTATAGTTATAGTTCCTTTGGAGAGAGAGAAAAGTCAAGTCAATAAATAATTAGAACTTGAGATAAGTGCTAAAAAAGAAACAAACAGCATTCTGAGATATAGAATAGAAAAAGGAGACATTTTTAGATATCGCTGATTTGGAGGTGCTGAAAAGTCAGAATTCTTAGTTGCAAGCAACAGAAGTTGACTCTAGCTGGTTACCAGAAAATATTGAAAGTACATGGGGTAACTTACAGTATCATTGGGAGGAATGGGGAACCAGGCTCTGAGACAAAGCTTCCAGAACTAAACCTAAAACCACACAACAGAACTGGCCTAATGAGGAAGCAGGTGATGTTTCTGCTGATCTACCAGAAGCAGAATAAATCTCTGCTGCCATTCCAATGTCACTTCAGTATGAAGAACTTGACTTTCCAACCACCTGAAAACTGCCTCCACTGCCACTGTTGGCACCAAAAGCCAGACACCTCTATTTCCTTTAGCAACAGTGAACTGGGAAGCACCACTCAACTCTTTTAGGAGCTTATTTTGAGTATGACTGATTGGTGGAATCTGATCATCTACCTGCATCCCAAATGAAAGGGAGCCTAGGCAGATGAAACTCATGACATGTGAAATCCCATAAATATAGAAAAGCAGTCACAAAACGACAGATGCCCATAGAAGGGTATACAAAGACCTCAGGGCAGGAAGAGTTACTGTGTAAAAAATTAGAGGAAAGTTACACTCAAATCTAGATAGAGATATGAAAGGGCTATGTTCAAGAGATGCTGTGTCTGGATCATAGAAGACAAAGGCAGAAGTGACACAAAATGAAGGAGGAAACTTGGACAGGGCCACATCATGCAGGGCTTCCCCACATGCTGCCCTTTAAATATCATCCCTGCCTATCTACCCTCTAACAGAATTCTGACTGTTTCCAGTATTGAGATAATTTGGAGTACATAAACTGCAACTGTGAACTAAGAAACTCATTTTGTCTGCCTTGTAAAGAGTTCAGGCACCCAATAAATATTCATGTGGAGTAAATGGATAGTACAAAAAAATGAATTTTCATATAAAGGCCTTTGTCTTAAAATTGGAATATTTTAACAAGACCTGAACATTTTCATTTGGTTGCTAATAGACTCAAAATTGGTAGTATATGACTAGTAATCATGTTCTCCAACTATTTATGATATTTTGGAAAATATAACCACAAAATAGTTTACTGCACTCTCTTCCTGGGCAAAACCATAGCCATATGTGTATTTTTCCTAAATCATAATATAAATTCACAGATAATTACTTATGGAACTGATAAATCTGATACAAGTTTCTGCATGTATTCATTCTTCTATCACTAGGAATTGGATTTTAAACATATCTTTTAGGAGCCCAACCTTGCACAATATTTAATGACATGAGCATGATGTCATTTACATCATAGAGATATTATACACAATATATAGTATCACTTTAAGTCTTTTATTCTGTTTGTAAAATGGCACGTAATGTAGAAGCATGTAAGTATTTTACATTGGGAACAAACCTGTACTTTATTTATTTTTTATTTATTTTCATAGCAAAGAATAAACTTGGTTTAAGGTAGTAGCTACCAGTTACACATTTTCTGAGTTTGTGGACAGGGATGACTTACTTCAATAATTAATGAGTAGTATTTACTGAGCAATACATATGCCAGCATTTGAATTATGCATTTATTATGGTTCTGGCGAAGAATATACTATGGACAGCCAGAAGAACGAACGAATCTATCTTGAAAGAAGGACAGCCAGAATGTCCCATAGAAGGGATGATGGGGAGACTTTGTCTTACACTGAACATGTTATTAGGAGGAACCAATCCCTGGAGAAGGACATCATGCTTGGCAAAGTAAAGGGTCAGTGAAAAAAAAGGAAGAACCTCAATGAGATGGACTGACACAACGGTTGCAACAATAGGCTCAAACACAGCAATGATTGTGAGGATGGCTCAGGACCAGGCGGTGTTTTGTTCTGTTGTACGTAGTGTTGCTGTGAGCCAGAACTGACTCGATGGCACCTAACAATAATATATATGCCAGCATGATCACATGATATATCACAATTACTCCTCACATCAGTGAAGTGGTTATTATTCTGATTTTACAGATAAGAGAATGATGTTTTACAGAGGCTGACTGACCTTGCAAATCCTGTCAAGCTAAGATCACAAAGATTCAGTGGTAGAATTCTTGCCTCCTATGTGGGAAACCTGGGTTTGATTTCCAGCACTTTGTGCGCAGCCACCACTCCAGAGAAGGCTTGTGTGTTGCTATGATGTTGAAGAGGTTTCAGCAGAGCTTCCAGATGAAGATTAAACAGGAAAAAAAGCCTGGCAATCTATTTCCAAATATCAGCCAATGAAAACCCTATGGATCACAACAAAGGTCCTATCTGCAACTGATTATGGGGATGGCACAGTACTGGGCAGCATTTCCTTCCATTGTGCATGGGGTTGCCACGAGTCAGTGGCTCACTTGACAGCAGCTAAAAGCATCATGATCACAAAGCGATACCACATAGCTACACTGGATACATCAAATTAGGGATTCCAATCAAGTCTGATGCTCTTCATTTTTCCCCATTAGTATCACCAGAATATGAACATTCTTTAATAAACATCTTGTTAGTTTGGAAAAAAATGGAAAAATAACACAATAAGTGGCCACTGTAAATTATAACTAGTCCTAGCAACAAAATTACTCTGAATCATGTTTTCATTAAATCTAGATTGAAGCTTTTTTTTTTTTCTATTTTTCTTTGCATCTAATAGGAAAATATCTACAGAGAAAAAAGGAGACGATTCTCACTTGTGTAGTTTCCTGTGTGAGAAAAGTAGTGGAGCATAAACACACCTCTAAGGTTAACCTACTTCATAGCACTCCTTCGAAAATCTCCAGGAGACAGAGTATATGCCCAAAAAGGTATTCCAGGCACAGAAATGCCCCACATTGTCACGCATTGTTAAATGTCATACATTGTCACTTGATAACCATTGTCATTGATTCTATATATTTAACCGTGTTTCTTTTCCAAAATGATGAGAAAGCCACACTGCAAGAGCACAATTCTCACTAAGTGTAGATTCTTTAAACAGAAACAGGAGTGATATTAAGAGGAAAGATACAATCCTTGGCAAAAACTCTTCCTTCACTCTAAGACACAGCAGAAGAAATGTTCAGAGAAAGTAAACATGGAGGGGATAAGGCTATATGTTGAATGGATGGTGTAAATCAGGCATAAAATTGTTAGTTAACTGTAACCTTATTCCCATAAGTCTCCACATTTCTCTGTAAACTAACCCTCAACCATCTATAGCAAGACTTATTCCTGGGAGTCCTCAGAAGGTGTCTCATGTGCGTTCACAAACTTTTTTTTTTTTTTTAATGCAGCTGTTAAAATAGTAATGAGTTTTTTGGAAAGGTTTACACACAAGAAGCAACAATCTTCTATGTTCACAAGGGTGGGAGGGGTGGGGGAAACGCTAAATAAACAATAGATAAGTGGTTACTTTGGTGAAGGGTAAGACAGTACACAATACTGGGGAAGCCAACACAACGTGTAAAGGCAAGGTCATGGAAGCTCCATAGACACATCCAAACTCCCTGAGGGACAGAACTACTGGGCAGAGGGCTCTAGGGACCATGATCTTGGGGAATGTCTTAGTTATCTAGTGCTGTTATAACAGAAATACCACAAGTGGGTGGTTTTAACGAAGAGCAGTTTATTTCCTCACAGTTTAAGTAGGCTAAAAGTCCAAATTCAGGGCGTCAGCTCCAGGGGAAAGCTTTCTCTCTCTGTCGGCCTTCTTCTCTTCAGTGTTCCCAGGACTAGGAGCTTCTCTGAGCAGGGACCCCGGACCAAAGGACGTGCTCTGCTCCTAGAACTGCTTTCTTGATGGTATGAGGTGTCCAACTCTCTGCTTGCTTCCCTTTCGTTTTATCTCTTACAAGAGATAAAAGGTGGTGCAGGCCACACCCCAGGGAAACTCCCTTTACTTTGGATCAGGGATGTGACCTGAGTAAGGGTGGTGTTACAATTCCACTCTAATCCTCTTTAACATAAAATTACAATCACAAAATGGAGGCCAACCACACAATTCTGGGAATCATGGCCCAGCCAAATTGATACACACATTTTTGGGGGGACATAATTCAAACCATGACAGGGAACATCTAGCTCAATCGGCATAACATAGTTTATAAAGAAAATGTTCTACGTTCTACCTTGGTGAGTAGCGTCTGGGGTCTTAAAAGCCTGTGAGCAGCCATCTAAGATACTCCACTGGTCTCAACTCTTTAGGAGCAAGGGAGAGTGAAGAAAACTAAAGATACAAGGGAAAGATTAGTCGAAAGAACTAATTGACCACTTCTACCACGGCTTTCACCAGACTGAGTCCAGTACAAGTAGATGGTGCCTGGCTACCACCACTGACTGGTCTGACAGGGAACACAATAGAGGGTTCCAGACGGAACTGGAGAAAAATGTAGAACAAAATTCTGACTCACAAAAAAATGACCAGACTTACTGGCCTGACACAGACTGGAGAAACTCCAAGAGTATGACCCCCTGACACTGTTTTAGCTCAGTAATGAAATCACCCCCGAGGTTCACCTTTCAGCTAAAGATTAGACAGGCCTATAAAAGGAAACAAGAATAATGGTCCACAACAGCCCAGGGAAAAGGACTAGAAGGCAGAAGGGGACTGGAAAGCTGGTAATAGGAAACCCAAGGTCAAGAAGGGAAAACGTTAACATGGGGTTGTTAACCAATGTCATAAAACAATATGCGTACAGTTTAATGAGCAACTATTTGTTCTGTAAACCTTCATCTAAAGTACAATAAAAAAAATAATAATGAATTTTTTGTGGCTCTTAATGTATTGAAACCACAAAGGTGTTCTGTGTCAATAAACAATACTTGAGGGACAATCTGTTTTCATCAAGTAGTAACCTCTTGAGAATTTTTCAAGGATATATCATAACAATTGAGAAATAAATAAGCATCTGAATTCATTTCTGAATCAGGGATACGTACATTTTCTTGTTGTCTTCTAATTCTGTTTCATTATCTGAATGTCATGGCTGTTTGATTCTTTATACTTGTGTTAGATTTTTCTTGAGTGACTTGTAAGGATGTAATTCACCCACTTTTTCCAGATGTTGCAGTTAGTGAACTAAGAAGATCCAAATGTCACTAACGGAATCTATCTTAAGTTGGTCCTCAATTTTACAAATGTGCAAGCTTGATTAAGTTAGTCTACCCATAGAACAAACTCGTATCAACAAAATTAATACTTTTTTTCTAAATCAGTATTAATTTACATGGAGAATGTTTATTTTCTAGGGACTTAAATATTGATGTTTATAGTGGACTGTGACTGGAAATTTTAGTCTTTTTGATTTTCGACTATGCATTTATCAATATCTCTATTTTCCCAGTGATATGAGTGTTCAGAAAAGTTGGCTTTTCCTACTTCAATAGTAAGAAGAGGTAGAACACAAAATTCCTACCAAAATCAATTAAGCCATATGTAATGGAAAAGTGCCATCGTTTATTAGATGCTTAGTCTATAGATGGCAACTTTTAAGATGTTTCCATCTTACTGAAGTGATGGACATGGACGAGAAAAACTGCATAGAAAGGCAAGAATAATTTTCCTCATTTTTGATCTTCCAACCATTACCATATTTTTACAAAAATAACTTGTGCCTTATAAGCTTTCTGCAAACCACAAAACTGCTTGCACACTATTTTCATAAGTGCCCTATACCAATATACCAATATTTTTTTACATGTTGCTGACTTCAATTTCAATTATTTTTTATGTCCAATGAGTTTACTGATACCAGAATAAAACTGACCTCATGGAAACGTCATTTAAGGTATGTATTTTCTTATACCAAGTGCAACCTATAGTGAACTGAACAGGCTCATGTTGGAAATGGGACGCCATGTTGAAACCAAAGAGTATGAATACACTAAGAGCTAGAAATTAGTAAGTAAGAAATTATCCTAGGCCTAAAACTACAAGAAGAAGATGTTGTTTATATTTTATTGCTTTCATAAATCTTAAACTGAAACATAACTTTTGATAATCAATACCTTTGAATTCAACAAACAAAAGTCATCAGAAGAAATTGTGTTTTCAACTTAAAACAGGCCATTTTAGTTTATTCATTCATTATCATCATCATCATTCAACTTCTGGATTCCTTCAAAGTCCGATCCCTCCTCACAATCGTCATTGAAATATCTCAGAGCTGCCTGCAGACTCTATTCTGTGACTTCTGAACTGATGCAATCATCACCACTGCCTGCGGCATCTTCATCTTCATCATTAGTATTCTGCTGGTACACAATCCCATACTTTCTGAGGCCCTTGTGGATGGTTTCTAAGGTTATTTTCCCCCAAGCAGAAGCCACACACTTACAGACTTCTGTAAATGCCGCCCACTTCAGTCTTCCTGAATTCATGAATCCCAGGCTGCATCCATTCATCCCACTCTCTTCTCATAAAAATCTTAAATGGATGGTTGACTATTATATCTAGCAGCTGCAGCTTGTAGCTAAGACCACCAGGTATGACTGCTGTATGGGCACCAGTCAAGCTAATATAATTTTCAATATTTTTTTCTTTGTGAGCAGTCCTGGTATGGAAAAGAATTCCCCCTGCCTGGCCCTATAACGTTTATCTAACCATACTTTCATAACAACACAGTTCATCCATCCGTTCTTATTACAATGAACAACCATACTGGTGGGCAGTTTTTTGTGGGGCCTGGTAACTCTCGCGAAAATCACCATCAGCTTTAATTTCGCTCCATTTTAAGTGCAACCAAGGACTACAATGAAGCAAGCCCTCTCATGCCCAGGGGTTGTAATGGCTACAGCTTATGTACCTGAAGCAGCTACAGTCCTGGTGGCTTGAATGTGGAAAGATATCAGAACCTTGTCCGTATTAATTACGTCCATTGCAGAGATACCAGGTTCAGAGATTTCACTGGTGACAAATTCACAGAAGTTGACCATCTTTTGCTCCCAGTCATCCAGAAATTGCTGACCTACAGTGGTTCTCATCCTCATGAAAAGGCCATTTCTTTTCATGAATTTAGAAATCAGGTAAAACCCACCTTGAATTCTGGGATTCCTCTTCCATTTGCCAGAAGCTTCACTTTGATCTGAATTGCTACAGTAGGTACAGTTTGATTTTGTTCCCTTCAGAAAATGATCCACTCTTTAAAGTTGTTCTCCAACTCAGGCAATTTTCTTTTGGGCCCACTGCGTGCACATTTTCATGTATTCATAGTCTCCATTTGTTTTTCTCCTCTTTCTATGTGTGAATGGATGACTCTCCAGCCTTAATGTCTCTCACGGCTGCTCTGTTGACTGTTTCTTCTGCCCTCACAATGACTTTCTGTTTGAAGTCAGTGGTATAGGACCTGCATTTAATTCTTGCCATGATCCTAAAAGGTTCTAAAATTAAGATTTATAAACTGAGAAAATGTGCACAATATAATCGATAATTGGCTGGTTTTAGTAAAGAGATTTCAAAATTCAAAAGTGAGGTGTACAAGAAGCAAGGATCTTTTTATAAGCTTGCAACCATATGACTGAGATGATTTATCATTATTGATCAAAGACATTGATGCTAATAAAATATAAAGAGGCTATGAAATAAGCAGACCTAACATAGCTTAATTAATAGTTTCACTTAAGATGATCTGATAAGGTTTTCACATTCAACTTTTGGGCCAAGAGTGATCTTGTATCAGTTTTGCTTTGTTTACTCTTCCAATTAAAAGCCAGAGTCAGAAGATGACTGTGATAATCAAGTCAATGCAGATCGAATCGAGATTCCTATTGATAGCTACTTGATGCTCTTTATGCCAGTGCAGGCTTTGTTTTGTTTATGCTTCCAATTGACAGCACGTGATTTATGGACAAGCTTCAGTGGGTTCATGTTTCTGATTGATGACTCAGAAATGACTGTGATATAACTGTCAACTTGAATTAATAAAAACAAACACAGTTTTAATTGTTTGTTTTCTGATTACTGGGGTACTACCAAACTCCATGACTTTTTGACCATGGCTTACACCTTTATTATACAAATATGATCAAAAGTAACTTTTTTAGAGTATTGAATTAAGGTGAATAGGGACGAAATTCACTTCTGGAAATGTCATAAGACATGCGTGGTATATGCATGAGTGTGCTATGGTCAGAATTTTTTTTAAATATTTTTTTCATTTCTGCACATTATACATGAAAAAATACAGTAAATTACAGAATCAATTTAGGCTCTCAGGCAATTGAACTACATATTCATTCAAAAGTCCTTAAATGAGAAGCTGATGTGCCTACTTTCCTGACTAGAGTAAAAAATGAATTATTAACATTATTTCTGCTAAATTCCAGTCATACTTTGAATAAAGGAGAGAAAAGTGAAAGAAAAATAACAAAGGAAGAGATTAAAGTGTACTTTTTGTGATTATTAGATCTCTGTTTGCTTTTGTATGCCATACATATTTCTTATTTCAAAAAGAGAGAGAGATTTTCTCTTCCATCTAATTGTGCAATTATTTCTGGTCTTACCTTACAGATGGGATTCGAACATTAACGTCTTTAAACAGATAAAATGTTATGAAAGTAAAGCATATCTTATGGTTTATAATCACCTCATAATACTATGGCTTGTGTTCTCCATCACACATTAATAATCAAAAGCAAAGGTGAGAGTCATCCAAAATAGAAGACGATTGCTATAGTCTTTTGGATCAGTTTTATATAATTTCTACAGTTTTTGTTCCTTATTTCCATTTACTTGGGATTATTTTCAGAGTACCTTTTATTCACTGATTATTCACTAACTGCATAAACAGATGGATACTGAAAGAAATGACAGGTATAAGATGTTGTTGTTAGTTGTCATCGAGTCATCTCTGACTCAGGGTGACTTTATTTGTAACAGAATGAAACATTGTCCAGTCCTGTACCATCTTCATGATCGTTGGTATGGTTGAGTCCATTGTCGGTATGGTTGAGTCCTTTGTCGTGGCTATTGTGTCAATCCATCCTACTGCAGATTTCCCTCATTTTGACTGAACCTCTACTTTACCAGCCTTGATGTCCTTTTCTGGCAATTGATCTTTCCTAATGAGGTGTCCAAAGCAAGGGAGCCAGTGTATCACCATCCTTGCTTCTAAGGAGCATTCTGGTTGTATATTTTCTAAGGATGAACAACACATACGGTAGACCAGATTTTATAACCTCCACATGAGTAGTAGAGACATGAATATAACTGGAAACTTGGATATAAGTAATGGGAAAATAAAACAGACATTCAAAGAAACAGTTTTCTAAGACAAATTCAAATTACTGTGCTATCATTTTATAATGGACTCATGATACATATAAATAGTTCTTTCATCATTTAAACATTGTTTTTAATGCCTAATATTTTTCTCCGCCCCCAGTATTTTTCTGAAAATGATTCAAAAGTAGCTATAGTTATTCCTTTCTTTGCTTTAAGAAATACATCTGCTATTGTTGATTTACTTGAATATCTCTAAGTTCTGAAGCAGAATATTGAATACACAAAGAATTATAGCTCTATCTTAGTGTAAGATTGATATGTCATTAATTGCTCAAATTCTTTCATAAATTCCATCTGAAAACTAAAGAATCAGCTCTTTTGTGCAGTAAACTGGAGATTTCTCATTCAAAATTTTGTTTAATGTTCTGAAGTCTACACACTAGTATGTCAAGGACAGGAGATGAGCTTATGGCACCTGAAGAAAGCTGGAGCTATATCTTACATCACAACTCTTCCTACTTCTTTTATTATATTCTCTACAATTGAATCATCTTTTAAAATAGGCCAGAAAACTATATTCTATAGAAAAAAAGATCACAAAAATAATCACAAATGCCTTCTTTTTATTTTAAATGATAGATAGTTCAGTTTAAGCATCACTTCCATTTTTAACTGTCTCCTGACCCACCCCTCCTCAAGTTGAATATGCCTTTATTTTTGACTCCACCATTGACCTCCACATTTTCATTGTAACTCTATTAAGACTTACAGCTGTTTCTTTGGTCACCCTCTTTTTATAAGTTCTTTGAAGGTGGGATGACCTATGCATTTTCAGTGTCTAAATTACTAACATATCTGTTCAGTAACAAATGCATATTTGTATAAAATTAATTGGCATGCATGTATATATATGTATATGTCAATACAAGAAGAAAGGAAATAAATCACTTTGAGGACTAGGCTGTGCCTGACCCAAGCCATGGTGTTTTCAGTCACCTCATCATATGCATGTGAAAGCTGGACAATGACTAAGGAAGACCGAAGAAGAATTGATGCCTTTGAATTATGGTGGTGGTGAAGAATATTGAATATATCATGGACTGCTAAAAGAAGGAACAAATCTGTCTTGGAAGAAGCACAGTCAGAATGCTCCTTAGAAGCGAGGGTGTTGAGACTTCATCTCACGTACTTTGGACATGTTATCAGGAGGGATCAGTCCCTGAAAAAGGACATCATCCTCGGTAAAGGAGAGTGTCAGGGAAAGAGAAGAAGACCCTAGACAAGATGAATTGACACAGTGGCTGCAATGATGAGCTCAAGCATAGCAGAGATTGTGAGGATGGCTCTGGACCCGGAAGTTTTTCATTCTGTTGCACATAGGTCACTATGAGTTGGAACTGGCTCGATGGCACCTAACAGCAATGTCTATACTTATCTATACCTGTGCATCTTGAATCTCTGTGGCCCTATATTCCTGTTGCTTTTGCTGTTATACATTCCAGCAAGTTTCTCCTAGTCCACATTAGCTTAAGAGCCTACCAAGTCTCAGGGAGGAGTTGCAGTATCACAGGGGCCTTCTACTGTGTGGTACATCAAATATTAGATTTGTTCAAACACTGCAGAGACTGGTGCAATGGTAAAGTGACAATCGTTCTAAGAATTCCACCACCCTCAACCCTAAGTACAGAGTTGAGTTTTTATGAACTCCTTAATTCCCTTCATGTGTGATCTTTTGCAACTAATTCCCTGACCTGATACTCCCAGCAGAAGACAGAGCCTATAGTCTGAGCAAGGTCATTCTGAACATTTAATTTATTCGGGGAAATAATGCTAAGGAATGTCTTTGGACGTGTAGATATTTTAATTTGGGGACACTAGGTTTTAGGAAGAAGCTGCCCTCACTTCTGCTCTACCAAGCTTCCTACCCCCAACTCCTGCCCCCAGAATTGAACTGGAGTGAATTTTTACTAGTTCTCTATTATAGGCATTAATTAAATATTTTGGTTATAAAGTTTGGTTGACTTCCTTAAGACTTTTGCTTTTCTGTAACTAATCTTAGATAGGATGCTCTGATAAAAGTGACACCTATGTTTAGGTCAGTACCTGACAAGTGTAGGAGTTTTAAGTTCACCTTATACTGAGATCCTCTTTGAGAATCAATATTTTAGAAATGCTAAATTAGAGGTCTATGACAGGGAAAATGCAAGATAAACCTGGACCATCTCTGCCAGAAAAAAAGGAAATACTGAAAAAAAAAAAATTATAGTGGCATGGCAAAAGGACATAGGAGTTAACTTGTAGGACTTCCAATGAGCAAATCTGGGACAATTTGAGGAACAAAATAAATAATGGTAGTAATGGATAATACTCTGTACATTAAACCAAATATCCATAAGTTTATAATGATATAAATAATTAAATACATAAATAAATGGAGAAAAGGGAAAACTCTTCTTTAACACAAAATTCCAATTAATAAACATACAGAAATGGAAAAATAACAATTTGGTAAATAGCACATTAATAATTCTTTCAGGCAAGAATCAGCAGCAGATATTACAATTTGTGGGCAAAAGTATGATGAGAAACAGAATATGTACATAGTCTCAAAATATATTCTGTCAAGATAATTATTAATTGCAAAAGGAAAAAGAGTAACTCTATAGTGGAGAAATATTGCAAAGTTAACATCATCAACAATGGGACAATCGACACCATCTACATTCTGACATAACGCACCAAAGAGGGCACAAAATCACTTTTGTGTATTCTTGCCAAAAATGTATGACTCGAATGTAATAAAGAGGAAATATCAGACAAACTCATTGAAGGACATTCTTCAAAATAACTGGCCAGTACACTTCAAAAACGTCAAATGAAAGACAAAGAAGATTGAAGAACTATCCCAGAATAAAGGATGCTAGAGAAACACGGCAGCTGCATGCAATGTATGACTATGGGTGGTGCCTAGAACAGATAAAGGACATTAGTGAGATAATTGACCAATATGAATAAGATATATAAATAAGGTAATAATATTCTATCAGTGTTAATTTCCTGGCCATAAGTACATTGCAGTTATGTAACATATTAAAATTTGAGGAATCTGCATGAAGAGTATATGTGAAGTCTATGTTTTATTTTAGTCTTTTTTTTTTTTCTTTTTTTGCAAGTCTGAAACTGTTTAAAAAATAAAAAGTTGAAAAAATGTTAAAAATCATAGAATAAATTTCTGCCGCTTAAAATGTTTTCACTTTCTTGACTTTTTCTCAGCGGCCAATTTATTACACCTTATCCTAAGTGACTTTGGCATTGGCAAGAATTTATAAATTGAGGGTTGTTCTTATGAGAGGATCAACTTTCATAGTAAACTCAAGTGTATAAATGTATGATAAATGTACACACACGCACACCCACATCCAATCAGCATCGTCTAAATTTAGTCTAACTTTATCTACCTTCAGTTCTCACCTACATTACTTTATTGAGCATACTATGGACTGCTAAAAGTACAAACAAATAAGTCTTAGAAGAAATACAACCAAAATGCTCCTGAGAAGTGAGGATGGTAAAACTTTGACTCACTTACTTTGAAGATATCATCAGGAAATACCAGTTTCTGGGAAAGGATATGATGTTTGGTAGATGCTCAGCGAAAACAAGTAAAATCCTCAGTGTGATGAATTGACACAAAAGCCACCAGAAAGTGCTCAAACATGCCAACCATCATGAAGATGGCACAGGACTGGGCAATGTTTTGTTCTGTTATATATAAAGTCATCATGAGTTGGAGACACCTCAATGGCAACTAACAACAACAACAACAATGCTAATCCTCAGTCCATTCTCTATACTATAGCCAGAATGATGTTTTCAAAATCTATGATGTTGTCACCTGTCTTCTATGACTTCTACCTGCTGTAATGGTCAAGATGGAAACCCTGAATAAGCCTACAAAGACCTGAACAGATCTACCAAGATCTCCAGCAAAATCACCTACAATGCTTCTGGTCTCAGTTTTCTTCAGTCACACTGGCATTCCCTCATTCATTCAGGTTCCTCATGAGCACAATTAAGTGTTCTGGAATTTCCATTCTTCGCAATGTTATCCATAATTTGTTAGGATACACACAATCGAATGCCTTTGCATAGTCAATGAAACATAGATAAACATCTTTCTGGTATTGTCTGCTTTTACCAGGATCCATCTGACATCAGCAATGATGTCCCTAGTTCCGTGTCCTCTTCTGAATTCAGCTTGAATTTCTGGAAGTTCCCTGTTGATATACTGCTGTAGCCACAGTTGAATGATCCTCCACAAAATTTTACTTGCATGTGATATTAATGATATTGTTCGATAATGTCTGCATTCAGCTGGATCACCTTTCTTGGGAATAGGCATAAATATGGATCTCTTCCTATCAGCTGGCCAGGTAGCTGTCTTCCAAATTTCTTGGCATAGACGAGTAAGCACTTCCAGCACTGCATCCATTTGTTGAAACATCTCAACTGATATTCCATCAATTCCTGGAGCCTTGTTTTTTGCCAATGCATTCAGTGCAGCTTAGACTTCTTTCTTCATTACAACTGGTTCCTGATCATATGCTACCTCCTGAAATGTTTGAACGTATAATGACTTTGAGTATTCCTTCCATCTTCTTTTGATGCTTCCTGCATCGTTTAATATTTTCCCCATAGAATCCTTCAGTATTGCAACTCTAGACTTGAATTTTTTCTTTAGTTCTTTCCACTTATGGAATGCCAAGCGTGTTCTTCCTTTCGGTTTTCTATCTCTAGTTCTTTGTACATGTCATTATAATACTTTATTTTGTCTTCTCGAGCTGCCCTGTGAAATCTTCTGTTCAGCTGTTTTACTTCATCTTTTCTTCCTTTTGCTTTAGCTACTCAACACTCAAGAGCAAGTTTCAGAGTCTCTTCTGATATCCATTTTGGTATTTTCTTTTCTGTCTTTTTAACGACCTCTTGCTTTCTTCTTGTATGATGTCCTTGATGTCGTTCTACAACTTGTCTGGTCTTTGGTCATTAGTGTTCAAGGCATCAAATCTATTCTTGAGATGGTCTCTAAATTCAGGTGGGATATACTCAAGGTAATACTTTGACTCTTGTGGACTTGTTCTAATTTTCTTCAGTATCAGTTTGAACTTGCATAGGAGCAATTGATGGTCTCTTCCACAGTCAGCCCCTGGCCTTATTCTGACTGATGATACTGAGCTTTTCCATCATCTCTTTCCACAGATCTAGTCAATTTGATTCCTGTGTATTCCGTCTGATGAGGTCCACGTGTATAGTTGCTGTTTATGCTGGTGAAAAGGCATTTGCAATGAAGAATTCCTTCATCTTGCAAAATTCTATCATGCCATCTCCAGCATCATTTCTATCACCAAGGCCATATCTTCCAACTACCAATCTTTCTTCTGTGTTTGCAACTTTCCCATCCAATCACTAGTAATTATCAATGCATCCTGATTGCATGTTTGATCAATTTCAGACTGCAGAAGTTGGTAAAAATCTTCAGTTTCTTCATCTTTGCTCTTAGTGGTTTGTGTGTAAATTTGTATAATAGTAGTATTTATTGGTCTTCCTTGTAGACATATGAATATTATCCTATTACTGACAGTGTTGTATTTCAGGATAGATCTTGAAATGTTCTTTTTGAAGATGAAGGCTGTGCCATTCCTCTTTAGGTTTGCATTCCTAGCATAATAGACCATATGATTGTCTGATTTAAAATGGCCAATACCAGTCCATTTCAGCTGACTGATGCCTAGGATATCGATGCACATGCATTCCATTTCATTTTTAACTATTTCCAATTTTCTTTGATTCATACTTCATACATTCCACTTTCCAATTATTAATGAATGTTTGCCGCAGTTTTTTTCCATTTTGAGTAGCGCCACATCAGCAAATAAAGGTCCTGAAAGCTTGACTCCATAAACATCATTAAAGTAGACTCTATTTTGAGGAGGCAGCTCTTCCCCAGTTGTATTTTGAGTGCCTTCCAACGTGGGGGGCTCTTCTTCCGGCACTGTATCAGACAATGTTCCGCTGCTATTCATAAGGTTTTCATTTGATAATTCTTTTCAAAAGTAAACCACTGGGTCCTTCTTCCTAGTCTATCTTAGTCTAGAAGCTCAGCTGAAACCTCTCTGCCATGGGAGACCCTGCTGGTAATTGAATACCTGGGGCATAGCTTCCAGCATCACAGCAACACGAAAACCTCCACAGTATGAAAAGCTGACAGACTCATAAGGGTTTCCAGATTAGCTCTATGTATTGTTGATATATTGTTGTTGTTGTTAGGTGTCGTCAAGTCGATTACGACTCAGCAATTCTAGGTACAACAGAACGAAACACTATCCAGTCCTGTGCCATCCTTACAATTGTTCTTATTCTTGTGCCCATCATTGCAACCACTGTGTCAATACACCTTGTTGAGAATCTTCCTTCTTTTCACTGACCAAGCATGATGTCCTTCTCCAGAGACTGCTCTCTCCTGATAACATGTCCAAAGTATGTGAGACAAAGTCTCGCCATCCTCACTTCCAAGGAGCACTCTGGCTGTATTTCTTCCAAGATAGACTTGTTCATTCTTCTGTCAGCCCATGGTATATTCAAAGGCATCAATTCTTCTCAGGTGTTCCTTATTCATCATCCAGCTTTCACATGCCTATGAGGTGATTGAAAATACCATGGCTAGTGTCAGGCGCACCTTAGTCCTCAAAGTGACAGCTTTGCTTTCCAATACTTTAAAGAGGTCTTTTGCAACAGATATGTCCAATGCAATATGTCATCTGATTTCCTGACAGCTGCTTCCATGGGTGTTGATTGTGGATCCAAGTAAAACGAAATCCTTGACAAATTCAATTTTTTTCTCCATGATCATTATGTTGCTTATTAGTCCATTTGTGAGGATTTTTGTTTTCTTTATTTTGAGGTGTAATCCATATTGAAGGCTGTAATCTTTTATCTTTATCAGTAAGTGTTTCAAGTCCTGTTGGCTTTCAGAAAGCAAGATTGTGTCACCTGCATATTGCAGGTTGTCAATGATTCTTCCATCAATTCTGATGCCACATTCTTATTCAGATAGTCCAACTTCTCATATTATTTACTCAGCATGCAGACTGAATAAGTATGGTGAAATGATACAACCCTGACACACACCTTTCTTGATTTTAAAACATGCAGTATCCCCTTACTCTGTTCAATTTATTTCCTCTTGGTCTATGTACAGGTTCTGCATGAGCACAACTAAGTATCTTGGAACTCCCGTTCTTTGCAATGTTATCCATAATTTCTTTTGATCCACACAGCCGAATGCCTTTGCATAGTCAATAAAACACAGGTAAACATCTTTATGGTTTTGTCTGCTTTCAGCCAGGATCCTTCTGACATCAGCAATGATATCTCACATTCCATGTCCTTTTCAGAATCCTACTTGAATTTGTGGCAGTTCCCTGCTAATGTACTGCTGCAATCACTTTTGAATGATCTTCAGTAAAATTTTACTTGCATGTGATATTAATGGTATTGTTTGATAATTTCTGCATTTGATGGGATCACCTTTTTTTGAATGGGCACAAATATGGATCTCTTCCAGTCATTTGGCCAGGTAGCTGTCTCCTAAATTTCTTGGCATAGAAGAGTGTGCACCTCCAGTGCTGCATGTGTTTGTTGAAACATCTCAGTTGGTATTCCATCAATTCCTGGAACCTTGTTTTTCAACATTCCCTTCAGTGCAGCTTGAACAGCTTGTACTTCCTCTTTCAGTATCATCAGTTCCTGATCATATGGTACCTCCTGAAATGATTGAACATCCACCAGTTCTTTTTTGGTACAGTAACTATCTGTATTCCTTGAATCTGCTTTTGATACTTCCTGCGTCATTCAATATTTTGCCCATATAATCCTTCCATATTGCAACTCCAGGTTTGAATTTTTTCTTCAGTTCTTTCAGCTTGATAAATGCCTAGCATATTCTTCCCTTTTGGTTTGCTTACTCCTGGCTTTGCACATTTCATTATAACATTTTACTTTGTCTTCTCAAGCTGCCCTTTGAAATCTTCTGTTCAGCTCTTTTACTTCATCATTTCTTTCTTTCCATTTAACTACTCCATGTTCAAGACCAAGTTTCAGAGTCTCTTCTGACATCCATTTTGGTCTTTTCTTTCCTTCCTATCTTTTTAATGGCTTTTTGCTTTCTCATGTATGATGTCCTTGCTGTCTTCCCACAACTCGTTTGCTCTTTGGTCATTAGTGTCTATGTATCAAATCTATTCTTGAGATGGTCTCTAAATTCAGGTGAGATATACTCAAGGTCCTACTTTGGTTCTCATGAACTTGTTCTAATTTTCTTCAGCTTCAGTGTGAACTTGCACATGAGCAGTTGATGGTCTGTTCCACAGTCAGCCCCTGGCCTTGTTCTGACTGATGATATTGAGCATTTCCATTACCTCTTTCCACAGATGTAGTCGATTTGATTCCTGTGTTTTCCATCCAGTGAGGTTCAAGTGTATAGTAGCCATTTATGTTGCTGAAGAAAGGTATTTGCAATGAAGAAGTTGGTCTTGCAAAATTCTAATATGCAATCTCCAGTGTTGTTTCTATTACTAAGTCCTTATTTTCCAACTACCATTCCTTCTGCTTTGTTTCTAACTTTCACATTTCAATCACCAGTTTATTATCAATGCATCCTGATTGCATGTTTGATCAATTTCAGACTACAGAAATAACCAAAAAGCTTCAGTTTCCTCACCTCTGGCCTTAGTGGTTGGTGCTTAAATTTGAATAATAGTTGTATTAACTGGTTTTCCTTGTAGGTATATGGATATTATCCTATCACTGATAGGATTTTACTTCAGCATAGATCTTGAAATGTTCTTTTGGATGATGAATGTGACTCCATTTCTCTTCAAGTTGTCCTTCCTGGCATAGTAGACCATATGATTTTCTGATTTAAAATGGCCAATACCAGTCCATTTCAGCTCACTAATGCCTGGGGTATCGATCTTTTTTATATACCAGCTTAAATCTTCCCTGGCTTTCTTTACTAGGTTGATGACCCCATCACAGACTCCATAGCACCACAGTTCTCTCTGTTTTAACGTCTGTAACAGGTAGAATTTTACATATTTTTTTACTATTTGAGTAATATTTTTTCACTCTGCCTTTATTGTAAATTCCATTAGATAGTATTATAGTTCCAAAGTGGGGTATTCAATAAATACTTGCTAAATGAATGAAACCAAGAAGCCATATATAAAAGTATCTGTACATGACTTGCAAATAATTGCAATATGCTTTTACAAAGAAGAAAAATTGCATACCATGATATTTTTACCAAATAAATATATGATTTGAAGATATTAACTTCTTTGGATCTTCTTTCAATAAAACATATTTCTCTGTATAGATTTTGGAGTTGCATGAAACAAGGTTTTTCCCTGAAATTACTAAGATAGAATACTGGCAGTTTGTACTTAGTATCTTCAGTCTGTTACTATGGAATTTCAGTATATTACTCCAAGAACAGACATGATGAATTAGAATAATATAATTATAAATAGGAAGTCAGAAAATAAAAATATAAAGGTATCAACAAGAATTATCAACTTATTTGCTGTGATTGGGATTTCCATTTATCTTGGAGCTTCCAGGTAGCACTGGCTAAGGGGGAAATCTATTCACACAAGGGAGGAATCTTATCATTTATATAGAAAGGCAAATGGTTATATATTCTTGGTGCTCTGGAATTTACCTTTCATATGAAGAAATGGTAAAGTAGTAATGACTCTAGATCCTCTTACGATTCCTCTTCTTGCATGGAGTCCAGCAGAGCTGGGTATGAATCCTTACTTTGTTACTTACAAAGTTGGTAAATTTGGGCAAATTACTTTTGTATGAACCTCAGTTATCTAAGCTAAAACAGAATCGCTAAAAGAGAATCTACTTCAGAAAGTTTTGTCAAGATGAAAAGAGATCATGTATGCACAAATAGTACGTGAAGTTCTGCATGTGCATCTTTGGGCCTCTTTCTTTCCTTTAAAAGTTTTTAATTTCTAAAAAACAGCATGAAGAGAGATACTTTATGGCAGAGTAAAGGTTTTTTTTTTTGAAAATTATTATGAAAAATGGCATTTACATTTAAGATTACCTTTTGTTTCAAGCATTAGATTACAGATTTAAAACACTCTGGCCAGAGAAAGAAGGATCAAGTGAAGGTTATACTTTTAGTTTAATACTCAGTTCTCAGGGCTTCCTTATACTGTCTGATAGGATATATATTTACTGGGAATCTGACAGTTTTGCTTTCCTGGTGTTTTAGTTTCCTAGGGCCTCTACAACAAAATACCACAATTTGGGTAGCTTACAAGACCAGAAATTTATTATCTCACTGTTCTGGATTAGAATTTCAAATTCAAGGTGTCAGCAGGGCCCTGTCCTCTCTGTCTCTCTGTGTGTGTATGTTCACTGTAGAAGATCTTTCTTTGACTCTTCCAGCTCTGGTAGCCCCAAGCATTCCTGGGTGTTTCTTGGCTTGTGGGTGCATCTTTACATAACCATAATCCCTCTGTGTATGTCTGTGTGTCTGTTCTCTTTTATCAGGACAGCATTCAGATGAGATTAGAACTCACCATACTCCAGTTTGACCTATGTTAATGTGATTGATCCTAATAGGGTCTTCAAAGCCCCTATTGCCAAACAAGGTCACATTCACCAGTACCAGGAGTTAGAACTTCAATATAATCCTACTGGGGAGTACGACTCAATTCATAACACCTGGGATAGAAAAAGATGAAGGAAATATAAGTAAGGAGGTATAGATGACAAAAAACTGACATCTGGGCCAGGAGAGAAGCCCTGGGTCTCCACCCGTATGATGTAACCTTCTGTGCTGAGAAGAGCACAGGATATTAACCAGTATGTCCTTATTGGCCCAGAAATCTTTACTTAAAAGAAGATAAAATGATAATGAGTGATAAGGAATAATGGGCTTTTCACAAACAAAAGCCACCACCCATCTGTCAGTTTGTCATACTGTGGTGGCTTACGTGTTGCTATGAGGCTGGAAGCTCTGTCACTGGTAGTTCAAATACCAGCAGGATCACCCATGGTTTCAGCACAGTTTCCAGACTAAGACAGACTAGAATGAAAGACCTGGTGATCTTCTTCTGAAAATTAATCAATGAAACCCTATGTATAATAGTAGAATATTGCTCATTACAGTGCTAGAATACGAACCCCCCAGGTTGGAAGGACACAATGGACTCAAACATACTGTCTTAGTTACCTAGTGCTTCTATAACAGAAATAGCACAAGTGGGTGGCATTAACAAACAGAAATTTATTTTCTCACAATTTAGGAAGCTAGAAGTCCAAATTCAGGGTGTTGGTTGTAGAGAAAGGCTTTCTCTCTCTGTCAGTTCGGAAGGAAGGTCCTTGTCTCTTCTGAGCTGCTTTTCCTGGGTGATCTTCATGTGGCTTGGCATTTCTCATCTCCATCTCTACTTCTTTCTCTTGCTCGTTTAATCTTTTTTATATCTCAAAAGAGATTGACTCAAGACACATTCTACACTAATCCTGTGTCATTAACATAACAAAGACAAGTCATTCCCAAATGGGACTATAACCACAGGCATAGAGGTTAGGATTTCTAACACATATTTTGGGGGGATGCAAACAATTCAGTCCATAACACATACCAAAGATCATGAAGATGACACAGGAGCTGGCAGCGTTTAGTTCTGTTATCCATAAGGTCACCATGAGTTGGAGCCGACTTGACAGCAACTAACGACAACATAAGGAAATTATTTGACTTAAATTTCATGCCAAAATTAAGACAGAAGAATTTGAGAGAGAGAAAACAAAAAAATCGTGAGTGTTAAAATAAATAATAAAATAACCTGTGCTAATGACATAAGGAATTCAGTGAGTGTACAGTCCAGGAATCACCAGTTAACATGTTCATTATAAAAAGTCTAACCCATGCACCATTTGCTATGGAATATTTTAAGCACCCTAGGTATTGGTTTCAGGGCATCATCTGATTTTTGCTTTGGCTAGATGTAAGACAGTAAAAGTAAATTCCCCCTTGTCTAATTAAAGGTATAGTTAATTTATCTTCCTTTTTGCAACACAAATAACCAAGTTCTGATTAATCAACTCTAGAGCAAAAGTAAACACTCTGCTTCACTTAATTAAAAATTAAATTTCTCTGGAGGGTTGACTTTAACAGGGAGTCAGGGTATGCCTCTGCTAAATATGTGTTGCTTGCAGGACACTGTTAGAGATAGACCGTGGGGACTTGTGCATTAATAAAAACAGGACTATGCTCAGACATTCAATTAGGCATATCCATATTTTTATTCTCAAAAGGAAATGAGTGTAGAAAGAGAAGCCAGGGGAACATTCAAGGAGTTTGAAAATATTAAGGCTTAAGTTTCCAGTTACAGTCAATACCCAGAAAACAGTGATTCATGTAATTCTCATTAAGAGAAAAACCTGATGAGTTCTTTGATATAAGAAACTAGCAGGCCACCATGTATAGCCTCTATTTACATGGCAGAGAGTGGTAGCATTCCTGATTTTATATTGACATAATAACAAAAAACATTGGAAAATTACCTCAATCCACATCTCTAATTGCATATAATCATTACATCAGGAGCAACATTTCATTTTCAAATCCTATGCCCATGTGTAACTCTTCACTTTCTATTTCTGAAGAAGAGATACAATCTCAGGTAAGGTACCACTGTAGATTTAATCTTTGAAGCAAGAATCAAAAGCTCTGTTTGATACAGGGATCAGACAACATGAAAGAGAAAACAGGCCTAATTAAAAAAAAAACAAAAACGTGGGAAGATAGGGATTGTGATACACCAGAGAGGTTTGATCTTCTTGGTTGGTGAGTGGTGGGAGGAATTTGGAGCTAGTTAGAGTCAGGTTGTCATTACTATGCATGTGAGAAAGCATATATATCCAGTGTAGCCAGATCACCTGATTTTTCAAAAGAAAATAGAAATCCAGATTTTTAATATAATAATGTTCTGACTTAAGTGCTTCCTTTAATGATTATAAAACCATGTTCAGGATGAACAAAACAGTCGCTCAGATGTTATTCAACCAGTGGGCTCCCAATTTCTGATCTCTGCTTGATGGACTGAAATTGACATTTTTCCTTCTTTTTCCGGACAGACTAATACAGTAGAATGAACACTTATCTAGAATCCTGGGGACCTCACTTCCTGTGCTGGCATCACCATTGATTAATAAATTACCTGTTAGATCCTGGACAGCACAACTCTGAACTTGAAGTCCTGTATCTAAACACTTGGTGGATTAGATAATTTGATGTGTGCTCTAAGATTCATTTCAGGAACAATGTATAGCACTGGCAAGCTCAGAAAAAGAATTTAAATGTCACATGGTACAGCTTCTCATCCAATGTTTGAAATATCTCTAAAAGGGCAGACTTTATACTCAAGCAGTCCAGGCAGGCAGTCACACAGAGCCCCACACTTAGATAGACCCTGTGCTTGGCTTAATGGTGATCCTGCTGTCATCATTTTGAAATTCTTCATAATTTATGAAGAAAACCAAACCAAAATTCATTGCTATCCAGTGAATTCCAACTCATAGTGACCATATAGGGTAAAGCAGAACTGCCCCATAGGGTTTCCAAGGCTGTAATATCTACAGAAGCAGACTGCCACATCTGTGTCCTGCGGAACAGTTGGTGGATTCAAACTCTTGACCTTTTAGTCAGCAGCTGCACACTTAATCACTGTGCCAGGGGGCTCCAATTTATGAAGAAAGAGCCCCATGTTTTCGTTCTGAGCTAAGCCCTGCAATTATGTGGTCAGTTCTGATCTCTGTTCTATGACTGTGGGCATTATATTGGTTCTTTACTTCTATCAACATTTGTTCCACTTATTCACACGCAGAGTATTTATTTTATCTGATAGTCCTCAACTTACGAAGTATTCATGTTATGAAGAAACACACATATGACCTTCCTTTTTTTTCTGGTATATCCTATTGTTAGTAATATATACTGCATACAATGTTGCAGGGCATAATTTGCTGATGTTCACCAGCAGATGTTCAGTTTTGTGATTTACTTTTCAAAACACTACCAGATAGATTTAGTTTTCTGAACTAAATTAGGGGCTTCAGTTGCCTGAAAACATGGACCCAAATACTGATGGCTTTGCTAAAGTTGATGACAGATTTGGGAAGCAGTGAGATGTTACTGTGAAATATATGAAAAAAAAGAAAAGAAAATGACCATACAGACAACTCTTACTAATTCTCTGACTAGAAATGCCATCCTCATTCCCAGGGATAATCCAGATGATGATCCAGAACATTCCACAAGTGGAGTAATTACCGACATTGACAAAATGCCAAAGTTGTCTACCTCTTCTTCATCATTGGAGTAAAGTTTTGTTTTGTGTATTTTTTATGTATATATACATGTATTAAAATATATCTGAAAGTTTATATGTAATGTTTACAACAATCAAAGAGAAATAAAGATTGGATTTATAGAGAAACTGGCAATAAGAGGCAATAATAATTAAAACTAAAAAAAAATGATGTATTTGACTTACATCAGAACTAACTTACGATGGAGTTGCTAGAATGCAACCCCATCATAAGTTGCAGAAAACCTGTATGTATATGGAGTCCCTGGGTGATGTAAACAGTTAACATGCTGGGCTGCTAACCAAAGATTGGAGGTTTGAGTTTACCCAAAGGTGTCTGAGAAGAAAGGTCTGGTGATCTACTTCTGAAAAACCAGCTATTGAAAATTTTATGGAGTACAGTTCTACTTTAACTCATATGAAGTTGCCATGAGTCAAAATCAACTCAAAGACCACGGCTTAGCTGTTTTGTTTGTTTCATTTCTGTTTATTTATTTATTTTAAATATGGCTATAATAAAAGCGTTCTAACAAAATTTGTCAGAATTAAATGAAGTAGGTAGTATATGATCAAGAATCAATGATACTGAAGGAAGATGTCCAAGCTGCATTGAAGGCATTGGTTAAAAACAAGACTCCAGGAATTGATGGAATATCAATTAAGATATTTCAACAAACAGATGCAACACCAGAAGCACTCACTTATCTACTTCAAGAAATTTGGAGGACAGTTACCTGGTCAACCTACTGGCAGAGATCCATATTTATGCCCATTCCAAAGAACAGTGACCCAATAGAATGCATAAATGATCAAACAATATCATTAATATCACACACTAGTAAAATTTTGCTGAAGATCATTCAAAAGCAGTTGCAGAAGTACATTCAGAGGAAACTGCCAGAAATTCAAGCTGGATTTAGAAGAGAACATGGAACAAGGGATATAATTGCTGACGTCAGATGGATCTTAGCTGAAAGCAGAGAATACCAGAAAGATGTTTAGCTGTGTTTTATTGACTATGCCAAGGCATTAGACTGTGTGAATCATAACAAATTATGGATAACATTGCAAAGAATTGGAATTCCAGAACACTTAATTGTGCTCATGCAAAACCTGTACATAGACCAAGAGGCTGTCACTGGAACAGAACAAGAGGATACTGAGTGGTTTAAAATCAGAAAAGCTGTGAGTCAGGGTTGTATCTTTTCAACACGTTTATTCCATCTGTATGCTTGGCAAATAACCCAAGAAGCTGAACTATATGAAGAAGAATGTGGCATCAGGATTGGAGGAAGAGTCATTAACATGCTATGACATGCAGATGACATAACCTTGTTTGGTGAAAGTGAAGAGGGCTTGAAGCACTTACTGATGAAGATCAAAGACTACCGCCTTCAGTATGTATTACATCTCAACATAAAGAAAACAAAAATCCTTACAACTGGACCAATAAGCAACATCATGATAAATGGAGAAAATGTTAAGCTGTCAAGGATTTCATTTTACTTGAATCTACAGTCAACACCCATGGAAGCAGCAGTCAAGAAACTGAATGACATATTCCATTGGGCAAATCTGCTGCAAAAGATCTCTTTAAATTTGTTAAAAAGCAAAGATGTCACTTTGAGGACTAAGGTGCCCCTGGCCCAAGCCATGGTATTTTCAATTGCCTCATGTGTCTGCAAAAGTTGGACAATGAATAAGGAAACCAAAGGAGAATTGATAACTTTGAATTATAGTGTTGAAGAAGAATACTGAATGTATCATGGACTGCCAGAAGAATGAACAAACTTGTCTTGGAAAAAGTATAGCCAGAGTGCTCCTTAGAAGCAAGGATGGCAAGAGTTCGTCTTAAGTACTTTGGACATGTTATCAGGAGGGACCAGACCCTGGAGAAGGACATCATGCTTGGTAAAGTAGAGGGTTTGCAAAAAAAGAGAAAGACTCAATGAGATGGATTAACACTATGGCTACAACAATGGGTTCAAGCATAACCATGATTGTGAGAATGGCGCAGGACCTGGCAGTGTTTCATTCTATTGTACACAGGGTTGCTATGAATTGGAACTGCCTTGAAGGCACCTAACAACAACAACAACAACAACGACAACATAGATAGTTAAATGCCTTGCACTTAGTTGACATTATAGGTGTTGAAAAAATATTCTGCTATCTTCCTTCTCTTCCTCTTAACTTACTAGCTTGTCCATGAAACATCAGGAAGCGTCATTTCCTGAGCTTAATTATTTGAAAATGAAAGAAAAGTTGCTCCTAGCTTTTGTTACATTTGTCAGCATGATGTAAAGTGGTTGTATTTAAGAAGATACCAAGCAATAGCATATTATATTGTTTTCCCAGGGCTGCCATAACAAAATGCCACAAACGAGGTGGCTTATAAGAACAGAAACTTGTTGCATCACGGCTCTGGAGGCTGCAAGTTTGAGATCGGGGTGTTGACCATGATGATTCCTTCCGAGGCTCTGTTGGAGAATCTGTTCCATAACTTTCTCCTAGCTTCTGGTGGCTTCAGGCTTTCCTTGGTGTGCAGCAGTGTCATATGGAGTCCTTCCTCTCTCTCTCTCCATCTCTGTGTATCTTCCACTTTTATAAGGACCCCAGTCATATAAGATTAGGACATCCCCTACTCCAGCATGACCTCATGTTAACCTAACTGATAACAACTTCTGAGCCCCTAATTCCAAACAGGGTCACATTCACAGTTACAGCAGTTAGGACTTCAACATATCCTTTTGAGTGACACAATTAAATCCATAACAAATATCTAATAATTTAAAATGGGAAGTTTACTTATACATATCTGGCTTAAATAAAGCAAATAAAAGCAATTTATGTCGCCTAAAATAATGAATGAACTTCATCAAAATATGCATATTGTTGGAACCACAATTTGCCATTTTATTATAATTTTTATCTTTGAAAATTATTAAAATTCATGTATTCCTTCATCAAATACACTGTTGCATGCACTAATATATAAATCTCTCTTCCTTCATATCCAGAAAATGCTCTAAAGCAGCAATGATATATCTCTTCACTTACAGAAAATTTGCATTGTAATATTTTTATGGTATAATAGTTTCCTTCCTAAGTGTTAGGAAAATTACCAAGAAGATTGCTGAATGCCTCAATGAAGCAAAATCTTACAGATGTTACAATATAGGAATTTCTTTTTATAGTCAAAGGCATAATGATGAATTCTCTAAACAATAACAACAAAAATAATGCCTTACATTTACAAAGCATTTTGAAATTTTCAAAGGGCTTTTGTGCAAGAAGTTGCACCCTCATTAATATACCAGGAGATATTCGAGGCAATAATTATCATAATCATAATGCAGATGTGGAAACCTGGATTCAGAAAGCCTTATGGATATCTAGACAGCAAGGCCTAAAGAAACTTTCTGCAATGATCAAAATGTTTTATGATCTACTCTAACTAATATGGAAGCCACTAAACATATGTGGCTATTGAGTACTTGGAATGTAACTAGTGTTGTTGTTGTTGTTAGGTGCCCTTGAGTTGTTTCCAACTCATAGCAACTCTATGTACAACAGAACCAAACATTGCCCTGTCCTGAGCCATCCATACACTCATGGCTATGCTTGAACCCATTGTTGCAGCCACTGTGTCAATCCATCTCACTGAAGGGCCTCCTTTTCTTTGTTGACCCTCCACTCAACCAAGCATGATATCCTCCTCCAGGGACTGCTCCCTCCTGATAATATGTCCAAAGCATGTGAGACAAAGTCTTGCCATCCTTGCTTCTAATGAGCATTCTGGCAGTACTTCTTTCAAGCCAGATTTGTTCATTCTTCTGGCAGTCTATGTTATATTCAATATTCTTTGTCAACACCATAATTCAAAGGCATCAACCAAATTTAGATCTTCCTTATTTCATTGTCCAGCTTTTGCATGCATATGAGGTGATTGAAAACACCATGACTTGGGTCAGAAATACCTTACTCCTTAAAGTGACATCTTTACTTTTGAACACTTTGAAGAGGTCTTTTGCAGCAGATTTGCCTAATGCAATGTGTTGTTTGATTTCTTGACTGCTGCTTCCATGAACGTTGATTGTGGATCCAAGTAAACAGAAATCCTTGCCAACTTCAGTCTTTTCTCCGTTATCATGATGTTGTTTATTGGTCCAGTTGTGAGGATTTTTGTTTCATTTATGTTGAGGTATAATCCATACCGAACGCTGTAGTCTTTGATCTTCATCACTAAGTGCCTCAAGTCCTCTTCACTGTCAATAAGCAAGCTTGTGTCATCTGCATATCACAGGTTGTTAATGAGTCTTACTCCAATCCTGATGCCGCATTCTTCTCAATATAGTCCAGCTTCTTGGATTATTTGCTCAGCATACAGATTAAATGAGTATGGTGAAAGGATACAACCCTGACACACACCCTTGTTGACTTTAAGCCAGACAGCATTCCCTCATTCTGTTTGAGCTACTCCCTCTTCATCTAAGTGCAGGTTCCTCATGAGCACAATTAGGTGTTCTGGAATTCCCATTTTTCGCAATGTTAACCGTAATTTGTTATGATCCACATAGTCAAATGCCTTTGCATAGTCAATAAAATACAGGTAAACATCTTTGTGGTATTCTCTGCTTTCATCCAGGATCCATCTGACATAAGCTATGATATCCCTGGTTCCAGGTCGTCTTCTGAATTTGGCTTGAATTTCTGGCAGTTCCCGGTCGACGTGCTACTGCAGCCGCTTTTGAATGATCTTCAGCAAAATTTTAGTTACATGTGATATTAATGATATTGTCTGATAATTTTCACACTCAGTTGGATGACTTTTGTTTGGAATAGGCATAAATATGGATGTCTTACAGTTGATTGGGCAGGTAGCTCTCTTCAAAATTTCTAGGCATAGATAAGTGAACACCTCCAGCACTGCATCTGTTTGTTGAAATATCTCAGTTGGTATTCCATCAATTCCTGGAGCTTTGTTTTCCACCATTGCCTTTAGTGCAGCTTGGATCTCTTCCTTCAGTATCATTGGTTCTTGATCTATATTGCCTCCTGAAATGTTTGAAAATTGACCAATTCTTTTTGGTACAGTGACTCTGTATTCCTTCCATCATCTTTTGCTGCTTCCTGAATTGCTTGATATTTTCACCATAGAATTCTTCAATATTGCAACTGGAGGCTGTAATTTTTTTCTTCAGTACTTTCAGCTTGAGAAATTCCAAGTGTGTTCTTCTCTTTTCGTTCTCTATATCTATGTTTTTCCACATTTCATTATAGTACTTAATTTTGTCCTCTCGAGCTGCCCTTGAAATCTTCTGGTCAGCTCTTTTGCTTCATCATTTCTTCTTTTTGCTTTAGCTACTCAACATTCAAGAGCAACTTTTAGAGTCTCTTCTGACATCCATTTTAGTCTTTTCTTTCTTTCCTGTCTTTTTAATGGCCTCTTATTTTCTTCATGTATGATGTCTTTGATGTCATTCCACTACTCCTCTGGTCTTTGTTCATTAGTGTTCAATGTGTCAAATCTATTCTTGAGATAGTCTCTAAATTCAGAGGTGAATTTTCAATTTGATTTCATTTATATTTAAATTGTCATATATGGCTGCCCTATTGGAAAGTGAAGATTTAGAAATTGTATATTCATTGTTATTCATTTTTTTCTTTTCTCTTTGTAATCAGTCTTCAAACTTTGCCCATATTTTGTCTGAAATGTCTTTTATATCTCTCCTTTGTTGCTATTGTAATTTCTTTTTTTTTTAACTTTAGATGAAAGTTTACAGAACAAACTTTCTTCTCATTAAACAGTTAGCATATATATTGCTTTATGGCATTGGTTAACAATGCCATGACACGTCTGTAATCTCCCTTCTCAACCTTCTGTTCCCTATTACCAGCTTTCCTGTCTCTTCCTGTCTTCTAATCCTTGCCCCTGGACTTTTGTGCCCCTTTATTCTCCTTTCGTCCTATGGGTCTGTCTAATCTTTGGCTAACACGTGAACCTCCAGAGTGACTTAATTACTGGGCTAAAAGCGGGGGGCCATACTCTCAGGGTTTCTCCAGCCTCTGTCAGGTCAGTAATTCTGGTCTTTTTTTGTGAGTTAGAATTTTGCTCTACATTTTTCTCCAACTCTGTCCTGGACCCACTATTGTGATCTCTGTCAGAGCAGTCAGTGGTGGTAAACAGGCACCATCTAGTTGTACTGGACTCAGTCTGGTGGAGGCTATAGTAGTTGCGGTCTATTAGTCCTTGGGACTAATCTTTCCTCTGTGTCTTTAATCTATTTCATTTTCCCTTGCTCCTGAAAGGATGAGAACAGTGGAGTATTTTAGATGCCCACTCACAGGCTTTTAAGACCCCAGATGCTACTCACTACAGTATAATGTAGAACATTTTCTTTATAAACTATGTTATGTCATTTGCCTAGATGTTCCCTGAGAACATGGTCCCCACAGTCCTCAGCCCAGTAATTCAGTCCATAAGGGAGTTTGGATTTGTCCATGGAGCTTCCATGACCTTACCCTGAACAAATTGTGCTGGCTTCCCCAGTACCTTGTACTGTCTTACCCTTCATAATTACCACTTATCTATTACTATTTAGTGTTTTTCCACCCCCATCCCTCCCCTCCCTCTTAACCATCAAAGATTGTTTGTTTTGGTGTGTAAAACTTTTCATGAGTTTTTACAGTTGTGGTCTCATACAATATTTGTCCTTTTGTGATTGACTTATTTCACTCAGCATAATGCCCTCTGGACTCATTCATGTTGTGAGATGCTTCTCAGATGCATCACTGTTCTTTATCATTGCATAGTATTCCACTGTGTGTATGTACCATAGTTTGTTTATCAGTTCATCTGTTGATGGGTATCTAGATTCTTCCCATCCTTTTGCTATTGTGAACAAAGCTGCAATGAATATATGTGTGCATATATCAATTCATGTGACGGCTCTTATTTCTCTAGGATATATTCCTAGGAGTTGGGTTGCTGAATCATATGGTATTTCAATTTCTATCTATGGAAGTGCCATATCATTTTCCAAAATGGTTATACCATTTTGCATCTCCACCAGCAGTGCTGAAGACTTCCGATCTCCCCACAACCTCTCCAACATTTCTTATTTTTTGTTTTTTTGATTCTTGTCATTAATGTTGGGGTGAGATGGTATCACATTGTGGTTTTGATTTGCATTTCCCTAATGGCTAGTGATCGCGAGAATTTCATCAAGTATCAGTTAGCTGCTTGAATATCTTATTTGGTGAAGTGTCTGTTCGTTTCCTTTGCCCATTTTTTAATTGGATTATTTGTCTTTTTGTTGTAGAGGTGTTGGATTTGCCTGTAGATTTGAGAGATTAGACCTTGGTCGGATTTGTTAATAGCCAAACATTTTCTCCTAGTCTGCAGGTTCTCTTTTTACTGTTTTGGTGAATTCTTTTGATGAGCATAAGTATTTAATTTTTAGAAGATCCCAGTTATCTAGCTTATATTCTGGAGTTTGTATGTTGTTAGTTATGGTTTGTCTCCTGTTAATGCAGTGTATTAGAATTTCTAGCATTGATCCTATTTTATCCTCTATAATCTTTATATTTTTGGGTTTAGACTTAGGTCTTTGATCCATTTTGAATTAATCTTTGTCTATGGTGTGAGGTATGGGTTCTGTTTCATTTTTTTTCAGATGGACATCCAATTTTGCCAGTATCATTTGTTGAAAAGACTGTCTTTTCCCCATTTGATGGACTTTGGGTCCTTGTTGAAGATCAGGTTACCATAGGTGGATGGATTTACTTCTGGGTTATTGATTCTGTTCCATTGGTCAATGTATCTGTCGTTGTACCAGTACCAGGCTGTTTTGACTACTGTAGCTGTATAGTAGTTTCTGAGGTCAGGCAGTGCAAGTCCTCCTACTTTATTCTTCGCCTTCAATAGTGACTTACTTATCTGGGGCCTCTCTCCTTTCCATGTAAAATTAATCATTATTTTTTCCATCTCTTTGAAGAATGTTGTTGGTATTTGGATTGGGATTGCATTGTATTTGTAGATTTCTTTGGGTAGAATTGTCATTTTCACAGTGTTGAGTCTACCTATCCATGAGCGTGGTGTATTTTTCCATTTATGTAGATCTCTTTTGGTTTCTTGCAGTAGTGTTTTGTAGTTTTCTTTGCACAGTTCTTTTACATCCCTGGTTACATTTATTCATAGGTATTTTATTTTTTTAGGGGATATTATAAATGGTATTGCTTTCCTGATTTTCTTTTCATTGTTCTCTTTGTTGGTTTATAGGAATCCAACTGATTTTTGTATGTTTATCTTGTATCCTGTTACTCTGCTGAATCTATTAGTTCCAGTAGTTTTCTCATGGAGTCTCTTAGGTTTTCCATATATAGTATCATATCATCTGCAAATAGGGACAGTTTTATGTCTTCATTACCAGCTTGGATGCCCTTTATTTCTTTTTCTTTCCTTATTGCTCTAGCTAGTACTTCCAGCACAATGTTAAATAGGAGTGGTGATAAAGGGCATCCTTGTCTCCTTCCTGTTCTCAAGGAGAATGTCTTCAGCTGCTCTATTTAAAATGATGTTGGCTGTTAGTTTTGCATAGATATCCTTTATTATGTTGAGGAATTTCCCTTCTATATCTATTTTATTGAGAGTCTTTATTAGGAATGGGTGTTGGACTTTGTTGAATGCCTTTTCTGCGTTGATTGAGATGATCATGTGATTCTTTTCCTTTATTTTATTCATGTGGTGGATTATGTTAATTGATATTCTAATGTTGAAACATCCTTGCATACCTGGTATGAATCCTGCTTGGTCATAGTGTATTTATTTTTTATATGATGCTGAGTTCTATTGGCTAGAATTTTATTGAGAATTTTGGCTTCTATATTCATGACAGATATTAGTCTGCAATCTTTTTCTGTGGTGTCTTTGCCTGGTTTTGGTATCAGGGATATGTTGGCTTCATAGAATGAATTTGGAAGCATCCCTTCATTTTCTTTGTTCTGAAATAATTTAAGTAGTACTGGTGTAAGCTCTTCTCTGAATGTTTGGAAGAATTCTCCAGTGAATTCATCTGGGCCAGGGCTTTTTTTGTGGGGATTTTTATTACCTTTTCAATGTCTTGTTTTGGGTCTGTTCAGATTTTCAACATGAATTTGTGATAGTTTGGGTAGGAAGTGTGGTTCTAGAAATTTGTCCATTTCCTCTATTTTTTCAAATTTGTTGGAGTATAGTTTTTCATAATAATCCATTATGATCCTTTTTATTTCAGTTGGGTCTGTTGTAATGTCCCCCATTTCATTTCTTATTTGGGTTATTTGCATCCTCTCCTGTTTTTCTTTTGTCAGTTTTGCTAGTGGTTTGTCTATTTTGTTGATCCTTTCAAAGAACCAACTTTTGGTTTTGTTGATTCTATTTTTCTATTCTCTATTTCATTTATTTCTGCTCTGATCTTTATTATTTTCTTTCTTCTTGTGGCTGTAGGCTTCTTTTGCTGTTCTCTTTCTATTTGTTCTAGTTGTGTAGCTAATGTTTTTATTCTGTCCCTTTCTTCTTTTTTGATGTGTGCTACTGTTGCTAAAAATTGTCCTCTGAGGATTGCCTTTGCTGTGTCCCAAAGGTTTTGGTATGATGTGTTTTCATTCTCCCTTGATTCTAGGAATTTTCTGATTCCATCTCTGATTTCTTCTATTACTCAGTGGTTCTTAAGCAGGGTGTTATTTAGTTTCCCTATAATTTTTTTTCCTTGCTCTTCCTGTGGTTAATTGTTACTTTGATGGTGTTGAGATCAGAGAAGATACTTTGTCTTATATCAGTGTTTTGGATTTTGTTGAAGGTTGCTTTGTGGCCTAAGATGTGATCTTTTCTGGAGAATGTTTCACGTGTGTTGGAAAAGAAAGCGTACTTTGCAGCTGTTGAGTGGAGTGTTCTGTATATGTCTATGAGTTCAAGTTGGCTGATTGTGGCCTTTAGATCTGTATCTTTGTTGTGTTTCTTTCTAGATGGTCTGTTGTTTACTGAAAGCGGTATATTAAAGTCTCCTACTATTGTAGTGGAACTATCAATTTCTCTTTTCAGTGCTGTTAAAGTTTGTTCTATGTATTTTGGAGCCCTGTCATTGGGTGTGTAGATGTTTATTGCAGTTATGTCTTCATGCTGGATCTTCTCTTTAATCATGATGCAGTGCCCTTTGTCTTTTATGTTGGATTTTGTTTTGAAGTCTATTTTATCTGAGATTAGTATTATCACTCCTGCTGTTTTTGGTGGCTGTTTACTCGGTATATTTTTTCCAACCTTTGGTTTTTAATAAATTTATGTCTTTGTTTCTAAGGTGTGTCTCTTGTAGATAGCAAATTAATGGATCCTGTTTTTTATCCATTCTGTCACTCTGTCTCTTTATGAGTGCATTTAGACCATTTCCATTCAGTGTAATTATTGATAGATGTGAGTTTATTGTTGTCATTTTGTAGTGCTTTTTTTTTGTGGTGTTGACAATTTCTTTGTTCCTCTTACTCTCCTGTGTTGAATTCCTTTTGTGGATTTTTTTTTTTTTTTCGTTTCTTTTGTTTTAGTAGATTTTGTTTTTACTGAGAATTTATGTTTTTCTTCTTTATTTTGATGAGTAGGTTTTTTAACTTTTTTGTTTTTTTGGTTACCTTGAAATTTACCCTTATCTTCCTAGGTTTCAACAAGTCTATTATTACTTGGTATCGCCTTGCCTTCCTCTCCATTAGAAAGTTCTGTACTTACACCATTTATTCCCTTTTTTATTGTTCTGACGTCATTGTCATTTGTAGATTAATCTCTTTGGTTCCCTGTTGTAAGTTTTTTGGTTTTGAATAGTCCTTGAGAGCTCATTTCCTAGGCTGGTGTCTGGCTGGTATGATCTTGTGTCCTAGATTCAGGCTGTGGTCTGATATGTGTTCTCAAACTGAAGGATTCCCTTTAATAATTCTTGTAAGTTTGTTTTGGTTTTTACATATTCCTTTATTTTCTGTTTATCTGGAAATGTCCTAATTTAACCACATATTTGAATGAGAGTTTTGCAGGATATATTATGCTTGATTGACAATTTTTTTCTTTCAAGGTATTGTATATGCTATCCCATTGCCTTCTTTTCTGCATGGTTTCTGCCAAGCAATCAAAGCTTAGTTTTATTGTTTCCACTCTATATGTGACTTTTCATTTTTCTACAGCTGCTCTCAGGATTTTTTCTTTGTCTTTGGTTTTAGCGAGTGTGATTATGATATGTCATGGTGATTTTCTTTTGGGTTCTATCCTATATCAGGTTAATTGAGCTTCTTGGATGGTCAGCTTTTCATCTTTCATATTAGGGAAGTTTTCTGTCAGCAATTCTTCAAAGATTCTCTATGTGTTTTCCATTTTCTCCCCCTGTTCTGGAACTCTGATCACTTGCAAATTTTTGCTTTTCATTGTATTTCACATAATTCTCAGGATTTCTTCATTTTTCTTTGTTCTTTTTTCTTATTTTTCCTCAGACAAAGTTGTATCCAAGTGTTTTTCTTCTGTTTTGCTAATCCTGTCTTCCTTTGTTTCAGACTTGTTCCTCAGCCCTTCTATAACACCGTCCATTTCTGAAATCTTGTTGTTTATCTTTTGAACTTCTAATTATTGTTTTTGTATGATTTCTAGTTGTGAATTTATTTTGGCATTTTGTTCCTGTATTATTTTCCTGAATTCTTCCATTTTTTTGTCTATGTTTTCCATGAATTTTTCCGCCTTTTCCATGAATTTGTCTACTTTTTCCTCATTTTTGTCTACTTTTTGCTTCATCTCTTGGATAGCTCTGAATATTAGAGATATAATTCCCTTTCAGGTTTTTCTAGTGCCTTTTCTTCTACTGGAAAGTAATCTGGTGTTTTATTTTGTATGCCTACTGGAACCATCCTGTTCTTTTTTTTTATATGTTTAGATATTGTCTGCTGTCTTCAGGTATTCAGTAGTTATTTTCTTCATTTATTGATTGTAGATTTGCTTGTTTCATCCTTCTTTTTTGTTTTGTTTGGTTATATCTAAGCAGGTGGGCTGTGCACTCTTTGTTGTTTGCTCATCTGTGGACATGATATTTTTCATCTCCTTCTCCAATGGAGAAGGCCAGTCGTTCAGCTACTGTGTAGCAGGGCAAGTCCAGCTGAAGGGTAGTTGCTGGGATGGGTCGTTTGTAGCACATATGTGGGCTGACAAGATGAGTCAGTGGTCAGCACAGGGCAGGTTCTAGTAAGACGTGCCTTGCTACTCAGGAGTGCAATGTTCAGGACACAGTGCAGATAGCCAGGAGGTAGGGGGAGGGGGAGTTTGTGATGTGTGCAGCTAAGTTGGATATGGAAGAGAGAGAGGAGAGAGAAACAGTAGCAAAAGAAAAAGAAAAACGCTGAGGGAGCTTGCCATTGGAGTGGAAAGACAAGAAACTGAGAAATGGAGAAAAACAAAACGGAAAAAAAGAAATAGATAAGTTTAAAAAAAAAATAATTTTTTTTTTTAAAACGTCCCCAGGGATCTCACTGGCCAAGCTGCACAGACTGGGGAGCTGCTCCTAAGCCACCCAGTATAGCCCACCATTAAGGGGTATACCTGCACAGTGCCAGTTATTCAGGAGACAGTAAAAGTAGGTAAGTAGAAAGAGATGAGAAACCAAAAAATGAAGAAAAAATAAAATGAAAAAAGAAAGAGAAAACAAATGAAGAAAAATACCCAAAAAATCCCCAGGGATCCCACCAGCATGACCTCTGGGGCTGGGGAAAGGGACCGGGGAAGCAGTTCCCCAGCTGAGCAGTGCTTCTCAGCCTGTCAAGAAGAAGCAAAGATGGCACACATAGTCAGTTGTTCGAGAGAAAGGAGGAGGAGGAGGTGAGAGGCAGGGAAGAAACCAAAAGAGGCTGAAAAAAGGAACACCAGTGTGATGGTTAAGATTGTGGGTCAACTTGGCTGGGCCGTGATTCTCCGTGTTTTAATGTAATCACTCCCATGATTGAATATACTGTGAGTAGCCAATCAGATGAAAGGGAGTCTCCTTGGGGGTGTGGCCTGCAGACTTTCTGACTTTTTGCTCTCTCTGGATCCTGTGGCTGCTTCCTGTTGTCTCATCTCCCGTTCTTGGGACTTGAGCTGTC